>NC_080674.1:150533734-150836764 GCF_030445035.2 Dasypus novemcinctus | reverse complement strand
CCAATGTGATAGAGATATCAGGTGGGGAGTGTGGCTGTCCCCACCTTCGTCACAGAACACGGGCCTGACGCCTGCTGCTTACAACAAATGGGCAGCTTGGGTCCAAAACTGCCTCCTTCCCCACCCCTGACAACGTGCTTCAAACACTGATTCTGGACTTAGTTTCTTTAGAGGCAGCAGGTCATCCAATTAAATATTATATTTATAGCCTATCTTGCTCCAAAGTGATCTAAATTGTCTCACCCAGTTGCCATTTCATGGACTATGTATCAGTAAAAAGCAGGAAATTTCCTGCTACATAGATTCTTACTAATGAAAGTCAAAAATTTTTGAGTGCTTTACAATATTCTCAAGATTCAAATCCAACCCCACACCAAGCTGGTGAACACCTATTATCTGCAAGGATCAGTGCTAGACATGGTAGGGAACGAAAGCTGACAAGACTCCATCCCTTCCCTCAGTAGGGCCTACAGGCTAAGGGAACAAACACGCTCCCCAGTAGAGAAAGATGAACAATATGATTAGACCATAAAGCCATTGCCAACCACTGTGGGTGACAGGAGAATGTAGACATCCCATGACTGGGAAGAGGACAAAGGCAGACGTGTCAGGAGGCATATGCCTAGTTGGTCTCAATTCAAATATAATACAGGGTTTCTAAACTCTCAACAAAAAGAAAGAACAAATAATTGGGATTCTCCCCCCATTCTAACAGATGGATTACAAGTAAACAAAGTAGTGACCGGAAGAGAATTTTTTTAGTAACTCACTATTCAGTGTGCTATGGCCATCTTTCCAGGTGCAGTGATTCCACCGTATGAGTGCACCACTATCCACTTACCCAATCATATTTTAAGGGATATTGAGGTGACTTCCAGTTTATTGCCATTATATTCAATGCTTCAAAGGCCATCCTTGAAAATGTATTTTCGCATTTGCTCAACTCTCTCTCAAGGGTAAATTCCTAGAAATGAAATGCCTATGTCAAAGGTAATGAGTATTTAAAATTTTGAAACATATTGCCACACTACCGTCAGAAAATTTCCACCAGTCTATCTTGCCAACGGTGCATAGAAGGGCTTATTTTCCATGCCCTCACCAATATTAGGGCTTGTAAATCTTTTTAGTCTTTTTAGGTATTATAGCTGAAAATAAATAATTTTGTTTTCATTTGAATTTTTCTTGCTAGTCAGATTGAACGTGTTTTCTTAAGTTTATTGTCCATTTGTAAAACATTCATTCAAATATGCCATTTTGGTAGTATCATAAACCTATCTATTTAGCCTTATTTCTCCTTATCTGTGTCTACATATGTAAGGAGATGCAGGAAAGGATGTTCACCAACTGCTAACCATTGGCCTTTATCTGGGTAGACTTTGGGGTGGTTTTTTCTTTTTTTCTCTTTATTGTAGGTGAAGTTGTCATTTTCAGAAGAGCATATCTGCTTTCCAGAAGTATCAAAAATAAAGCGTTCTTCATTTTTTAAAAATCCTCATTTAAGTTCCAGGATATGTTTTATGCTTAGGACAAATTTTAGACAAGATTTTGTGTTCATAACAACAGTGTTATACTGCTAGTGAAATTCACTGGGATAAAAAGTAGTAGTAGTGGATGTTCATGTTTTTCTTCCAGTCCAAACTTGAAATACTTCTACTGCATCACAGTCTGGTTTTAAGTATTTTGAATGTTTTCATGGTCATGCCTATGTGCCAGGCCTCTCCAGAGACAGAAGGTCCAGACTTTTAGGCAGGATCTCCCCAATGGAAGACTTTATAGCCCAGAGAATGGCAAGTGGAAGAGGAGCTGGAAACAACAGCTAGCACAGACTGAAGGCTGATTATGTGCTGAGCACTGTTCTAAGTCCTCTAGATCCCATGATTATCCCACTTTCCTGAAGAGGACACTGAGGCACAGAGAGCTTCATAGCTTGCCCAAGGGCACACAGGTAGTCAATGGAGAAACCCTGCTTAAAACCACTCACTCACTGTTCTTCTCTATTTTGGTGTTACCTTTTTAGGAGACACCAAGTGAGGAATGCTTGTTCATGGAAAAGCTGGAAGAAAACAATTACAACACCTACATATCCAAGAAGCATGCAGAGAAGAAATGGTTTGTTGGTCTCAAGAAGGACGGAAGCAGCAAACGTGGTCCTCAGACTCACTATGGCCAGAAAGCTATCTTGTTTCTTCCCCTGCCAGTCTCCTCTGATTAAAGAAATCTGTTCTGGGTACTGACCACTCCAGAGGAGACTTAAGGGTTCCTTATCCTGTTGACCCCAGAATGTTCCCTTGACCAGTGACTGCGCTAACCCCTGGCCCACAGGCCCAAATTTGTAAGCAACGTGCTTCTAAATGCCCAGTTCACTTTGCTGTATAGAGCCCTTTACCCCAGCACAGTTTGGAACAGAGGGACCAAATTGCTTTTAGGGGCCACTGACTGGCCAGTGAGGGGCTGGGTTTGGATGTCGAGCTGCTTCTAGGCACCTGCTGCAGGCTGAGCCTCTCAAAGTGAAGGTGGGGCCAAGTGAAGTATAATAAGGGGTCTGCCAAATGAGGCATTAGGAAGTGCATACAATTTCCCTCTACTGAGTAAATCCTGATGCTCTTCCCAAATGTCTGGCATGCTCCCTTTCATCTTTTCGACACCCCACAAACATTAGTAGATTAGGTAGGGGCAGCTCCCAGGAGTAGGAATAGGGACAAAGAAATCCTTTCCTCAAGAACAGACAGGATTTAAAATGGGAAGAGGAGAATGGATTTTGATGGACAACTTCAAAGGATGGGATCTCAACGGAAAATGGAGGAAAAAGGGCAGGCTCAGCCACAGGAAAGCAGAATAAATTCATAGCTTTGGGAGTCATTGCAATTCCTGGACTTTCCCAAGGTTATCTGGCAGCAGGAAGGTTCTGGGTGATGTCAGGTGGAGAGTGTGAGAAGTGGTTTCTTGATAAATGCAGGGACATGAGATGCTGATAAATCCATTTTCATTGGTGAGTGAGTGTGGGAGTGATGAGAAAAAAAGGGCAACCTTGGCCAAGGGGAAAAATTAGCCTCCCAAAGAGAACCATTTTGTATCTGAGAAGGAACGAGAAAGTGACTCCATGAGCCATGCTGGGCCCCCAGTAGGCAGAGGCCTTGGCGTCCTGGGGAAGTGCTTCTCCAACTCTGGTGCCTATGTGTCATCTGGGGGTCTTGTTTAGATGTAGGTTCTAATTCAGCGTGTCAGGGTGAAGCTTCTGCGTTTCTCACAAGCTCCCAGGTGCTATCGATGAGGCTGCCTTCCCCCAGCATACGTCAAGTGGCAAGGTCCTAAAGAATGCTTCACAAATGAAGGTGGCTCAGACCCCCATCCCTCCCCTCTGCCCCATCAGTCTTCCTGAGCGGCCAGGCAGCGTCTACGGTATTGAGGAGCATGGTTTTAAGGCGCTTTGACCCAATGTCCACAAAATGCCCTTATAGAAGATATATAAAAGCATACTTCAAAAATCTTAAGCCCTTCACAAACATCTTTTCCCAAGAGACCATTTATGCTATGATTCCTCCTATAAATATGCTTCAAGTAAACTTGACACAAGTGGCTAGCAAATTAGCAACGCCATTCATCTCTAACATACGGTACTGATGCCATGTAAAGGCTTTTCATAAGTCATTTAAATTTATTGTGAGACTCTATGCTTTAATCACATTTTAAAATATATAGCTGGAAAGCAGTTAAAATGACTAGCATTCAGCTACTGAGAATGATGATAATAGGATACAAGGTATAAGCTATTCAATTATCTTCTACTTACACTACATTTACCTATGAAATGAGATTTTTCTTTGCTTTCCACTGACAAATTTTCCTTTGAAAATGGGAACTCTTAAGCAATGATGTTATAATTGTTGATAAAAACTGATGAAAGTGTTAGTTATGTTTTATACAGAACTGAAGTAATTATTAAATGAAAAGGAATTCCTTAGTAATTGAACTATTATATTTAGAATGGAAGAAAAATGGAAGAAAAATGGAAGAAAAAATGACAAAATGAATGTGAAAAGTGGTAGTGCAATTGAGGAACTGAATTAAGCAAGCTAACGTTATGGCTAAGAATGTCACTGCATTTGTACTGCAAAACAATTTGACAACTTTTTTTTGTTTTTTTAACTTTGGATAAGACCATTCTGGTTTATTTTTATAAATCTTTGCAGGCAAGTTGGGGATAATGCAGTGTGGCTTAACAACTCTTTATATGAAGATCTGGCCAGAGAAAGGTACTCAGAGAGGAAATCCAAGATATTTATAATGGTCCATAATTTTGATTGTATGAATCTAGTTCAATGATAATATTGGCCAAGAAAAATTAAACCCCATTGCTAACAAATGAGGTGGAAGTCTGTGGTTTCAGAGACCCAAAGCATTGTAATAAAAACATCATTGTAGCCTGGACATCCTCAGCCCAGTCATCATTCATGTATTAAATGCCTACTGTGTACCAGACACTGTACTGGGTACTGGGAATCTTGGGAACCTTGTGTGTCTGGTTTGCTGCTGTATCCTCTCCCAGGGCATTATATTTATGATGAACGATACTATGGAGTCATTTCTTTCAGTCAAGTGAAAGCACAGACTTCGTAGTTTTCTGTTGAGCAAGCAGCAAGTACCAGAAATCCAGGTTTTGGAAGAATTAGCAACCCCCAATACAAGATAAACACCTATCAAAGTCTCAGAGGAGATAGCAAGGTAAAGCTAATGTTTTCAACTGTAGAAACATGTCAGCGTTAGGGGGACCACTTTCAAATCAGGAAAAAAATCTGTTGGATTGCCTAAAAAGTGAGTAGTGGGCCATTCTCTGCTCCATTTTGAACGAGCTCTAGTTTCTTAACCATGCGTGCACTCTCACTGCTCTCTGTATTCCTTCAGTGACTCTTGTAGCCAGTCTGCCTGTCTTGTGCCTCTCGTGTGGAGTCACTTTCAGGCCAGCTATGAGGATCTGCTGGCAGTACGAAGTATGAAGGGCATATGTGCTTTTGGTTGTACTCCATTTGGTGGTGGTGGTGGTGCTTTTACTGTTTCCCTGGAGGGGATGACAATTAAAGCCTCTTAAGACCAACAGCGTGTACTTACAGAAAACTCAATGGAGCAGAAGGTGTACCTGAAAAACCAGGTCCTGGCTCTGCATGGAGGCAATGGGGTCCAAGTCCTCGGGCTCGTATGGCGTCCAGCCTCAGCCATCGCACTCCTGGGCTGCAAACCAAACCTCTGATGAAGAAGAGGCCTGTCATTTTGCATCACTGTCTTTTTTTTTTTTTTGTATCACAGTCTGCACCTTACAGATACTAATAAATGTTTCATTAATAGGTGTATAATGCCTCCGAGTTCCTGAGCATCACGATGTGTCATCTTTCTATCAAAGGATTTCCCCCAGCATCCCTGAGCTGTATCTGCTTTGTATTCTCTACTTATCCTGTCACCACTTGACGGCTGACAGGAAGAGCTAAGGCAGAAACATTTTTCATTTTGTTTGAAAACCTAAGGCCATACTTATGATCCTGTAGGGCTCTGTCAGGGAAATATATCCATTAGGGAAATGTGTCCCCTGAACAGCCAGCTACCATAAGTAACTCAGTTTATATTTTTTCTTCATAGTCTAAGCCATGAACAATTACACTACTTTTGTGGAGTTGACCAGCTTGTGCTTAGGCTAAGACACATAACCTGAAAAAAAAATTAAGGATTTATTTACAATTTTAAGTCCATGGCAAAAAGGTGTATCCCCAGTGTGGGGCTGGGGTTTCACCTATCAGATTTTCCGAATCATCCGGCTAAGCCAAGTCTCCTTCGATACATTTCTGAATCTTGGCTTCTTATTCTTGGGAGGGAGTACACTGTTACTTAGCACATCGTGGCAAAATGAGATCTCACACACCCACACCCACGCACACACACTGGCACTCACATGCGTGGGTGCGCCACCTATAAAAAACAGTTGGGCAGTGTTTGCACACTCTGCTAATTACATACTACAATCAATCCCGCCTTTTCCTCTCACAGTTGCCTAAGGCAGTGCTCACTACTTTTTGAGCTTGAGCCACATTAAGAACTACCTTTTACATTAGGGCCCTGTACACACATGCACATACATACACACAACTGAAAAAAAAGTCACAAAAATTTCACCCAGATTTTGCTATTACATTCCACTAAAAAGTGCTTGTCAAAAGTCCATTAAATTGATTTCAGGACACTAACGGGTCACAACCACAGTCTGAACATCACGGGCTTAAAGCAACCGTTCTTCTGAGGGGCGGCAAGACCCAAATGGGGTTCTGTGTTACGACTTTAGTGTTTTCAAAGACATGCTTTGCTCTTGAATAAACAAGACATGGGGATATCCTGTTACCCATGACCCATCTGTTCTGATGGCTTGTGAATTCTTTTAGCTTGCTTTGTGACTAATCACACACAATAAATGTAATGATGCAGATTCCACAACCACCCACTGCTGCCTCCAGTGCTGGTCTGAGCAGATTTCTGCTCTTGTAAAACCTGGAGATTTTGGCCCCCTCCCCCACCTTTGGAATTCTCATCACTGACTCTCGAGGTCATTCCCTCCCTAACTCCCACAGTCTTCATTTCATTCCTCTCTCCTGCCCCCAAAATTCCAATTTCATAATCCTTTCTAAGCAAAACATAAAAAATAGACTGAGCCAGGAAAAGGACATAAACCTGCGGGCTCTGAGCATCACCCTACTCCCTCACTTTCTAGAAATTACCCTCTCTTATCTACCTTAAAGAAAAGCTTTACCATTCGTGACGCAGTCAGAAGTTGTTTGTACAGAGATTTAAAAATTCACATCTTTGCTGAACCAACTAAAAAAAGTAATTCCATGACCTAAATGTTTGAGGGAGTTAGGGTTGCTGAGAATTAACCTCATGGGTGAACCTGATTGTGAAGAGAAAATTAGAAATAAGTCACAGCTTCTCCTATTTACCTAAATGATGTCCTCTTTGCCATGGGGTGGGCTGAGTAGGGAAAGTCTCAAACCCTAAGCACTTTTTTGGGTTGTTGTTATATTAATAAGTACGGTAATAGTGGCACATCAAATAAATATGTGCCTTCAACTGCACTTTCCCAGTCAACAAAATTTATTTTCAGAAGCAGTAGTGACAATGTAGGAATCTTTAAGCTCAGCCAAGCAGTGGGATTTGTATGTTCTCTATTTCAAAATTTCAAGGGATCATTTGTTTGATAACCATTAAAACTGAAACAAGAGCTCATAAAAAGTGGCACCTCCCTCCTTCCAATCCCTAACCCTGTCCCCACCCTCAGAAATAAACTCTCTTTGCCATTGGTTATAGGTAAAACTTACTCTGAAATACAGTCAGGGAACTTAAAGCTTGAGGCTTAGGGATCTGACATCTTAGCACTCTGGACCCCAAAGAGTTAGCTTTCAAGGAAATAGACCGAATGGCTGCCAGAATCATTCTGCAACATTGTGCCCACTTGGCATTTGACCTATTGACCATGACATACTATTTGTTTAGTTTTCCAGCCTAGTTATAAAATCAAAGAGAGAGAAGCTGGGTTCCAGGCAGCATGAAGCCAGGGGGTGGGCTTCCTTTATAAAGGGGATACGTGGGGTCTCGATAGGTCTGAGGATGTTTGTGATGTAGGGAGGAGGTATTTCCCAAATTGCTTTCCCCCGCTTAGTTCCCACGGTCACGCAGGCTAAATTTACACATTCAGCAGCTGAACATTGGTGTCTGTTTTATTACATAAACAAGGAAAACCTCACCATATCCTTGAAGCTTTCTATCAGCCTTAATGAAGGGTTGGACACTCCCTGTTTGGAACGGAAATTTAAGGATTTGGTTCATTTGGCCACAGTATTTTGGGGACAGCAACGTAGACAGCAAATTTCTGCAAATCAGAACCAAAACATACTTCATTGTCATTTTTACATTTCATGTTTTCCTGCCTTAGGGCAAAAAATTTTTAGTCCAGCCCAGAGATACAGATAGGAGCAAGAGTTTACACTATTTTACTGATATGCCTCAGCCAGAAGTCTTTATTCTCCAAAATAAGTTATAGGTATGTTATTATATATTAAATTGTTTCGTGTCAGTCTGAAAAATAGGACTGTTCATAGCCTGGGAATGTGAACTTTGTAAAGAGTTCAGCAGTTTCCTCTGGAAATGAACAGTAAAAGCGACGGCCTTTTCAAAACCGAACATCTGCACTAAGAACGTGGATGCTGACCTGGGAAATGATGCTGCTTTTAGGACTGGCCGGATTATTTCCCATAAAACAAGACAAAATTGTAAATCCAGGACAGTGTTCTCAGAGGAAAAGTAGGAGAGAAACTTGCCTCTATATCTTTGGTGCAATAGGAATTTATCGTGCTCTATTTACCTGAGGTGAAGAAGGGAGATGGGTTGAAAATGTGTAACTCCCAGGCAACCTGAACACCTAAGAAGAGTTTGATAGGGCAGAGGGCCACAGAGTATGGTGCAGTCCTCAAGAATAAACAGCAGCAACAAGGTGAAAATGAAACATCTTTCCTCAGTTCCCTCCCTCGCTAACTCATCCATTCATTCATCATTTATTGAGTGTCTATCATTGTATTAGTCAGGGTCCAATCAAGTGATGGAAGCCATACCAATAATTTGAACAGGGACTCTTAATGGAAAGAATGAGTAATTAGTGAAAGAGGGGTAACGGGATCTCTAAAGAATATTTGAATAGCAGATGTAGGAGGCAGCTACTATCTCTGAGGCCAAGGAGAGTGTTCAAGGAAGAAACAGACTTGACAGAGGACATCCTCTAAAGGATTATATTCAGACCTCATTAGAGAAGGTGTGGCCGTGGCCCACTGCATGGTGGAGAATTCCACTGAGGTGCTTCAGGGAGCTTCCTACTGGGCATCTGTGAAATTCTGGGAAGTCGCCTCTTGGGATGAAGCACCAGTAGGTCTCCCATGGCCTGCTGGCCCTCAGGCTATTGGAGCAAGAAGAAAGCACAGGAGCCTGAAAGAGAAGCACCTTCCTCTTGCAGTGTCCCTTGAGTGCACCTCCAATGTGCTAACACGCGTTACGTTGCATCTACTGGCCAAGGAGAAGTGTTTACAGGGCCCAGCTCCAGGACCGCAAAGCAAGGCAAAGAAGAGTGGATTTAGGTTAGACAGCAATACATCAGTAACTGATACGACCATGATTTAGACACTCAGAGGCAAAGCATTCAAAGATGAGTAAGTATGATCCTTACTCTTAAAAATCTTGTTAGAGTAGTAAAGAAGGTCCCGCCATAAAAGTGTCCATTTGTACTTGTTCCCTTTTTAAAAACTACTGTCTTCCCAGCCCTCTGAGAATCTCAGAGGAGTCCCACGTATGTTCAATTACTGTCTTTCCATGTTGTTAATCATTCCCTAATTTACACCAACCCTAAACGTCATAATACACATATAAAGAAGAAGACATCTTCGGAGCTAGATGACCAGAGTTGGAACTCTGGTTCCTCCATTTACTGCCTTTGAAACCTTGGGCAATTCACCTAAATTATCTGTGTCTCCGTTTTCTCCTCTGAGGATACAAATAGTACTAACTTCACAGGGTTTTGAGGAAGAGTAAATGAGGGGGAGGTGTGTAAAGTATTTTAACACAGTATTTGGTATATGATAACAATTAAATAAATGTTTACTATTATTTTTATAACATAATTATGCACATTATAGAATACTAATAAAATATGGTTTAAACTCTTTTCAATTCTCCTTTTAAGTTCCCAGGGATCAACTTCATGAGCCCATATTTGGAGAAACATTGTTACATGAAAGTTCATAAGAAAAAGATGAGGATCTTAACTGACTCCAAATTAAGGCCCAGATTATGGCTTGTTGGAGTTGGAGGTGGCCAAGCCTCATCTGGGTTATTGTCTCTCATTCAAAATATCACATATTCAATGACAAGTTAAAAAAAAAAAATTTACGTGGAGAGGGACAGGAATAGTGGAAGGCCCAAAGAACATATACAAAACCAGAAACAAAACAAAACAAAAATAGTCAACTGCAAACTTCAGCAATCAAAACGGCATAGTACTGGCATCAGACAGACATGCAGACAAAAAGGATAGAATTAAGAGTTCAGAAATAAAACACATCAATGGCCAATCGATTTTCAACAAGTGTGCCAAGTCAAACACAAATCAAGCAGATGGTAATAATGGAGCTAAATTCAGTGGAGGAAAACTTTGGAAGTTTAGGGGAACTCTCCATGGGGCATTGAGGGTAAGGCTGAGAAGGGGACCCAGTGCTCAGATAGAACATGACCAAGAATCAGTGCAGTAGAAAACACTTGCCAAAGCTCCGCACACAGAGCTGAGGACCCAGAGAGGACCGTGGTCCACTCCTCCAGCCTCATGCACATCCCACATAGCTCCCTGAATTCCCAGCATGTGCTCGGGATGTCCACTGCCTTGCCTGCCTCTTGCGTGCATGCTCCCGGATTATAACCTCCTAGGATCTGGGACGTTGCTTCCCGTTCTCATTTCCACCTGGAATTCCAGGCCTGGAAACTCAGCTGAGTTCACAGTTTACCTAGGGAACATGATATGTAAACAAATGGTTAGACTATAATATAGGAGGAACTAAAAGAAACATGTACAAGCTCTTAACAGCTTGCCTGAGGAAGTGATCTGATAGCTGAAGGAAGAGTAAGAGTTGACTAGGTGAAAGGTGGGGCACAGCTTATGATGAACAGTCCAGATAGAGGCAGCAGCACGTGCCAAGGCCCTGTGGCAGGAGGGAGCATGGTGCCAGTGAGGAGAGCAAGAATTGGAGTCAAAGTGTAAGCTGAGGCCAATCAGGAGATCACAGCTAGTGATAGAAGAGAGAAGTTGGAGGGGTAGGGGGACTCCATTCTCCAGTATCTGAAGATAACCAAGTGGAAGAAATACATACATATTCATTCTCTGTGCCCCTCTTTCCCCCATGCAGTTGAATTCTAACACTTCTCTAGACCTTCGGCCAAAGGGCACAAATAATCATTATCAGCATGAATGTTTCTGGCCTGGGTTCACTCTGTGAAATGTATTCCAGACTTGAAACTTTGTATTGGCTTAATATTTATATCCTTCCCTGAGGCTTTTATTCATTCCATCCAGCAGGTGGAGTACAGGGAAATGCTGTCTGTTCTCAACAAACTCCCTCATATTCAAAAGGAAACGCAAGGCTTGCCAGCATAGCCAAGAGTGAAGCTAGAAAAGGGAAGCAGTGATGTGTATCTGACTCTCATTCACATTGGAAACATGAAGTAATTAGCTTCTTATTGCTGTGCTTCCACAGATTCTGAATTTGATATTTCCATCCAAGTTTGGATAGTAATGTTATTAATCATTCCAAAAACAAATGAAGTGACTTAAAAAGAATGATACGACCAGAAAACACATCCTTCACAGGAAAGTAGAGCATAGAGACAACTTAGGAACTCTTCAGAGATGATGCCAGTTTCAAGGCTTGGGGGGGGAGGGGGGATTTGGCAGGCTGGATGAGATGTCTTAATCTGGGTATGAAAATAGACAACCTAAAATGTTCACACAGATCTAAGGAGGAAAATTCAATAGCCCATATTGCCCTTCAGAAACTGGCTTCCTAAAGACCACATGAACCAAAGAGAGAGAAAAGGATAAATTCAGTCCTCCAGATTCTTTAAGAAGCACAGCTGATTCTTATAATAACCACCTGAATTGGTCTAGTTCGGTTTTTCTAGAAGGCTCCAAGGCATGATTAACTGAGGAAGTGAGCGCCAAGTCCCTGCTATGGAAGGTAGATTCTAACAGATAATGAAGAATCAAGACAGCAAAGGACACCCTGGAGGAGTCCATAGTTTACCTGGGGAAAAGGATCTATAAACAAGTGGCTAGAATGTTAACATACAGGGACTAAAAGAAATAGGTACAAAATGCTACAGGGGCACAGCGGGGAGGAAAATCTTCCCAGAGGAGGTAATATTTGACGTCTCTCAGAAGACATGAGCAGGTGTCTACCAGGTGGAGCAATGGGAAAAGGAAGCTGTTCCACGGAGTCCCTTCTTCCTCATGGATCAGGCACTAGAGAGGGAGCTTCTAAAAGGAGAAGTACACATGGTTGAAATAACCACTGAAAAGCCCACGGGGAGATGGACACACCCTCTCTCAGTTAAGTCCAATACAGTCATTTCTTCTTCCCATAGAGAAACAGATAACCGCTTCTTTAGCTGAACACCAGAGGTCACCGGCATGTGTTTGAGGGACAACATATGTTGTTTGAACATTGTGAATAATTAAGCACTCTGATCACACTTAGCAGCAAAGCGCTCCTACTGCAAGAGGACCAGAGAACTGGGATAACTGTAGACTCCGCCTTCCCATGCAGTCGCTTGGGAGCACAAAGCGTGGAGTAGACCGGAAGGTGAATCTGTTACTCTTTTTTTTTTTTTTTTTTTAAAGATTTATTTATTTAATTCCCCCCCCTCCCCTGGTTGTCTGCTCTTGGTGTCTATTCGCTGCGTCCTGTCTCCTTGTCCGCCTCTGTCGTCGTCGTCAGCGGCACGGGAAGTGTGGGCGGCACCATTCCTCGGCAGGCTGCACTTTCTTTTCACGCTGGGCGGCTCTCCTCATGGGCGCACTCCTTGCGCGTGGGGCTCCCCCACGCGGGGGACACCCTTGCGTGGCACGGCACTCCTTGCGCGCATCAGCGCTGCGCATGGCCAGCTCCACACGGGTCAAGGAGGCCCGGGGTCTGAACCGCGGACCTCCCATATGGTAGACGGACGCCCCAACCACTGGGCCAAAGTCCGTCTCCCGAATCTGTTACTCTTAATTTTCTCCCCTCTCTTCCCTGAGTAAAGTTGATTTCTTGTAAGATGTGTGTGTGTGTGTTTCACTCTCCTGCCAAGCATTGAAATTAGCCCAACTCCACTAAGAAGTATGTGATTCAGGCAAGTTAATTTTCTAAGCCTTGGTTTCTATGTTTGTAAAACTGGAGATTATTAACACTGTCTTCAAAAAGTTGTTATGAGGAGTAAATGAATGAATGCTTGCAGATTGCTTAGAACACTGCTTGACAAAGTATCAGCCCTTATTACTATGACTCCAGGAAACAGGACAGCATGCATTAAGGCCAGAAGGGCAAAGGAGGATGGTAAGGAGCATAAGACACCAGAGGAGGGGCTGGTAAAGCAGGATCAGGGGAATTTGTGAAGGTTCTTTTTTACAGCACAATGCTTAAACTATGCCTTTGGGCAAGGAGGAAACAATGGAGACTTTAAGCAGGCAAGTCACAACTCCATATTCATATTAAATTAAGATAGCTGTGGTTGCAGTGTGGAAAAGAAGACAGGAGCACAAGTACAGACATATAGATGGAATAGAATTGAGAGATCAGAAATAAACTCACACATCCATGGCCAACTGATTTTTGACAAGGCTGCCAAGCACAATCAGTAGGGAAAGAACAGTCTTTTTTCAACAAATGATCCTGGGTCAACTAGAGATCCACATGCAAAAGAATGAAGTTGGAACTCTACCTCACACTATATTAAAAAATTAACTCAGAGTAGATCAACGACCTAAATATAAGAGCCAAAACTAGAAAACTCTTAGAAGAAAGCATAGGGGAATGTCTTCAGGACCTTGAATTAGCCAACTGATTCTTAGACTTTATACCAAATGCACAAGTAACAAAAGAAAAAAAGTAGATGAATTGGACTTCCTCTAAATATAAGCAATGCAGATGATTATCTCTTATATACATTTCCATTTTTCATTTCCTCCCTTTTCAAATTACTCATCACTAAACTCAGACCCAAACTTTCTGATGAAACTGTAAAAAGACTCTTAATATAGGCAACCACATCATTCAGTTTCATTTTTCCTTGAGATTTCCCATTTGGAGCCCTCCAATCGCTTTCTCTGATATGTGAGAATTTTCTGGGCCTCCTGAGGGGCAGTCGCTGTGGCTTCCCTCTATTATCCTCCTGGATTTCTTGTACATTTCTGCTGTTTTAGATCTGCTGTTCCAGAATCCCATGTGTTTTAGTTTGCTAGGCTGCTGAAAGCAGAAACCATAAAATGGACTGGCTTTTAACAATGGGAATTTATTAGCTTACAGTTTTGAGGTTGAGAAAAATGTCCAAATCAAGCCATCATCAGAGTGATGCTTTCTTCCCCCAGATTGGCTGCCGAGAATCCTGGACTTCTTTGCCACATGGCAAGGCATATGGCAATGTCTGCTGGACTCTCCCTTCTCTTCCAAGTTTTATTGCTTCCAGCTTCTTGCTTCTACAGCTTTCTCTCTCTCTATCTGTATTCATCCCATTTACAATGGACTCCCGTAAGCGGATAAAGACCCATCCTAATGAGGTTGCTCACACCTTCACTGAAGTCAAAAGATCCTACTTGCAAGGGGTTCACACCCACAGAAATAGATGAACTCTAAGAGCATGCTTTCTGTGGTACTTAACAGTTTCAAGCCACAACACCATTCAACCCTCTTTCTTGATTTACACCCTCCTTCTTTTAAAATTTAAAATATATATCTCCAATAGTCTTATTATAAAAGGTAAGTGGGAAGTTACCTTTTAAAAGGTCTTTTGCATGGAATAGTCTTTATTCCATGGTTGGTTAAAATAAAGTCTGCTGGCATATGGAATTCTTGGTTGGATTATTCTTCCCCAGAAACATAAAGTCATTACTCTTTTGTCCCCTAAGTTCACACTGTTGACATGAAGAAGTGTGATGCCATTCTGGTTCCTGATCAGTTAAATTTGTCTCTTCTTTTTCTCTCTGGAAGTTTTCAGTATCTTCTTTGCTTCCAGTGTTTGATATGCCATAACAACATGCCTCAATGTGGATCTTTTTATTCACTGTGTTGGGTTCCTGGTAAGTAGGCCCTTTCAATCTAGAAATGCATATCTGTCGGTTCTAAGGAATTTTCTAATATCATTTCTTTGACAAATTTCTCCCCTCCACTTGCTCAGTTCTTTTTCCCTCTGCATCCCCCATTAGTGGCCATTTGATTTCTTGATTTGATCCTTTAAATTCTCCTATTTTTCCATCTTTTTCTCTTTTTGCTCTATTTCCTAAACAATTGCTTTATCTCCCAATTTTTTTCCAATTTTTATTTTCTATCATATTCTTAATTTCTAAGATCTTTTAAGTTCCTTTTCTAACAGCACTATTCTTGTTTCAATTTTTTATCATCTTTCATGACACTGACACTTTTGAAGTACACAGGACAGTTTTTGGTTGTTTTGATTTTTTATAGAATGTCCCTCTGTTTTGTTTTGTCTAATTATTTCCTCATGATTAGATTCAAGTTGTTATTTTTTGGCAGAAGTGTACCTAAATGTTGACCTAATGATAGTTCATCATATCAGAAGACACATGATGGCAGTTTGCCCCTTATTTGGGGACATTAAGTTTGATCACTTGGGTGGATGGTGCATAGGACTGCCATAACAAATTACCACAAACTTGGCAGCTTGGAACAACAAAAATGTGTTCTCTTACAGTTCTGAAGGCCAGAAGTCCAAAATTAAGTTGTCAGCATGGCTGTTCCTTCTGGAGACTTTGAGGGAGAATCCATTCTGTGCATCTCTCCCAGCTTCTGGTGAATGCCAGCAATCCTTGGTGCTCCTTGGCCTGGGGTTCCTAACTCCAGTCTCTGCCTGTCTTCACATGGCCTTCTTCTCTGTGTATGCTTCTTACCTCCGTGTTCTCTCTGTCCCCTCCTTTTCTGTCTCTTCTAGGGACATTCATCATTGAATTTAGGGGCACCCTAATTCAGGATGATCTCATCACAATATCCTTAGTTCATTTCATCTGCAAAGACCCTTTTTCCAAATAAAGTTCACATAATGAAGTTCCAAGTGGACATTATCTTTTGGGGTCACAATTCAACCACCTAAAGTTGACATTTGCCAAGTTTATACATTGTCATTGGGGGGAGGTAATTTAGAGGCAATATAAATATTCTGGTCCTCATCAAACTTTCAACTGAAATTTTTTGTATCCGTTGATGATTCTTGTCCAAATCTTATTACATCATTTCCTCTACACATATTAGTTCCCATTCTACTGTAAAGAAGAGTTTTCCTTTCTCTTCCTCTTTATTGATACTATCCATATCTCTTTTCTTATTATTTAATGAGTTATCTTCTACTGATCTGTAGCTTTTAGGGAACAAATGTTACTGTTTTATTTTAAATGTAGTAGCTATAAGACCTACTGTTGTGTTTTATGTAAGTTTTTTTAGGGGTCCATGACTGTCAATATCTGAATAAACCCACGAAACCATGTCTCACATGTGAATCTAGTTGGAAAAAACTTGAAAACCATTACTGTCAGGACACACATTAATCATACTTGACAAGAAATCTTACTAGAGAATTATGATAAAAGGCAGTAATCAATGCAAAGATAACTCCCAAAATACATTCATATATTTACTTCTCTGTAGGTGTAAATCCAGTTTTTCTGGATTGTCACTTGAATAAATTATGGCCTGGCTTGAGGCTGCCATTCAGTGGAAAATAATACAGAAGTAATTTGTTAAAAGATAAACCTGATTTTTTCTTGTTACTGTCAAAAAAGTTAAAAGCTTGAAGTCATCTTAAAATCCCTTTTCTTCCATAATTTTCCCACACCTGATCCACCACTCCAACCACCTTCTCTCCTCTCTTTCCCAGCTCTCGCTGCCCTCACTGCTTCATGGGGGTACCCCACCTCAAGCCCTTCCACTTTTCCAGTTCTAACTTTCTCTGTCAATTCTACTAATTCTCTACCAGAAAGACTGCAAACTGGGCTAACAAGAAATAACTCTTATTTCTAAGAAGAAAGAGTTGGTCAGGGGGAGAATCTGAAGAAGCAAAGGCAAAATTCCCCTTTGTTGGGAAGGACTGTTAGGAGAAGAGGCCCTGGAACTGCTCCTGGACTACCTGACAGCTTCAGAGGCAGCACCAATGGGACACCTAGGGGTGTCGCAGGAGCCCAGGGAAGTATTCCTGATAGTGCGCTGAATGGAATCACATAGTCTTAACACATTATGTGCCAGGTGAACTATATCAGACATCCTTGTGTATTTATGGCTTAGGCTGCAAGAAATTAAGAGAAATCCCAGTAAGTCAAAATCAGAAGTTAACAACACTAATAAAGGCCAACCAGACTTGTGCTTCAGGATGCGATGCAATATGGTATGCATAGCATCAACTATAAAGTAGAAATGTTCAGTCTTTAGGTAGAGGAATAAATTAAACAACACCAACAAGAAAAAATTAGACAAATCTAGGCAAAACTATGGACAACTGGTCCAATCTTGTCAACAAGTCAATGTCATGATAAAAATAAAAATGGGGGGAAACGGACTTTGGCCCAGTGGTTAGGGCGTCCGTCTACCACATGGGAGGTCCGCGGTTCAAGCCCCGGGCCTCCTTGACCTGTGTGGAGCTGGCCCAAGCGCAGTGCTGATGCGCGCAAGGAGTGCCGTGCTACACAGGGGTGTCCCCCCGTAGGGGAGCCCCACACGCAAGGAGTGCACCCGTAAGGAGAGCCGTCCAGCGTGAAGGAGGGAGCAGCCTGCCGAGGAATGACGCCGCCCACACTTCCCGTGCCACTGACGACAACAGAAGCGGACAGAGAAACAAGACGCAGCAAAAAGACACAGAAAACAGACAACTGGGGGAGGGGAGGGGAATTAAATAAAATAAAAAATAAATCTTAAAAAAAAAAATGGGAAGGGATTTGTTCTAGATTAAGAAAGAATAAAAAGACATAATTAAATCAAATGCTTTGTCCTTGTTTGAAAAAAAAACATAAAAGGCATTCTGGAAAAACTGGAGAAATCTGAATATGAACTGGGTATTAGGTATTATTAGGGAATTATTAGGGACTTTTTAAGGAATGATATTAATGAATTTTTGCTAATTTGTTAGATATAAAACTAGTAATACGGTCCTGTAAAGAAAAGCCACATTTTTTTGGAGATTCATGCTGAAAAATTCAGAAATAAAATGTCATAATGTCTACAATTTACTTTACAAGGCTCAGTATACACACACACAAGTAAAAATGGCAAAATGTTAACAATAAAAAATATGAGTAGCAGGTGTCTGAAAGTTTATTATACTATTCTTTTTATTTTTTTTCATGAAAATTCCATGAAATAGAAAGTCAAATCAAATAAGAAAATGAAAAAAAGCACAGACGTCAGTAGGAACTGGCAGTCTTGGGGCTTCATCTCATCTTTCTATGTAATCAAGAAGATAAGGGGAAGCGGACTTGGTCCAGCAAATAGGGCGTCCACCTACCACATGGGAGGTCCGCGGTTCAAACCCCGGGCCTCCTTGACCCGTGTGGAGCTGGTGCATGCGCAGTGCTGAGGCGTGCAAGGAGTGCCCTGCCACGCAGGGGTGTCCTCACGTAGGGGAGCCCCACACGCAAGGAGTGCGCCCCATAAGGAGAGCCGCCCAGCGTGAAAGAAAGTGCAGCCTGCCTAAGAATGGCGTCGCCCACATGGAGAAATGACACAAGATGACGCAGCAAAAAGAAACACAGATTCCCGTGCCGCTGACAACAACAGAAGCGGACAAAAAAACGAGACGCAGCAAATAGACACAGAGAACAGACAACCAGGGTGGGGAGGGGAGGGGAGAGAAATAAATAAATAAATAAATAAATAAATAAATAAATAAATAAATAAATAAACAAATAAATAAATAATAAAAAGAAGATAAGGTTTGTAAAGCTCCTGGCAGGGTGGACAGGAGACAAGACCTTGAACTGGAGGTAGGCTGGCGCTGCTTTGGACCACTGCTAACCATCAGTTTTGAAGGGCTGCACTCTCAGTGACAGCATGGATCAGGGAAAAAAGATCTACCCATTTGCCTAGCAATATTGTTAGCAGAAGGCTCTGGCTCCTGGGCTTCTAAGTTCTTGGCTTATGCAGCATAAAAGAACTTAAGGACATGCCATAGGGTAGGCAAGGGAATAAAGAGTTTATTAAGAAACAAGAAAAGAGGATGCAAGCCTAGGCTTAGATTGTGGGTGTGCTGCAGGGGGAGATGCGCACGGGGTCCGGGTTGGGCCATTTAAGACCTTTCCTCCTTCCCCTTCCTAATGTTGGGGAGGGGCCCCAGCAGTTTGTTGTTCTGACCCGCTGCCTTACGATTCCGCCTGTTAGCTCTCAGGGGACAAAGGAGGAGGCTGGTTGTTTGGAGGTATCCAGGGCCATCTCCTTAACCCCGGTTATAGTTCCAAATGGGACCTCATGGCCCGGGTCTCTCGGGTCTTTCCGGCTTTGTTCTGTAGTCGCAGCCTTCCCCTCAGGAGGTTTCTGGGCGGGGTCTCACAGCCATGTTGTCCGCCGGCTCTTTCTCTATGCTAACCTGCCTCAACATGGCCGGCCTCAGCTTTGTATGATGAGAATTTATAGTCATGAGCCTGTCCTTAATCAAATTTGGTTTATAAATTTTCTACCTGTCTGGTCTAGGAACCCCTAACTTTAGAGATTAACATAAAACAATGGTCCATGGTATTCCTGGGACGTAAAGAAAGGCAAGGCCAGGAAAAACAAAACAAAACAAAAAAACTCTACACAGATTCAAATCCCCAAATCAGGTTGTATGGAATTTCCATGCATCCTCAGTCACAAGCTCGAAATCCAAAATAACTTTTAAAGTTTGATGGGAGAGAATCAGCAGATGTTTTAATTTCTTAGGCTAGTTAAGCAAATACCATGCAGTGAGTTGGTTTAAAAAATAGGGATTTTTTCCTCATTGTTTTGAGGGTGGAAAACATTCAAATCAAGGCATCATCTAGGTGATGCTTTTTCCTAAAGACAGGCATTCTGAGGCTGGCTGCCAGTGATCCTTGGTCCTGGGCTCCTCTTTCACATGCCAATCACATGGCAGCCTGTCCTGGCCTCTCCTTTCTTTCAAGTTCCTCTGACATCAGCTTCTTCCTATGGCTATCTCTGTGTGTGAATTTCATTTTGCTTATAAAGGACTCCAATAATAAGATTAAGACCCATTCTGAATGAATTGGGCCACACTTTAACTGAAGTAACCTCAAAAAGTCCTTACTTAGGGAGCAAATGTGTCTCAAGTGGTTAAGCACCTGCCTCCTACACGGGAGGTCCCGGTTTCAGTTCCTGGTGCCTCCTGAGAAGACAAAAGTGAACAACATGCAAAACCAACAAAAAAGGCAACTTGGGAAGTCAATGTGGCTCAGTGATTGAGCGCTGGCTTCCCATACATGAGGTCCTGGGTTCAATCCCCAGCCCCCAGTACAAGAGAAGAGAAGAGGGGAGGGGAGGGGAGGGGAGGGGAGGAGAGACCTTATTTACAATGGATTCAACACATAGTAATGGATTAAGTTTAAGAACCTGTTTTTCTGGGGTACATACAGCTCCAAATCACCATACTCCACCATCTGGGCCTCAAAGAAGACATGTTCTTTCTACATGCAAAACATTCCATCACTGTACCGCAAAAGTTCTAAGTCATTTCAGTAACAATACTGTATTAGTCAGCCAAAGGGATGCTGATGCAAAGTACCAGAAATCTGCTGGTTTTTATAAAGGGCATTTATCTGGGTTAGAAGCCTACAGTTACAAGGCCCTAAAGAGTCCAACTCAAGGTACCATAAGAGGTACTTTCTCACCAATTGGTTGCCAATGTCTGCCTTTCTTCTTCTTCTTAAGGCTCCATGGTCCCAGTTCCTTCCAATCTCATCTGTAGGCTGGCAGGGGGCTCGTCTCTCTTATCAGGGCTTTCTCAGCACTGCAATCTGTCAGGCAAATGGCTCATCTCCCTGGGGCTTCTGGATTCTCTTCCATGTCTATGGTGCTCTCTCTCTCTTTTCTGGCATATCTGCTTGTGTGTTCTCCCTGAGTGAGTGTATGTTTATATAGCCCACAACATGATCTAACAATGTGGTAAAAGCCCTGATCTTAACTTAATCAAGTAAACGTAAAACCTTTGAACTTAATACAAAGGGTATCATGCCCAGAGGAAGAGACCAGTTTACAAACATAATCATTAACTTTCTTCTTTTTAATTCATAAATATCAAACTGCTACAAATACTAATTACAATGTCTCATCAAAATCAGCTGTGGGTGTGGTTTCTCCCTTTGTCTGTAGACTTGTGAAACCTAGAGAACAAGTTATCTGTTCCCAATATACAATGGTGGGAGAGGCGTAAGATAAATATTCCCATTGTAATAGGGAGAAATTGGAAGGAAAACAGGAGTCAGGTGTCCCAAACAATTCTAAAACCCAGCAGGGAAAATTCCATTCGATTTCAAGGTCTGAGAGTCATCTATGGGTGGATGTTTTGTCCTCCAGGCCTGATGGAGCAGCAGTCCCACCCCTTCCAAGCGCTTGCACAACATCAATTCACTCATCAAACATTGGGGTGAAGGTCCAAGCATCGGGTTAGCAGCCAGGTTCTCCGCAAACCCTGGGGCACAGGCCCCATCCTGACTGAGGTGGACCACACCTTAACTAAAGTGACTTCATCCAAAGATCCCACTTACAATGGGCTCACACCCACAGGGGCAGAGTAAGGCTAAGAACATGCTCTTCTTGGGTACATAGATCCAAACCACAACAGCAGATGTAACAAGCAGTACTGCTGAACACCTAAGAAATTTATATACAGGAATTATTGAATATAGACTGGTTATAGACTAAAAAATAAATTTATTTGAAGTCGTTAAATACATTTTAAAAGAAGACCTACATTGTGAGAAATAAAAGACTATCAGAGATTCTAGGAAGATTTAAGTCAGAAAGGAACCAAATAGAACTTCAAATGAAAAATACAGATACTGTAATTAAACTTTTAATGGATGGGGTGGGGGGGGAAACGGACTTTGGCCCAGTGGTTAGGGCATCCGTCTACCACATGGGAGGTCCGCGGTTCAAGCCCCGGCCTCCTTGACCCGTGTGGAGCTGGCCCATGCACCTTGCTGATGCGCGCAAGGAGTGCCCTGCCACACAGGGGTGTCCCCCGCGTAGGGGAGCCCCACGCGCAAGGAGTGCACCCATAAGAAGAGCCGCCCAGCGCGAAAGAGGGAGCAGCCTGCCGAGGAATGGCGCTGCCCACACTTCCCGTGCCGCTGACGACAACAGAAGCGGACAAAGAAACAAGATGCAGCAAAAAGACACAGAAAACAGACAACCGGGGGAGGGGAGGGGAATTAAATAAAATAAAAATAAATCTTTAAAAAAAAAAAAATGGATGGGGTGGAACAAAAAGTTTCAGGGCTCCAGCCCCCAAAAGAAACTTTGAACAACCAGCAAGAACTAGCAGAAATACATTTCTCAAAGCTACAGAAAACAGTTTAAGGACTGCAGTACCAGGGAAAGTACGAAATTAAGAAAGAGGTTACTTAAAAGTAGTAGAATCATGTGGCACTCTGGTACTCTTGTCTCCTCACTGGCTCCATGCAGAGCATTCCTAGTGTGGGTCCCTTGTCTCCGTTCTGGAGGGAGCAGAGTAATGTAATTCTGTTCCAATCTCTCTTGCGGTGGCCTAGGAGACTGAACCAGGACACTCACTGCAGGCTTACCATCCTAGAATTTGTCCTGCATGTGGAAGGTAGCTCACAGAGCTCCCCTACAGAATGCTGTGGCAGAGCAGTTAAGTCATGATTGCCTGGGGCAAGAGATTGCTGTTTATAGGGCATGCAGTGCAGTGGCCAGGGCCATAAGGAAACTTTTTCCTAGGGAAGAGAGGACATTTGTATCCATGTAACCAGAGAAATTCCTAGGGCTACACATGCATGTCCAAGACAAGACATGTATGTGGAAAGGATCATGGACGCCCTTATACTTTGGCCTCAAGCTATTCTCTAAACTCATTGTCTGAATAAGCCCTCAAGGAGAGCACTCACACAAATCAATCTCCAAGGACTGGAAAAGGTGCATTCTTTCCCCCCACCCCACCCCCCTTTTGTTTTCTGTTAGTCCCTGGTATTCAAGGAATCCTCTGTCATAACACTAGCTTGCTACAGGCTTAAGATAGAGATGCCTCAGAGACTAAATTCCAGTGATAACACACTTAAATATCAAATGTCCAGGTTACAACCAAAAAAATTGCAAAACATACAAAGAAATCGGAAGTGATATCCCAGGCAATGGAGAAGATTAAAGTGTTAGAAACCATTGATGAGGAGGGGCAAACCTAGGAAATACCAGACAAGGACTTTTTTGTAAATGGTCTTAAATATGTTCAAAGAACTAAATGAAAGCATGGACAAAAACTAAAAGGAAATGATAGATGAACACAAAGAGAATATCAGTAAAAAGATGGAAATTATGAAAAGGAACCAAACAGAGCTGAAGATCACAGTAACAGAAATGAAAATTTTCTTCCAGGAGTTGTATAGCAGATTGGAACTGTCAGAAGAATCAGTGACCTTGAAGATAAGACAACTGAAATCATCTGAAAAGAAGAAGGAAGAAAGAAGAAACAGAGCCTGAGAAATCTATGGGACACCATCAAACATGCCAATATATACATTGTGGGAGTCCCAGAAGGAAAAGAAAGAAAGGGGCAGAGAGAATATTCAAAGAAATAATGGCTGTAAACATCCCAAATTTAACGAAAGATCTGAATATCCACATCAAGACACTCAATGAACTCCAAACAGGATACATTCAAATAGACGTACATTGTGGTATATTATAATCAAACTATCAAATGCCAAAGATAGAGAATTCTGAAAGCTGCGAGAGAGAGAAGCAACATATCACATACAAGGGTGCCTCAAAAAGATTAAGTACCAATTTCTTATTGGAAGCCATGGAGGCAAAAAGGGAGTGTGATAACATATTTAAAGTGATGGAAGTAAAAAAAAATTCAACCAAGAATTCTGTATCTGGCAAAACTGTCTTTCAAGATGAGGGAGAGATTCGGGAGCAAGATGGCAGCAGAGTAGGGAGTCCCAAGAGTCAGCGCATGCTGCTGAGCAGTTAGTATTCCACCAGAATTATCTAAATAACCAGTTTGGGGGGCCCAGAAGACCAGAACAGCACTCTGCAACTTCTTTGGAAGAACATAAGGAGGAGACTGCCCATCTGCAGTGAGGATTCAAGAGTAGGGCACTCCATGCCATGGAGGCGGTGCCCATCTTCCACTGGTGGTATAAGCCACCTCAAGAGCTACTCTCTGGCTAGAATTGGAAGCTCCATTTCACAAAAATGGGGGAGGAAACAGTAGGATACAGATTTCAGCTACTAATTAGTAAAGTTGACTGACTAAATTCCAATCCTAAAAACAGCTAAAGTTTGAACTGTTCAAGTCAGAAAGAGGCCAGTAGCCTCCATTTTAACTCCAACCCTGCCATGAGAAGTGGGGCTGGTTGAAAATTATAGTGATAACAGGGACTATCTTCTTTTTACGTGAGCCAGAATGCAGCCCTGGGCTCCAGCCCCACTGCCAGCAGGGAGGAAGCTCAGGGGACATGCAGTAGCCTCTCTGGACAACTGCAGGCACTTCACCCCAAACAGACTAGATTGGTAGGAAAACCTGTGGATACATCTGCACACCCAATAGGATAGGAGGGGGACAGAGTTTCCTCAACCTCTCCAAGCAAAAGCAGTTGCTTTTGGCCCAGATGAACTAGAGTGTTGGGCACTCCCATGGACCCCTGCCTCTGACAGGCAGAAGGAACAGTGCTCTCTCAGGCTCCCCTGGCACAAACTTTCGGCCCACACAAACTAGATTATTGCACACAACTGTGGCTCCACCCCCAACCCTTACAGTGCAGGAGGAAGGTGCTCCTCTCTGGGCAACTGCAGTCACTTCTGGCCTACATGGACTAGATTGCTCTGCCTGGCAGGGGAGGAGGGGAGCCAGTGCTTCACCAGTCTGGGCAACTGTAGTCAATTTTGACTGTCATGGCTTAGTTTGTTGCCCATAGCTGCAGAAGAGGAAGGGGCATGGAGCTTCATTAGTTTCTCCAGGAAACTACAGACTTGGTCTGCACAGCCTGGATTATTGTACATGGTTGCGGATTTGTCCCTACCCCTGGCAGGAAAGAAAGGTGGAAGAAGCATCACTAATTCCTGGGGAAATGCGAGCAGCTTCAGCCACATTCTTGGCTCCTATTCCACAACCAGCAAGGAAGAAAGAGCAAGAAACAGATGAAAAAGAGCTGAAAAAAATCAGATTGGCTAAACACAAGCCACCATAAATTTCCAAATTTAGTTGAACCAAGTATCAAAGAGAGGCTGTAGCACAAAGCCAATCAAATAGAACACCCTAAAGAGAGAAACTGTGCCCAGAATAACTCAGATACCAAGAAAAATAAAATAAAATCCATACCAAGAAACAGGTAGGTTATGGTCCAGTCAAAGGAACAAACTAAGCCTCCAGATGATATAAAGGAGTTAAGCCAACTATTCACAGAAGTTAAAAAAAATCTTAATAAATTCAGTGAGATGGTTAAAGAGATTAAGGACATCAAGAAGAAACTACTGCACACAAAGAAGAATTTGAAGGCATACAGAGGAAAATAGATTTTGTGGGAATGAAATTTACACTAAATAAAATAAAAAATACACTGGAGGCATATAACAGCAGATTTGAAGAGGCAGAAGAAAGGATCAGTGAGCTTGAAGACAGGGTTTCTGAAAGCAAACATACAAACGAACAGATAAAGAAAAGAATGGAAAAAATTGAACAGTCTTAGGGAAATAAATAACAGCAAGAGATATGGAAACATACATGTCATGGGTGTTCCAGAAAGAGAAGAGAAGGGAAAAGGGGCAGAAGGGTTATTTAAGGAAATAACGGTAGAAAATTTCCCAACCCTACTGAAGGACATAGATATCTGTATACAAGAAGCACAATGTACCACCATCTGGATAAATCCAAATAGACCTACTCTGAGATACTTACTAATCAGAATGTCAAATGCCAAAGATAGAGAAAATCCTGAAAGAAGCAAAAGAAATCTTATATGCTAAAAGAAACCAAAGAAGACCTAAATAAATGGATGAACATTCCATGTTCATGGATGGGAAAACTAAATATGGTTTAGATGTCAGTTATACCCAAATTGATATATAAATTCAAAGTAGCCCCCAACTGAAAATTCCTTTCCCTACAGTCTTTCTTAAAGAAATGGAAAACCCAATTATCAAATTAATTGGACAGGGAGCTAAAGATCTTTTGTCTTCTCAAACACACTCCCTATTGCCCCAGGTTGGTTTCTGAAGAGGGAGGGAGGGTGTGGCCAGCCAAAGGTGAAAAACAGCCTTTGTTTGTGAGGCCTGGACAGCTCTGAGGACTGCAGATCGCTTCTGCATTGACAACCCAACTGAGCAGTTACAGTGCGTGTACTCCCCACACGCACCTGGGGACTAAGCTGAGAGGTCTACCAAAGAGCACCATTTGGTGGCCAGACTATAAAAGTACGTGAAGGGAAGCAGATGTGGCTCAAGCAGTTGCACTCTAGTCTACCATACAGGAGGTCCAGGGTTCGATGCCCAGGACCTCCTGGTGAAGGCAAGTTGGCCTACAGAGTGCTATCCCATGCGGGAATGCTGGTCAACATGGAGAGCTCATGCAGCAAGATGATGCAACAAAAAGAGACACAGAGAAGAGACAACAAGAGACATAGTAGAACAGGGAGCTGAGGTGGTGCAAGAGAATGATCACCTCTCTCCCACTCCAGAAGGCCCCAGGATTGCTTCCCTGAGCTGCCTAATGAGAATATAAGCAAACACAGAAGAACAGACAACAAATGACACAGAGAGCAGATAATGGGGGGGGGGGGGGGGAAATAAAGAATTTTTTTTTTTAAGTATATGAAAAAGGGAAAAAGGAAGGAAGGGAGGGAGGGAGGGAAGGAAGGAAGGAAAGGAGGGAGGGAAGGAGGGAAGAAGGGAGGGAGGGAGGAAGGGAGGAAGGAAGGGAGGAAGGGAGGCAGGCAAGCAGGTTCCTTTACTGCCACTCACTCCAAGGACCTTAGAAACTGACCTGCACCCCAGTACTGATTCCTGAACCCTGGTTTGAGCAGTTAAACAGGGGTAATCTTAAATATCTAGAATAACTTAAACCAAGAGTCAAAGAACAGTGGTAGCACACAGCACTTAGCAGTAAATCCATAGGCAAGAGAGAGAAACTGAATATCAGAGTGAATTCAGCATCAGAACAAGAAGCCTAGACATGAGCAAAACATTACAAGCCATACAAAGAAAAAGGAAGAAATAACTCAGGAAAAGGAAAAAAATCAAAGCTCCAGATGAGACACAGGACTTGAAGCAGTTAATCAATGTGGTTCATACAAATCTCCTAGGTTAAATCATGGAGTTGAAGGACAACATGGCTAAAGAAATAGAAGACATTAAGAAGATATTGAGTGAGCACACAAAAAAATCTGAAATCTTGGAAAAATAACAGAGACTATGGGAACTAAAAACATAGGTGAGATTAAAAATACAATAGAGGCACATTACAGCAGATTTGAAATCATAGAAGACAGAAACAGTAACAAACAAGAAAGAACAACTGAAATTGAAGAGAAAGAACAGAGACAGAAAAGAATGGGAAAAATTGAGCAAGAGCTCAGGCAGTTGAATAATAACATGAAGCACACCAACACATGTGCTATGGGAGTTCCAAAAGGAGATGAGAAGGGAAAAGGGGCAGAAAGGTATTTAGGAAAATATTTCCCAACTCTCATGAAAGACAATATACTACAATTAGAATAAATCCAAATAGTCCTACCCTAAGACACATAATATGCAGAAAGCCAAATGTCAAAGATAATGAGAAAATTCTGAAAGCAACAAGGGAAAAGTGAAACACCACATATAAGGGACATCCAATAACTACAGATTTCTCTTCAGAATCCATGAGGCAAGAAGGCAGTGGTATGATATAATTACAGCACTGAACGAGAAAAACTCCCAGCCAAGGATTCTTTATCTGGCAAAACTGTCCTGCAAATATGACAGTGAGCTTAAAATATTCACACATAAACAGAAATTAAGAGAGTGAGAGAGTTTAGTGGAAATACTAAAGGGAGTTCTGTAACTAGAAAAGACAAGACAAGAGAGAGAGGCCTGGAGGAGACAGTAGAAATGAAGACTATCAGAAAGGGTAATCAAAAAGATAAAAAGATAGACAAAAATAAGACATAAAATATGAAAACCAATGGATAGAATGACTGAGTAAGTAATGCCTTATAGTAATAACATTGAAATGGATTAAATTCCCCAATCAAAAGACATAGGCTGACAAAATGGATAAGAAACCATCCATATGGTGTCTGCAGAAGACTCACCTTCTACCCAAGGATACAAATAGATTGAAAGTGAAAGGTTAGGTGAAGATATTTACACAAATAGTAACCAAAAGAGAGCAGAAGCAGCTATACTGGCGTCAGACAACACAGACTTTAAATACAAAAAAGTAATGAGATGCAGAAGGCCATTATATATTAATAAAAGGCACAACTCACTAAGAAGAAGTAGCAGTCATAAATATCTGTGTACCTAACCAAGGTGGCCCCAAAATACCTGAGGCAAGGTCTGGCAAAACTGAAAGGAGAAAGAGACATCTCTATAATAATAGTTGGAAACTTCAACATGCCACTCACATCAATAGATAGGAAAGCTAGACTGAAGATCAACAAAGAAACAGAGAACCTGAACAATAGGAAAAGGAGCTGGATCTGACAGACATATACAGAACACTGCAACCCAAATCAGCAGGTTATACATTCTTCTCAAGTTTCATGATCTTTCTCCAAGACAGACCACAAACTGAGCCACAACATAGCCCTCAATAAATTCAAGAAGATTGAAATTAAACAAAGCACCTTCTCAGATCATAATGGAATGAAGCTGGAAATCAATAATAGATAGGAAAGGGAGATATTTGCAAATATATGGGGCTAAACAACACACTCTTAATCAGTGGGTTAAAGAAGAAATTGCAGGAGAAATTAGAAGATATTTCCAGATGAATGAAAAAAAACCACAACATATCAAAACTAATGGGGTACAGTGAAGGCAGTGCTGAGAGGGAAATTTATAGCCCTAAATGCCTATATTAAAAAAGAAGACAGAGCTAAAATCAAAGAAGTAACTGAACAACTGCAGAAACTAGAAAAAGAACAGCAAACCAATCCCAAAGCAAGCAGAAGGAAAGAAATAACAAAGATTAGAGAAGAAGTAAGTGAAATTGAGAACAACAACAAAAAATAGAGATAATGAACAAAACCAAAGCTGGTTCTTTGAGAAAATCAATAACATCAACAATCCCTCAGTGAAATTAATGAAGAAAAAAAAAAGAAAGAAGATGCAAACAAATAAAATTAGGAATGAAAGTGGGGATATTATGACTGACTCCACAGATATAAAAAGGGTCATAAGGATATAATGCATGCCATATAATTAGACAACTAGATAAAATGGACAAATTCCTAGAAATGAACAAACAACATACACTGACTCTACAAGAAATACAGGAAACCAACAAACCAATCACAAGCAAAGAGATTGAATCAGTCTTCAAAAACCTTCCAACAAAGAAATGTCCAGGACCAGATGGCTTGAGGTGAATTCTACAAAACATTTTGAAAAGAATTAATACCAATCCTATTTAAACTTACAAAAAATTGAAAAGGAGGGAAAATTACCCAACACATTTTATTAAGCCAACATCACCCTAATACAGAAGCCAGATAAAGGTACTTCAAGAAAAGATTACAGACCAATCTCTCCAATGAACATAGTTGCAAAAATTCTCAACAAAATATGCAAATCAAATCCAACAGCATATAAAGACAATTATACATCATGATCAAGTGGGTTTTATTCCTGGTATGCAAGGGTGGTTCAACATAAGAAACTCAATTAATGTAATATACCACATTAACAAATCAAAGGGGAAAAACCACATGATCATTTTGATTGATACAGAAAAGGCATCTAACAAAATCCAGTATCCTGTCTTGAAGAAAACACTCTAAAAGATACAGAAGGAAAGTTCTTCAACATAATAAAGGGAATATATGAAAATCTCAGAGTCAACATCATACTAAATGGCAGGGGTTGTGAAAGCTTTCATTCTTAAGATCAGGAACAAGACTAGAATGCCCACTGTCACCCATTATTCAATACTGTGCTAGAAGTTCTAGCTAGAGCAATTAGGTAAGAAAAAGAAATAAAAGTCATCCAAACTGGAAAAAAGGAAGGAAAACTTTCACTATTCACAGAAGACATGATCCTACATTTAGAAAATCCTGAAGTAGCTAAAACAAAGCTATTAGAGCTAATAAGTGAGTTCAGGAAAGTGGCAGGATACTAGATCAACATGTGAAAATCAGTAGCATTTCTATACACTAATAATGAGCAAGCTGAGGAAAAAATTCCATTTACAATATCAATAAATCAAGAAAAAAATGCAAAATCAAGAAAAAATATAAAACCTGGCTAAAAAATCAAGAAAAAAATACAAAATCAAGAAAAAAATTCCATTTACAATAGCAATCAAAAGACTCAAATATCTAGAAATTAAGTTAACCAGGAATGTAAAGGATCTGTATTCAGAAAACTTCAAAACACTGCTAAAAGAAATCTAAGACCTAAACAAATGGAAGAACATTCTGTGTTCATGGATTAGAAGACTAAACATTATGAAGTTGTCAATTCTTCCCAAATTGATTTACAGATTCAGTGCAATACCATTTAAAATTATAATAACCTACTTTACAGAAATATAAAAGTCAATTATCATATATATTCGGAAGGGAAAGGGGTCCTGAGTAGCCAAAAACATCCTAAAAAATCAGAGAGAAGTCAGAGTTCTCACACTCCCTGGCTTTGAAGTGTATTATAAAGCTACAGTGGTTAGAACATGTTATTGACATAAAGACAGACTCACTGATCAATGGAATTGAACTGAGAGTTCAGAAACACAACCTCACATTAATGGTTAGTTGGTTTTTGATAAGCCTACCAATTCCAATTTTGTGGGACAGAATAGTCACTTCAATGAAGGGTGCTAGAAGAACTGGATATCCATAACTAGAAGAATAAAAGAGGACCCCTATCTCACTCCCTATACAAGAATCAACTCAAAATGGATCAAAGACTTAAACATAAAAGCCAAGACCATAAAATTCCTAGAAGATAATGTAGGGAAACATCTACAAGAACTTGTAGTAGGTAGGGGTCTCTGAAACCATATACCCAAAGCACAAATATCAAGCAAAAAATAGATAAATGGGACCTCCTCAAAATTAAACACTTCTGTACCTCAAAGGACTGAGGGTAAAAAGGCAGCCTATTCAATGGGAGAAAATATTTGAAAATCACATTTTTTTGTGACAAGGGTCTAATATCCATGATATATAAAGAGATCCTATAATTCAACAATAAAAAGGCAAATGACCCACTGAAAAAATGGGTAAAAGAGCCAAATAGACATTTTTATAAAGAAGAAAAACAAATGAAAAAATGCTCAGCATCACTGGCTATTAGGGAAATACAAATCGAAGCTATAATGAAATATCATTTCACACCTACTATAATGGCCACTATTAAATTTAAAAAAAGAAACAGAAAATTACAAGTGTTGGAGAGGATGTAGAGAGAGACTAACACTTATTTACTGTTGGTAAGAATGTAGAATGATACAGCTACTATGGAGGACTGTTCGGTGGTTCCTAAGGAAGTTAGGTATTGAACTGCCATATGCCCAGCAATATGGTTACTAGGTATATACCCAGAAGAACTAAGAGCAGTGACATGAACAGACATCTGCATACCGATGTTCATAGTGCCATTATTCACAATTGCCAAAAGACAGAAACAACCCAGGTGTACATCAACTGGGAAACAGATAGACAAACTGTGGTATATAAAAACAATGGAATATTATTCAACTGTAAGAAGAAATGTCATCATGAAGCATATGACAACAGGGATGAGCCTGGAGGACATTATGTTGAGTAAAGCAAGTCAGGCACAAAAGGACAAATATTGTTTGACTTTGCTATTATGAACTAAACATAATGAGCAAACTCATGGAGTTAATATCAAGAATATAAGTCATCAGAGAAAAGAATGTGGTTAGAGAATGGAAAGTTTAGGTTGAATCTGTGCAGAATTGGTAAAAAGTTGTTTGTAAATGGTTGAAAATGAATAGAAATGGTGAAAGTACATCATAGGATTTGTAATTAGTACCACTAACATATGGGTATGATAGTGATTTGGTTTTTGTTGTTTGTTTTTTGGGGAGTAATGAAAATGCTCTAATATTGATTGAAGTGATGAATATACAATTCATAATTGTATACAATACAATAATTGTAAACTTTAGATAAACTGTATGGTTTATGAAAAAAATAATAGGGTGGGTTGGGAGAAAAAGACACCAAATGTATGATACGGACTATAGTTAGAAGTAACAGGGAAACAGACTTGGCCCAGTGGTTAGGGCGTCCGTCTACCACATGGGAGGACCGCAGTTCAAACTCGGGGCCTCCTTGACCCGTGTGGAGCTGGCCCATGTGCAGTGCTGATGTGCGCAAGGAGTGCCCTGCCACGCAGGGGTGTTCCCCGCATAGGGGAGCCCCACGCAAGGAGTGCGCCCTGTAAGGAGAGCTGCCCAGTGCAAAAGAAAGTGCAGCCTGCCTAAGAATGGCGCCACCCACATGGAGAGGTGACACAAGATGACTCAACAAAATGAGACACAGATTCCCGTGCTGCTGACAACAGAAGCAAACAAAGAAACAAGATGCAGCAAATAGACATAGAGAACAGACAACTGGGGTGGGGGAGGGGGAAATAAATAAATAAATAAATCTTTAAAAAAAAAAAGAAGTAACACTTTGACAATGCTCTTTCATAATTAGTTACCAGTGTTTCACAGCAACGCAAGGTATTTGTCATGAGGTAATGTATGGGAGCCTTGTATGATGTTATTTATGTTTGTTTGTAAGTTCACAGCTTTTATTATACAGTTATTGCTAATGTACACTTACATACAAATGGCATATTTCAATAAAATGTTTTTAAAATGGAAAAGACATTTATTTGGAAATGTAAGAAGCCCCAAATAGCTAGAAACATCTTAAAAAGGAAGAATGAAGTTGGAGGACTCTCAGGTTCATACTTCAAATCATTACCTAGTGTAGCAGTTTGATATTGTTTATGAATTCCAAAAATAGATATTGGATTATGTTTGTTAACTGGTCTGTTCTTCTGGACATATTAGATTGTATTAACTTCCGAGGCTTCACTTTTACTTGACTGAATTCTGATTAGGGCTCTGATTGGGCCACAATAGTAGGACATTAAGTCCTTGCTCCCTTGGTCACTGGGGACTCACAGAGAAAATGACATGGCAGAGGAGAGAGTTGGAGTTTTGATGCTGGAGCCTCTGGAAGTAAACACACAGGAGAAGAACACAGAGGAATAGAGACACTCCACAGACACAGCCAAGTCCCCAGGAAGATAGAGAGCCTGATAGTCTACAGTTGACCTTGTGGTGAGAACAGAGCAGCTGAACCCGGAGAGGAACAAGCCCTAGGAGAGAGACAAGACTTATCCCAGCCTATAGCTGATACTGGAAGAAGCTGGGACCACAGAACCTTAAGAGGAAGAGGAAGCCTGAACACTTGCAGATATCAGCAGCCATCTTGCTCCACCATGTGTCAACAGACTTTGGCGAGGGAAGTAACTTACACTTTATGGCCTGGTAAGTATAAGCTTCTACCCCAAATAAATACCCTTTATAAAACCCAACAGATTTCTGGTACTTAGCATTAGCACCTCTTTGGCTGACTAATACATATAGCTACAGTGGTAAAAGTAGGATGGCACTGGCATAAAGATAGACACATAGACCAATGGAACCAAACTGGCAATTAAGAAAAAGACCCTCACATCCATGGTCAAGTGATTTCTGACAAGGCTGTCAAATCCACCCAGCTGGGACAGAGCAGTCTATTCAACAAATGGTGCTGGGAGAACTGGATATCCATATCCAAAAGAAAGAGGACCCCAAACTCACACTTTATACAAAAATTAACTCAAAATGGATCAAAGATCAAAATATAAAAGCAAGAACCATAAAACTCCAAGAAGAAAATGTAGGGAAACATCTTCAAGACCTAGTCGTAGGTAGAAGATTCTTAAACCTTGCACTAAAAGCACAAGCAACAACAACAACAAAAGTTTAAGTGGGACCTCCTCAAACTTAAACACTTTGTGCTTCAAAAGACTTTGTCAAGAAGGTGAAAAGGCAACCCATTCAATGGGAGAAAATGTTTGAAAACCATATATCTGATAAGGGTTTGATTTCCATCCTATATAAAGAGATCATACAACTCAACAATAAAAGAGCAAGCAATCCAATTAAAAAATGGGCAAAAGATTTAAGTAGACATTTCTCCTAAGAGGAAATACAAATAGCTTAAAAATCACATGAAAAAATGTTCAGTACCACCAAGTGATTAGGGAAGTGCAAATCAAAATTAAAATGAGATATCATCTTACACCCCATATAATGGCTATTATTTAAAAAACCAAACAAACAGAAAACAACTAGTGCTGCAGAGGATGTGGAGAAACAGGAACACCCCTTCATTGCTGGCAGGAATGTAGAATGGTGCAGCCTCTGTGGAAGACAGTTTGGTGGTTCTTAGGAAAGTTAAATATAGAACTATCATATGATCCTGTAATCTCTCTACTAGGAAGAACTTAAAACAGTGACACAAACAGTTATTTGCACATGGATGTTCATAGTGGCTTTATTCACAACTGCCAAAAGATGGAAACAACCCAAGAGTACATCAACCAATGAACGGATAAACAAAATGTGGTATACAATGACAGGTGATATATGGCTGACAGAGAGCTGTACAGAACATATGTCCAGGGTGCATGGTAATGTTTGGATATACTCATAGTGGCAACAATTAAAAACCACAGTAGGGGGGGTACTGGGTTCCTGGCCAGTGGTGCTCTGTCGTGGTCCCTAGGGGAGCAGCGACAGTCTCCCAGGTACAGTGGCGGGGACCGGGAGGGAGTGAGGGTTCAACAGTGAGCCCCTGATGCTAATGACTATGCTTGTGAGCTGATAAACCCAAAATAAGAACAAGGCCTAGAACAACTTTGTGCCTGGGAATTTCCTCCTGTCAGCCTTCATGTTACTCAAATGTGGCCAGTCTCGAAGCCAAACTCAGCATGTAAATGCAATGCCTTCCCCCCAGCGTGGGACATGACACCCGGGGATGAGCCTCCCTGGCAACGAGGGACCACTATCAACTACCAACTGATGATGCAACTGGAAAATGACCTTATACGGAAGGTTCAATGCGGATCAGCAGAATATCCATGTCTACATAAAATACCATGACTTTAAAATGCTGTTTGACCTAAAGTAAGGGGGAAATGGAAAGGAGAAATGAGTCTATATGGCTACGAGTTTCTAAAAAAGAGTCTGGAGGCTGGCGGAAGGATTGCCCTCATGCACAACTGAGAAGAGTCAGAGAGACAGATAAAGCAGATACAACCCCCAGATATTGGTTCCTTTGAGGGCTAAAGAGACCCACGGGAGTTATGGTCATGGCCGATGGGGTTAACTACCAGGGCAGATGGCCCCTCTTTGGAAATGGTGTTTATGTGTGATGAATCTGGACTCAGATGGGATCTCCCTTCATAAGACTTTCATGCCAATGTGCTGGAGGTGCAGTTAATGTTGGGGTTTAAGATATATTTAGGGGATTTGAATCTCTGGACTGACAATGTGATAGCCAGATCCTGAGCCTCAACAGACTCCAGCACCTACAATCTGATTTATTGGACTTACCACACTCAGCTAAGATGGAGTTGAAGAAGGACAACCACCACACCATGGAGCCTAGAGTGATTACAACTGAAAATGGGAGGATTGCATCCAGCATCCAGGTGGAATCTGACCCTCCTCTTGACATAGAGGTACAATGGACACAACCAATCCAATGTCCACATAGAAGAGGTGGCATTGGAATGGGAAAAGTGGACATAGTGGACGAAGGGTATGGGGAAAGGCAGGAAGAGATGAGAGGTGGAGGCGTCTTTGGGACATGGAGCTGCCCTGGATGGTACTTCAGAGGCAATCACCGGACATTGTAAATCCTCACAGGGCCCACTGGATGGAATGGAGGAGAGTATGGGCTATGATGTGAACCAATGTATATGAGGTGCAGAGGTGCCCAAAGATGTACTTACAAAATCCAATGGATGTGTCATGATGATGGGAACGAGTGTTGTTGGGGGGGGGAGGGGGGGGGTGGGGGGATGGGGTTGAATGGGACCTCACATATATATTTTTAATGTAATATTATTACAAAGTCAATAAAAAATAAAAAAATTTTTAAAAAATGTGGTATATATATACGATGGAATACTATCCTGCTATAAGAAGAAATGAAATTGGGACAAATATGATAAATACAGATGAACCTTGAGGACATTATGCTACGTGAAATAAGCCAGACACCAAAGGACAAATATATGTCTCACTAATGTGAACTAAATAAAAAGAATAAACACATGGAATTAAAACCTAGACTATAGGTTACTAGCAGATAGGATGAATACAGAGAAGGGATACTGATGTGTAATGTATGTAGAATATTCAAATTATTCTGACTGTAAAAGTATAGCTATGGATAGAGTTGATGGTAACACATTATAGTGAGTATAAATAACACAGCTGTATAAATAAATTGGATTGTGGTTGAAGGGGGTAGTGTAGGGATGTAAATGTCAGTTGAAAGAAAGCTAGAGAATAAGCTAGGGACTGAATAACATAGTGAATCCAGAGGTGGAAGAAAATTGTGGTTAATAACACAAATACAAGAATGTTCTTTTATGAACCAGAACAAATATACATCACTATTATAAGGTGGTAAGTGTACAGAGATACATGAGAAAAATACAATTAATGTAACTTACGTCCTATAGTTAACAGTAATATTGTAATATTCTTGCAGCAATGTCAAAGAAGGTACTATATCAATGTTAAGGGTCAGTAATAGGAGGGTATTAGATTTATTTTTTATCTCCCCCCGCCCCGCCCCCCGCCTTGGGCTTGCTTGCTGTCTGCTCTCTGTGTCCATTCACAGTGTGTTTCTGTGTGTCTGTATTTATTTTTATTTATTTCCCGCCACCCCACCCCCACCGCAGCTTCCTTGTTGTCTACTTTCTGTGTCCATTCGCTGCGCTTTCTTCTGTGTTTTTACTTGTCTCCCTTTTCGTTGCATACCTTGCTGAGTCGGCTCTTCACGGTGCTTGTGGGCTGGGTAGCACTCTGCGGCGCTTGCTGGCCAGCGGCTCTCCGCAGCGTGTGGGCGAGCCTGCCTTCACAAGGAGGTCCCAGGACCTGAGCCTAGGGCCTCCCATATGGTACACAGGAGCCCAGCTGTTTGAGCCACAGCTGCTTCCCCTAGATTTTTTTCTTTGAGACTAAGGAAAACATTCGAAGGTTTACTGGGGTGGTGACTACAGAACTCTGAGATGAAAGTGAGAATCACTGTGCACTTTGGATACAATATACAAGGCATGGGACTATATAACATAGTGAACCACATGATGGAAGATTGACGTAGTTAACAGTACAAATATGAGAGCATTCTCTCATGAACTACAACAAATGTACAATACTAATATATAGTGTCAACAGCAGGGGGTGTTTGAAAACATATACCAAGTACATGCTATGGACCATAGAGGGTGGTAATAGTCTGATGATGTTCTTTCATTATCTGTAACAAATGTGCCACACAGGTACAGTGTTAGTGGCGGGGTGATGTATGGGAATTCAGCACATTATGCATGATTGCAAGTTCACAACTTCTCTAATAATAATAATAATAATAATAAAATGTGGGTGAAATTAATACATTTCCAGATAAACAAAAGCTGAGGAGCTTTTCACCACTAGACCAGCCCTTTAAGAGATACCAAAGAGAGTTCTTCATTACAAGAGACAATAGATCAAAGCTGCATGAAGAATAAAGATCTCCAGTAAGGGTAACAATACGGAGAAGTACAAAGGCCAGTACTATGTATTTTTGGTTTGCAACTTCATTTTTAACTTACTAAAGGATCTAAAAGGCAAGTGTATAAAATGTATGAGAAATCAGTGGTTTTGGACTTATAATGCATAAATATGCAATTTGTTACAAGAACTACATAAAGGTGGGGAACAGAGTGGTATAGGAACATAGTGTGCATATACTATTGAAGTTAGGTTGGTATCATGCAAACAAGATTGTTATAGATTTAGGATGTTAAATTTAAGCCCCATGGCAACTACAAAGAAAGTATCAGAGAATATGCAAACTCATAGGGACAGAAATTAGACTAGAGATTGCGAGGGTCAGGAGGCAGAGGCAAAGGGGAGTTAATGCATAATCGGTATAGAGTTTCTGTTTGGGTTGATAATAAGGGTTCTGCTACACTGTAAATGTGATTAACCCACTGAACGGTATGCTTGGGAGTGGGTGAGATAGGAAAGTGTATGTTGTATGCATGATCCCACAGTTTAAAAAAAAGAAAGACCAAGCAAAGAAACAATAACATTTATATGCACTACCTGATCCTGGTTGGGACCTAAAAATGGAGAAAAGGCTCAAAAGGACACTACTGGGACATATGAAAACATAGGAATACAGACTATGAGCTTTATATCAATGTTAAATTTCTTGAATTTGATAACTGCATTTAAGGTAGTTAAATAAGTGATTATCCTTGGTATTAGGAAATGTACCTGCCATTTTTAAGTGTTCAAAAAGCATAATGTATGTAACCTACAGTCATGTGTTCAGAAAATGGGCTGGTAGACAGATGGACAGACGGATAGATAGATGGATAGATTCTTAGATAAATGGAAAGATAGAATGACTAGGCAAATGTGGGAAAATGTTAAAATTGGTGGATCTGGGTATCTGGGTGGCAATAGGGGTATTCTGAGTTCTCTGTATGGTGTGTATTATTTTTGTACCAGTCCTGTAAGTTTGAAAGTATTGCAAAATTAAATAGTTTTTAAAAACGTGGATGAACTACTTTCGGAAATGGTGGAGGAATGAAGTGGTCCTAAAACCCTCCAACAGATAACAATGATAGAAACTGAATTTAAAAAAAAAACGATTTAAGACCCTGGAGAGAGTCCAAAAGCAGACAGAAGACAGTGGAGAATTTAACCTCAAAAAAAAAAAACAAAAACCTGCAACAGGAAGGGGTAAAAATTGTGAATTTATGTCTTCCTGCCCTGAAGGTGAGGCCCAACCTCCACAGCTCTGTCTGTGAAAAATAGCAGTGGAAAACCACAACCTTACCAGCTAAAAGTGCCAGAGGTCAGAGTTCAAGGCTGAAAAAGAAGCTACAAATCTAAAGGAAAAGTATTGGCAGCAGAAAAACCACAGAAGGAGTATAAATTCTGCCCCAATCCCTGGCCAAGAGTTAAACTACGCATGTGTGGGAGGCCCTAAGGAGCCTGCTGAAAAACAGGCAGAAACCAGCAAGAAATCTACTCTTAAATCATTGAGCTATATGGGGCTCTATTTATGAATTAGCTGGGTTTTTAAAAACTGAGTTAACTTCCAACCATGTACAAGGCAGGTAGCAGAAATTCAAATCTTACAGTCTTGACAGGTCCTAAGACAGAGCCCAAAACAGCTGGAAATCAGGGAGAGGAATCCCTAGAAGCAAGAAAACCACAAATAAAGTGACCCCACTTCTGCCCAAATCCTTAGCTAATAATCAAATTCCACAGAAACAGGGAAACTCCTAAAAAGCCAGCCTTAGATAGTAGCAGTGGGAAGTCGTAAGAACAGAAATATCAGTTTCTGCATACCATAAAGGTAACAGCTGGCAGTTGTAGTTAAGGGCCTACTAGAACAAAACCCAATAATCCTCAGAAACAAAATCCAGAGTTTCCATAATGTGTTATCAACAAGGCCCAATTTTCAACCAGAAGTTACTAGACATGCAAAGAAACAGTAAGGTATAATCCATATCCAGGAGAGAAAAAAGCAGCCAATAGAAACTTTCTAAAGTGGTTCCAGATGTTGGATTAGGTTGTCAAAGACTCTAAAGCAGCTCATATTAATACATGTTCAAAAAATTAATAAAAAATATGGCATTACTAAATGAATCATTAGGAACTCTCAGTGAAGAATTAAAAACGAAACAACCAAATGGAAATTCTAGGGCAGAAAAGTAGAAAAATTGAAATTTTAAAAATTCACCAGAAGGGCTCAACATCATACTGGAAACAGCAGAAGAAAGAATCAGTAAACTTGAAGGCAGATCAATAGAAGTGATCAATCTAAGAAACAGAAAGGATAAAGAATGAAAAAAAAACCATGAAGAAAAACTCAGAGATCTGGGAAACAATACCCAAATGTTCAATATACATATCATTGGAATTCCAGAGGAAGAGGAGACAGAGAAGGGAACATAAAATATATTTAAAGAACAGCTGCTGAAAACTTCCCAAAGGGGCACATGCAAACTTTTAGGGGTAATAGAGATGCTCTGTAATCTGATTGTTGTGGTGGTGTCATGGGTATAGATATGTATATTCATCAAAACTCATTGAGTTTTACAGTTTAAATGGGTATGTTTTGTTGTGCATAAATTGTACCCCAAAAAAGCTGGTTTTTAAGAAGTAAATGATGATGCACATATTCCCCTCCATCAAAAAAAAAAAAAACCCCCAATGTATGCATTAAATATTGCATTAAATACATATGAAGAGAATACTATTAAACAGGGAAATAATCTGAAGAAATTAACCAGAAAGTAACACAGTGGGATATACAAGAGGTTAGGAGACATGGAGAGAAGTTATAGAAGGAGAGGAGAGTGGAAATGTGGGAGAGATGGTATTTGAAGAGATTATTAGGAGGCAGATGTGGCTCAAGTGATAGGACTTCCTCCTACCATACAGGGGGACCAGGGTTTGATCTCTGGAGCCTCCTGGCAAAAAAGAAGAGAAAGCATGCCTGCACGGCGAGCCAGTGCCCATGTGGCGAGCTGAGTGCCTTGCAGTAAGCCAGTGCCCGTGTAAGTAAGTCACACAGCGAGATGATACAGCAACAAAAGAGAGATGAAGGAGAGAGTCAAGGTGAAGCACAGCAGAAACAAGGAACTGAGGTGGTGCAGCTAACAGGGAACCTCTCTCCACATCACAGGTCCCCAGGATCAAATCCCAGTGAATCCTAGAGGAGAAAAAATAAAAAGACCAAAGAGAAATAGATACAGAATACACAGTGAATGAATATAGACAACAAAAACAGCAGGACCAGTGATGGGGAGGGGAAGGGGGCTAGATAGATAGATAAATAAATAAATGAATGAATGAATGAATGAATAAATAAATCTTTAAAAAAGAGAGCGATTATCACTGATAATTTTCTAGTTTTGATGAAAGACATGAATCCTAAGTTTCAGGAAGAACATCGACTCCCACAAAATGTAAATAAAACTAAATCCACACCTGGACACACAGTTATGAGGGTAGAGAAACCAGAGAGACTATCTTAAGAAGAGCAAGAGAAAAGAACAATGCCTACAAAATGGCATTTTAACTGACAGCCGACTTTTCAACTCAACAATCGTAGCTAGGAAATAGCAGAGTCTTGTCTTTGAAATCAGAAAGAAGGGACTTCTAGGAAGATGGCATTGGAGTATGGCAACAAGGCTCAACTCTCTTACAAAACTCATGGAGGAAGGGCAAAGCTATCTGAAGAAACTGCTTTGGGGAACTGTAGACCAGAAGAGTACAATACATTGTCCAGGAGGGAGAGGGACAGAGAAACGAAGAGGCCAAAGCAAAAACTGCGAGTTACTGGCCCCCATGGCTGGGAACAACTCCCATCTCCCACCCTCAAGGTGAAGAGCCTGGGTAAAGTCCATGGCTCACTGCAGCCAATGGGGAGGGGAATGGACATCTTCCTCCCTGGGAGGACAGGGGTGCGACAGAGGGTGGAGAGTGGTTTCTCTTCAGTGAGTTTGGCCAGTGGAGTCCATTTTGAATCTCACTCTAACCCAACCAGAATCACCAGTGAGTGAAGGTTCAGAGACACCTCCATGGAAAGGCTCCTCAAAGTGCACCACCTTCTGACATGCCAGGAAACTGCAAAGTGAAAAGCTTTTTTGGAGTCTTCATGTCCAAGCACTCTTGAATCTGTGCCCCATTAGTGGATCCCTAGCCCTGTTTTGATAATTTAAGCAGGGCAATTGTAAATATTTAGAATAAGTTGAACCAAAAACCAAAGTGTGCCAAGAAATAAAAACACTAGGCAAGAGAGAGAAATGAATGGTCAGAGTAAATTCACCAACATATTCAGATGTCTAGAATCAGCAAAAAATTATAAGCCATACTAAGAAATAGGAAGAGATGGCCCAGCCATAGGAGCAAATCAAAAATTCTAATGAGACACCACATTTAAGAAAACTAATCAATGATGTTCACACAAATCTCCTAAATCAATTCAAGGAGTTGAAGGAAAATATGGCTAAAGAGATAAAGAATATTAAGAAGACACTGGCGACTTCCGGCAAGATGGTGGCTGAGTGAGCTTGCCTTGCCGTCTCTCCTGGGAAGAGGCAGCTGGGCACCACTGGAGGTTCTCCGGGACCAGGCTTTTTCAGGATTTTTTCAGGGCAGGAAGTGTCTGGACATCGATTTGGTGGGAAGGTAACGGAAAGGACTGGTCTATAAGATATAATTTGGGACTTTTCAGGAGGGGGAGGCAAGATGGCGGCTGAGTGAACTTCCTGGTTACTAGCTCCTGGGGGGAATCGGCTGGGAGGCGTCGGAGACTCTTTGGGACCGGCTGTTTCGGGATTTTTCCTGGTCCGGAGGTGTCTGGACATCGATTTGGAGGGAAGGTAACAGAGAGGATCCATCTGTGAAATATACACGGAGATCCCAGCTACATGTGGAGGACTCCCTCCTTGGATCCTACAGGAAATACCTCACATTTGCTGGGTTTCCTCACCCTCCACTGCCTCATTTCTCTGTGAATAGATTTAGCCTATCTACACTATCCCCTTTCCCCTACAACTTGATATCCTCCACCATCTGCTATCTCTCCTATATTCCATCTCCCTTTCTTTGATCCACAAAGTGTCTAACTCTTAATTTCTAATACCTTTGTTTAGTTTTCCATCTGGTATTCGTCCCTGAAACTATTACCTTTCTTTTCTCTTTCCCTCTCTCACGAAAACAATAGCCTCTTAGTACGTACCACATTCCTCCCATATTCAGTCGTCTACCTCATTATAGGTACTTTCCTACTACTATAACTCTACACAATTTACATGATCTAACCTCCATCCTCCCAGAACTCATATTGTTGCTTTGTAAACATATATCACCAATACTACTTCACACTTTTTCCTTCCTTACACAATTGACTATCCCCAGCACTAATACTTTCCTTTAAAGTGAGCTTAGCTAGCAATAAGAAATTGGAATAAGAAGAACAAAGTGACAAAGAGAAGATATAACACTTACGCAAAAACAACAGCTAATTAATCTCCAAGACTAGACAAAGAAGCTAAGGAACTGATTAAACCCGTCAAGAAAAAATGTTGACAAGACAGCAACAAAAATCTACAAACCAAACCAGTAATCAGGAAAACATGGCTGAATCCAATCAACAAACTGAAAATCAGGAAGGGGGGCAGGACTTCGCACAAGCAATGAAAGATCTCAGAACATTTATCACCGACAAATTTGATGAAGTAATGAAAGAGGTTAACAGCGTGAAGACAACACTTGGAGGGGAAATTGCAGACATGCGCAAAAAAATAACAGATATGATGGAAATGAACACCACAATTCAAGAAATCAAAAATACACTTGCAGCAAATATCAGCAGACTAGAAGAGGCAGAGCAGAGAATTAGTGATGTGGAAGACAGTGCATTGGAAATCAAACAGATAGTAGAAGTGGTCAATAAAAAGGTAGAAAAAATCCAGATAGGACTTAGGGACCTGAATGATAACGCAAAACGCTCAAACATACGTATTATAGGCATTCCAGAAGGAGAAGAGAAGGGAAAGGGGTCAGAAGGAGTGTTGCAGGAAATAATGAATGAAAACTTCCCAAATCTACTGAAAGAGACAGATGTACATATCCAAGAAGCACAGCGCACTCCACTGGTCATAAACCCCAACAGGCCCACCCCAAGACATATACTTGTCAAATTATCCAATGCTCAAGACAAAGAAAAAATTCTAAAAGCAGCAAGAGAAAAGAAAACCATCACATACAAGGGAAACTCCATAAGATTAAGTGCTGATTTCTCATCTGAAACGATGGAGGCAAGAAGGCAGTGGTATGATATAGTCAAGGTACTAAAGGAAAAAAATCTCCAACCAAGAATACTCTATCCAGCTAAACTAGCATTCAAAAATGATGGAGAGTTCAAAAGATTCACAGATAAACAGAAACTGAAAGAGTATATCAACAAGAAACCTCCCCTTCAAGAAATTCTTAAGGGAATTCTGCAGGAAGAAAGGAAAAAACAGGACAGTCAGAGATGGAGGAGAGTGTAAAAGCAACAAGAAAGACAAAAATAGAAGGGGAAAATAAAATAATACAAACAAAATGTAACAAACACAAATCCAACCAAAATATGGCTACCATAAATAACTCTCTAAATGTAATAACACTGAATGTCAATGGATTAAACTCACCTATCAAAAGATTCAGACTGGGACACTGGATAAGGAAATACGACCCATCTATATGCTGCCTACAAGAGACACATCTTAGACCCAGAGACTCATGGAGTTTGAAAGTGAATGGCTGGAAAACAATCATACAAGCAAACAACAACCAAAAAAAGGCAGGAGTAGCTATATTAATATCAGACAAAATAGACTTTAAATGCGAAACAATTGTGAGAGACAAAGAAGGATACTATATTTTAGTGAAAGGGACAATTTGTCAAGAAGATCGAACAATCATAAATATTTATGCTCCTAACAAGGGCGCCTCTAAATATGTGAGGCAAACGCTGGAAAAACTAAGTGAAAGAATAGATGCATCTACAATTATAGTGGGGGATTTTAATACACCACTATCAACTCTGGACAGAACATCTCAAAAGAGAATCACTAAAGAAACAAAACATTTGAACAGTATATTAGAAGAGCTGGATCTAATAGACATATATAGATCATTACACCCAAACACAGCAGGATATACATTTTTCTCAAGCGCACATGGAACATTCTCCAAGATTGACCATATGCTAGGCCACAAAGAAAGGCTTAATGAATTCAGAAAGATCGAAATCATACAAAACAATATCTCTGACCACAGTGGAGTCAAGCTGGAAATTTGCAAGGGACAGAGACCCAGACTTCACACGACAATTTGGAAATTAAATAGCACACTCTTAGAAAAACAGTGGGTCAAAGAGGAAATCTCAAAAGAAATCAATGACTACCTTGAAACAAATGATAATGATAACACAACATACCAAAATTTATGGGATGCAGCAAAAGCGGTACTGAGAGGGAAATTTATAGCCATAAATTCATATATCAAAAAAGAAGAAAGAGCAGAAATTGAAGAATTAACTGCACATTTGAAGGAATTAGAAAAACAACAACAAAGTAACCCAACAGGAAGAAGAAGGAAGGAAATAACAAAGATAAGAGCAGAACTAAATGAAATAGAAAATAAGAAAGCACTTGAAAAAATAAACAAGACCAAGAGCTGGTTTTTTGAGAAGATCAACAAAATTGACAAACCTTTAGCGAGACTAACAAAGAAAAAAAGAGAAAAGATGCAAATACACAAAATAAGAAATGAGAAAGGTGATATCACCACTGACCCCACAGAAATAAAGACTATCATAAAAGGATACTTTGAAAAACTATATTCCAACAAAAATGACAATTTAGAGGAAATGGACAAATTCCTAGAAATACATAAGCAGCCCATACTGACGAAAGAAGAAATTGATGATCTTAACAAACCAATCACAAGCAAAGAGATAGAATCAGTCATTAAAAATCTCCCAACTAAGAAGAGCCCAGGGCCAGACGGCTTCACAGGTGAATTCTACAAAACATTCCGGAAAGAACTAACACCAATCCTGTTGAAACTATTCCAAAAAATCGAAACAGAAGGAACACTGCCTAATTCCTTCTATGATGCCAACATTACCCTAGTACCAAAGCCAAACAAAGACACCACAAGAAAGGAAAATTACAGACCAATTTCTCTAATGAACCTAGACACAAAAATACTTAACAAAATACTTGCTAATCGTATTCAACAACACATTAAACGAATTATACACCATGACCAAGTGGGATTTATCCCAGGTATGCAAGGATGGTTCAACATAAGAAAATCAATCAATGTAATACACCATATAAACAGATTGAGAGAAAAAAACCACATGATTATATCTATAGATGCAGAAAAGGCATTTGACAAAATACAGCACCCCTTCCTGATAAAAACACTCCAAAAGATCGGAATACAAGGAAACTTTTTGAACATGATAAAGAGTATATATGAAAAACCTAAAGCCAACATTGTTTACAATGGCAAAGTCCTGAAATCCTTCCCTCTAAAATCAGGAACAAGACAAGGATGCGCATTGTCTCCGCTCCTATTTAACATTGTCTTGGAAGTACTGGCTCGAGCACTGAGACAAGAACCAGATATAAAAAGCATTCAAATTGGAAGGGAAGAAGTCAAAATTTCATTATTTGCAGATGACATGATCCTATATATAGAAAACCCTGAGAGATCTTCAACAAAGCTCCTAGAACTCATAAATGAGTTTAGCAAAGTCGCAGGTTATAAGATCAATGCGCAAAAATCAGTAGCATTTCTATACACCAATAATGAGCAAGATCAGGAGGAAATCAAGAAACAAATACCATTCACAATAGTAAATAAAAAAATCAAATACTTAGGAATAAATTTAACTAAAGAGGTAAAAAACTTATACATCGAGAACTATACAAGATTGTTCAAGGAAATCAAAGAAGACCTAAATAAATGGAAGAATATTCCCTGTTCATGGATAGGAAGACTGAATATTATTAAGATGTCTATCCTACCAAAACTGATCTACACATTCAATGCAATCCCAATAAAAATCAACACAGCCTTCTTTAAGGAACTAGAAAAACTAACTATGAAATTTATTTGGAATAAAAAGAGGCCCCGAATAGCCAAAGACATATTGAAAAAGAAAAACGAAATAGGAGGAATCACACTTCCTGACTTCAAAACATACTACAAAGCTACAGTAGTGAAAACAGCATGGTACTGGCATAAGGAGAGACACACAGACCAATGGAATCGAATTGAAAGTTCAGATATAGAACCTCATGTATATAGCCATATAATATTCGATAAAGCCACCAAACCCTCTCAACTGGGAGAGAATGGCCTATTCAACAAATGGTGCCTGGAGAACTGGATAGCCACATGTAGAAGAATGAAAGAGGATTACCATCTCACACCTTATACAAAGATCAACTCTAGATGGATCAAAGACCTAAATATAAGAGCCAAGACCATAAAGACCTTAGAAAGCAGTTTAGGGAAACATCTACAGGACCTTGTAATAGGAAATGGCTTCATGAATATCACACCAAAAGCACGAGCAGCAAAAGAACAAATAGATAAATGGGACTACCTCAAAATTAAAGCCTTCTGCACCTCAAAGGAGTTTGTCAAGAAAGTAAAAAGGGAACCCACACAATGGGAGAAAATATTTGGCAACCATATATCTGATAAGAGACTTATAACTTGCATATATAAAGAACTCATATATCTCAAAAACAAAAAGATAAACAACCCATTTAAAAAATGGGAAAAAGATTTAAACAGACACTTCTCCAAAGAAGAAATACAAATGGCTAAAAAGCACATGAAAAAAATGCTCCAAATCCCTAGCTATCAGGGAAATGCAAATCAAAACTACAATGAGATACCATCTTACTCCCATAAGATTGGCAGCCATGAAAAAAACAGTAGAATACAAATGCTGGAGAGGATGTGAAGAAAGGGGAACACTCATCCATTGCTGGTGGGAATGCAGAAGGATCTAACCATTCTGGAGGACAGTTTGGCAGTTTCTCAAAAAATTATCCATAGATTTGCCATATGACCCAGCAATACCACTGCTGGGTATATACCCATCAGATCTGAAAACAAGGACACAAACCGATATATGTACACCAATGTTCATAGCAGCATTGTTCACCATCGCCAAAAGTTGGAATCAATCCAAAAGTCCATCAACAGATGAGTGGATCAATAAAATGTGGTATATACACACAATGGAATACTACTCAGCTGTAAGAACCAATACACTACAATCGCACGTGATAACATGGATGAACCTTGAGAATCTTATGTTGAGTGAAGCAACCCAGGCATTGAAGGACAAATACTATATGACCTCAATGATATGAAATAAGTTAACTGCCTCAGAGAGCTAGAGTCTGGAAAAGTGACTTACTGGAAATTGGGGGGTGGAGGAAGGATGTGAGTTAATGTCTGTAGGGGTGGAATCTGTGATGAGCTGGGGGTAAGTATGAGCACAAAGAAGGGACAAAATGGGGCAAGGGGTTACCTTCGGGTGGGGTTTTCTGGGCTTGAGGGGGGCTGGGGATGGGAAGAGGGGTAATATGGTCCAAGAAATAGGTGGGAGGGAGGGGCAACATACAAACATGGGAGAGTGCCAGAAGTTCATTGAGAACTAAATGTTGAGTAAAACGTATCAAAGTATAAATAGGAGGGTCACCTGGTTAGGACGCTCAGGGGGTATGGTCTGATGCGGGACGGACTCCGGAGGGAATAGCTGAAGGCTCATTTTGCCAAGGTGGGTTCTACCATTGGGTGGGGTGGACCCATATCCTGGGAAAGACTAATGCCGTCGAATAGAGAGAACTGTATCTCTCGTGAGAAAGGACGGCTCCCAGGGCATTAGATTGGCAGGCGTTGTGGGCCCTAAGGGGAGGGGAAAATGGACGTGCAATGGATAGAACAAAGGTAAATAAGGGGGCAAAAGAGGAGTTATGTGAGAGTACACGAGGATGAATATAAAACAGCTAATATTACACCAAAAACATATAGGGGACGACAGACTAATAATGAAAACCATAAGACAAAACATAGGATAACTAAAAAATTTAGAAAACTGTACAACCTAAAGTATGGACCACATAGTAAGCACAAATGTTACCTTGTTTGAAAACTATAGTTTCGGAATCTGTACATCAGTTTCAGGAAATATGATATGAATAAGTTAAAAGATTATTGCTGTGGAAGGGAAAAGGTTTTATGGTGGATCTGGGGAAATACTGTATATTGTATATATGAAATTTGGTGATCTAAGACTCCTCTGAAGCTGACATTATGTTGGGATTCACTTTACGGGAAGTTTTGGATCACAGAGTGGTTCAACAATGGCAGCGGAGGAATACTGATATGGGATGTTATTGACAGGATATATATGGTTGACAGGGAGTTATACAGGGCATATGCCCAGGGTATATGGTAATGTCTATATATACTCATAGTGGAAACAATTAAAAACAACAGCTGGGGGGGTACTGGGCTCCTGGCCGGGGGGTCACTGTTGTGGGCCCTGGGAGAGCAGCGGCAATCCTCCAGGTGCAACGGCAAGAACCAGGAAGGAAGGAGGGCCCAACAGTGGGCTCTTGATACTAATGGCTACACTTTTGAGCCTATGCACCTGCAATAAGAACAAGGCCTAGAGTAGCATTGTGCCTGGGGGTTTCCTCCTGACAGCCTTCATGTTACTCAAATGTGGCCACTCTCACAGCCAAACTCAGCGTGTAGATGTGATGCATTCCCCCCAGCGTGGGACACGACACCCGGGGATGAGCCTCCCTGGCACCGAGGGATCACTACCACATACCAGCTGAAGAAGCAACTAGAAGATGACCTTGAATCAAAGATTCAATGCGGAACAGCAGAATATACCTGTCTACATATAATAACATGACTTCGGGAAGCGGTTTGACCTAATGTAAGGGGGAAATGGAAAGGAGAAATGAGATTATAAGGCTGTGAGTCTCTAAAAAAGAGTCTGGAGGTTGTCAGAAGGAATACCCCTATGTACAACTGAACAGAGTCTAAGAGACAGATAAGGTAGATACAACCCCAGGTATTGGTTCTTTTGAGGGATAAAGAGACCCACGGGTTCTATGGTCATGGCAGAAGGGGTTCACTGCCATGACAGATGGCCCTTCTTTGGAGCTGGTGTTTCTGCGTGATGGAAATGGACTCAGAGGGGATCTCTTTTCACAAGACTTGCATGCTACTTTATTGGAATTGTAGTTGGTGCTGAGTTTAAGATATATGTAGGGGATTTGAATCTCTGGACTGATAATATGACACCCAGGCCCAGAGCCTCAACAGACTTCAGCTCCTACACTTTGACTTATTGGACTTACTCCACTCAGCTAACATGGAGTTGAAGAAGGTCAACCACCACAACATGGAGCCTAGAGTGTCTACAACTAGAAGCGGGAAGAGTGCATCCAGTACCCATGTGGAATCTAAGCCCTCACTTGACATAGGTGTGCAATGGACACAACCAATCCAATGTCCACAGAGGAAATGTGAAATGGGTGTGGGAACGGTAGCCATGGGGGCTGCTGGGTGTGGGGAACGGGAGGAAGAGATGAGATGTGGAGGCGTTTTCGGGACGTGGAGTTGTCCTGGATAGTGCTTCATGGACAATTACGGGACACTGTAGATCCCCCCAGGGCCCACTGGATGGAACGTGAGAGAGTCTGGGCTATGATGTGGACCATTGACTATGGGGTGCAGTGATGCTCAGAGATGAACTTACCAGGTGCAATGGATGTATCACGATGATGGGAGAGAGTGTTGCTGTGGGGGGAGTGGGGGGCGGGGGCGGTGGGGTTGAATGGGACCTCATATATTTTTTTAAATGTAATTAAAAAATAATAATAATAAATAAATATTTTTTTAAAAAAATAAAAAAATAAAATAAAATAAAATTCTGAGCTTCTGGCTTTGTTTTCACATCAAAAAAAAAAAGAAGACACTGGGTAAACATAAAGAACAATTTGAGGGAAGCGGACTTGGCCCAAAAATAGGGCATCTGCCTACCACATGGGAGGTCCACGGTTCAAACCCCGGGCCTCCTTGACCCGTGTGGAGCTGGCCCATGCACAGTGCTGATGCGCACAGGGAGTGCTGTGACACACTGGTGACCCCTGCGTAGGGGAGCCCCACGTACAAGGAGTGTGCCCCGTAAGGAGAGCCACCCAGTGCAAAAGAAAGTGTAGCATGCCCAAGAATGGCGCCGCACACATGGAGAGCTGACACGAAATGACACAACAAAAAGAAACACAGACTCCCAGTGCCGCTGATAAGGATGGAAGCAGTCACAGAGGAACTCACAGTGAATGGACACAGAGAGCAGACAACTGGGGTGGAAGGGGAGAGAAATTTTAAAAAAATAAAAACAATTAAAATTTTAAAAACAATTAAAAATTTAAAAAAAAACAATTTGAAAGCCTTCAAAGAAATGTAACAGAGCTTATGGGACTGAAAGACACAATGGATGAGATGAAACATACATTAGAGGACTTGGAGTTGTCCTGGGTGGTACTGCAGGGGCAGACACTAGACAATGTATGTCCTGCTATGGTCCACTTGGTGGACTGGGGAAGAGTGTAAACTACAATGTAAACCATTATCCATATGGTGCAGCAGTGCTCCAAAATGTCTTCACCAAATGCAATGAATGTCCCATGATAATGATAGAGGTTGTTGATTTGAAAGGAGTGGGGTGAGGGGGGTGGGGGATATGTGGGGACCTCATATTTTTTTAATGTAACATTTAAAATAAAAAAAGAGAAAAAATAATAAGAAAACAAAACAATAACAACAAAAGATGAACAATAAAATTCATGATTATAATTTAAAAAAATAGATTAGAGGCATATATCAGCAGATTTGAATTGGTGGAGAACAGAGCAACGGAACTTGAAAAGACAGGAGAAAAGAAAGAAAAGAATGGAAAAAATGGAACAGGGTCTCAGGGAATTGAAGGACAACATGAAACACACAAACTTATGTGTTATAGGTATCCCAGATAAAGAAGATAATGAGGGAAACGGACTTGGCCCAGTGGTTAGGGCGTCCGTCTACCACATGGGAAGTCCACAGTTCAAACCCCGGGCCTCCTTGACCCTTGTGGAGCTGGCCCATGCGCAGTGCCGATGTGCGCAAGGAGTGCTGCCCCACGCGCAAGGAGTGCACCCCATAAGGAGAGCCACCCAGCGTGAAAGAAAGTGCAGCCTGCCCAGGAATGGCGCTGCCCACACTTCCCGTGCCGCTGATGACAACAGAAGCGGACAAAGAAACAAGAGGCAGCAAATAGACACAGAACAGACAACCGGGGGTGGGGGTGGGGGGGAATTAAATAAATAAATCTTTTTTTTTAAAAAAAAAGAAGATAATGAAAATGGAGGAGGAAAAAATGTTTGAGGAAATGACTGAAAACTTCTTAACCCTTATGAAAGATATAAATATCAATATCCAAGAAGGATAATACACCCCAAACAGAGTAAATCCAAATAGATCTACCCTGAGACACCTGTTATTCAGAATGTCAAATGTCAGAGACATGGTAGAGAGAGAAAATAACTGTCACTCCCTCTCTGCTTATACCTTGTGAGCAGCTGCAGAGTCATTTCTCAATGGCACCTTCTGTTTTGAGCCTTCCCATTACTTCTTCACTCCCAGTCCATCAAAATATGTCCAGTCTCTTAGGTTGTTAAGGGATTTTATTGAAAGTAAACAGCCTTAACGTGTTGAGGTGTTAATGACTTAATACTAATGGCCTACTAGTGTTGACACAAGCCATTTTTATTATAATATTATTTAAATAAGCACAAATATAAAACTCTTGAGCTTATAGTTCTCATGCAACTATTAAACCAAAACAGATTTGTAAATAGATATGTAATTTATTTATAAAATTATGCCAATGAAATTCAAAATACTGACATAAATGTGACAGATTGCTCTGAGATTAAATCATTGAAATTACATTTAATAGCGGAAAGACAGAGTTGGGTGTTTTCTGTTTTGCTGAGAGAGGCTGACACAGTGGCTCATAAGGAGGGCTCTGGAGTCAGACCACCTGGGTTGAAATCCCACTGTGTGATGTGAGTGGGTGATTTAACCTCTTTAACTCTTCACCTCTTTTCCTGTAAAATGGTAATAGTAGGAACACCTACTTCATAGGGATGTTGAAAGGTTTAAAGGCACCAATATAAGGAAAGCACTTAGCCCAGTGCCTGGCACATAAAAAGAGCTTCATAAGTTATTATCACAATTACGATTTGTCCTTTTTGATGCTTTACCCATTTCAACCTCTGTTCCATTATTTGGGAAGGCTAATCAATTTAATGATGTATCCCAAAATATAATAAGAAAAAAACTCCAGTCAAGGGAAAAATTCTAATAAACTTGGAACTATGAAGCTGGCTCTGTGTCCACCTTTGCCTGCAGTGAAAATGGTACCTGCCAACAAGCACAGGTGTGTTGAGTGTACAATGCCTCTGTCAGTGTGAGCCTCTGAAGGCTCAGTCCTCACACCATGTTTTTGTCTTCAAGCCAACTCTATGATGGAATGTCACTGGACTTCTCTTAGTGCCAGTGTGAGAACAAAGTCCCATGCAAACCTGGGAACTGAAAGACTGTGGCCACACTTGGTCACAGGGTGGTAGGCCAGGTGATTCCAAATACATTTACACCTCTTTTTAAAGATCTCCATGAAACAGAAACACACACACACATCAGGGAGAACTCTCTGACACTTAACAATAGATCTGTGGACCTTGGTTTGAGAAATACAGATTATATTATCTTGGTTTGAGAAATACAGATTACACATACACACATGACTCTTAGATTTTAACAGCTTCCTGGAAATGAAGGGTTTTAAGTGAAAGGAGTCACTCCACTGATGAGATTCTTAGACTTTGTGGCAGGCTATGGCAAGGCGATGGTAAGGGTTAGGGGTTGTTATACTTTAGGAGCAAAAGAATGCTTACAAATTTATAAGCCACATTGTTTTCAGGCTACCTAGGAGGAAAGCACAGCTGTATCTATAATTGTAGTCTCTATGGGCTGGCAATTTATAAGGCTGGGCTAAAATTATATCTTTACAATATTTATCAAGGGAAATTTAATAACAAACTAACAAGATCAGAGAAGAAACTTCACTATTGAAAAATGCAACTATTTTTTATGAGTTTTACCCCTACTGTATACAAACACAGCTACTTAAAAATAAATTAAAGGAAGTCCTTTCAGCTGCTGGTCCCAAAGGTACATCTTTGAAGGTTAAAAATCAGAATCTATCTCCTAAACATTTTATGGTTCCGACTGGCCCTACTATCAATTATTCTAAATGGGTGAAGAATTAACTGAGTTGCCTGAGTCTGGGCAGTTTCAAACACATCCTACAGATAAGAGCAAATCACACAGTGAGAAAGTTACTGTCCACTCAGTACTTTTTGCCCGTCCTGTAGTATTCTAATGGCATGGTAAATTCTGTGGTGATATGAAGCAAAGGACGTATAAAGTAAATCATGTGAAATACTCATTGAAGACCACCTCCACACCCAAGCAAGCCACAATACCACAGGATGTGCACACAAAGAGAAGCAGGTCCCATTGGTGGGCTCCAGCCCATTTCCAAGGGCCACTCTCCCCATAACCCAGCATAACTGCCTTTCTCCTCTTCTCTAGGATGCTAAGGAGAATGACCAAAAAACTGGTGGAATTCCTCATACACTTTAAGTACACTATCTAAAATGAGCAATTACTAGATTCCAAAAATAAAAAACAAAAAACAAAAACCCACACCAGATTGTTAGGAACTGGTATTCCTGCAAACAAATTTAAATTTAAAAGTGGGGGGCAAAAGGAGAAATACCAGTAGTCACTATCACTGCTCTGGGTAACTGTTGATAATGACGTCCTCTCTCAGGCCTCCACTGTTTCCCATGGATTTCTCTCTTCTTAAAATTTCTGAAGATCACTTTCTGGAAAACTTGTTTGGTAACAGTATAATGAAGGGTCTATATTTCTACTCCTAGAAGGTATTATTTCCTTTACCCTTCATCTCATCCATTCATATATAATCACACTGTTGTCATTCTAGCCTAGACGCCTTTCCTGGAAAAAACTTTATTCACTTGGGAAAAAGAAATGTGATAACATCCACAGAGACCTGGGAAATATTAGAACACACATCTATCACAACACAGTGAGCGGAACATTCAGAGTCCTTCCTCTGAGGGAAAAAAAAAAAAGCCAATCCCTGCAAAATTTGTGTTCTCACAGCATAAGTCTTCTAGGTTATTTAACAATGATAGCCTCTGAAAATTTCTGACTACAGAAATGACTACAAGTACCTGGAAATAGCTCCACAAAAGCCCGAATTTAAGTTTCTACCTAATAAACATACAGAAAAGTTGTGAGAAACTCTGGATCCAAATCAATTGTCTATAGGAGAAAAATAGTAAGAGGAGATCCCTGCTATCTCATGTTTCTGTGGTAATTCATGCTATGCTGGCAGCTCTGGCCTCTGGAAGCCACTGGGACATTATTTATAGCAGCTATCCGCCCTGGATATGAGTGGGACAAGCTTGGGAGAAAACAGACAGCAATTGACTGCCCTGCTTTATCTCACCACGGACTTCCTCACCTCTCCTTGCTGGGTGAGGTGTCACCCAGTGAAAGAATGTTTTATAAGTAAGACATTCATCAGAATTCTTAATTAAAAAGTTGGAAGGTGTAACACTGGAGTTGGTTTTGCTATCTCCCAACACCTCATTAACCTCATCACCGGTCTTCTGTTGAGGAATGAGCCTTGGGAATTCCTCCCCAGGACCTATCCTTAATGTCAAGCAGAAAAAGAAACAGTAACACTTTACCTAAAAACCAACCCCCCATATGACCACAAGAATCGTGCCAGATCATGAACAAAACAGGAAGAACATGACAGAGAGAGGAATATCTATTAAGACTTAGCTAAATTTAGGAATATTTGTCTTTACCCAGAGGAAAATAAGAGGAGAAATAATAAATTATCCATTTTTCATAGACCTTTTTAGTAAAGGAAAAGATGTTTCCCCAACTTCTCTCTGAACAAGACAGCTAAGAATAAATAGCTATGGATTTAAACCATACTGTAAAACAAAAGCTGCACATTTTGTGAATTTTGAACTGAAACCAAATATTCCTTTTTTACCCAACTGCAACACTAAACTTATGTTTTAAATACATAAATAAACCCTAGGGAACCAGTTCAAACTGAAACCATGTCAATTTATTTTCCATGACTGGTGAACTAAAGCATAAAATATTCTGTTTGGATCCCTCTCTGACATCACGGCAATAGAAGGAAGATACAAGCTTCTATCCAAGCAGGAAATGCTACATTTTCTCCCTGTTGGTGGGAATTTGGTAAGACTTAAAAAAAGAGCTGGTCTCAAATGGTCCAGCAAAGCCTGGGGGGAGGCGGGGAGGGCAGGATGTAAAACTCCAGCTAGTACCTGAAACTGCAGCAGTCTCACAAGCCCCTACGAAAGGAAAATTATAGAGCCCCCCCCCTTTTTTTTCCAATTAAAACAAGAAATCAAGAAACCAAAAGAAGGATTCTAAGTCTTACTATTTTCTCAGGCCTAGAAGATATTACCAAAGCTATGATATTTTAATCCAGTCACTCGGACCCATTCCAGAGGTCTGACCAGTACTTTTGTCAACATGAACAAAACCGAAGGAACGACAAACACAATAAGGCCAAGCTTGTCTCTCTCCTAGTTAGGAATTAATGGTGCATGTGGACAGATCACTAGACAAGTGGGAGCAGGAATGAACCCTGGAACTTTGACATCCTAGACAAAAATACTGAACCCAGTGAGGCATTGTGATAGCGGACCTGTGAGAGCCAGAAGCTGTCTCCTCAGAGACCGAAGGACAGTGGCACAGGCCTGGCTCACAGCCCTGACCATCTTTTGCAATCTCTTTTGGTTGTCCTTTGCTCTTCTTCTTTTGCCTAAGGGTCTGTTCTTGGCCTCTCCCACTCTCCTTGGGTAACTACAGCTGCTCCCAACCTGCATCTGCAGCTTCTTTGGGGAGCTGTGGGTCAGGACTCAAGGGCCTGCTGGACATTGCCGAGCGCATGCTCTGAGAGCACTCTGAAAGCCATCAGCTTTCTCTTTTGGTCTCAGATCTGTTCCTCTCATGTAAATTCAGAGTCCCAAAGCAAAAATTACTCCAAAATGATTCCTGTGATGCTTTCTCAGTCTCAAAATGAACAGATTTTCCAGCAAGGAGAAGGAGACTAAGGGATGATGAGTTTGTACAAATATGCCTGCTCCCCCTGGGGCTATGTGAGGATAGGGATCAGTTCCCAGAAGACAGGAAGTGGTTCCTTGAAAGCTGGGGAGGCGGTCAAACAATCCACTAGACTCCCAGAGCTGTCCGCACCTACACAATATTATTGTGCATACGGCTTACTTTATTATTTATAAGGTAGGGAAACTTCATAAAACTCGTGGAGTTTGCTTAAGTCTTTGGAATATCAGGACTTTCACAGCTCCCTTTAACAAAGTTACCACGTACTTAAACAAAATGCATGATCTTCTAAAGAATGAGAAAGAAATCTTCTAGAAGGAACAAATGTTCAGCAATCTCTGACACTTGCTCTGCAAATTTCTGCTCCTCTCTTTGAGGTTTCTTCTGCAGGGCCCAATCCCTGGTCACTAGTTGAAGCATGGACAGCATTCCCTCTCTTTGTTTCTACTTAAAACACCTAAAACTAGCTGAGAATTTTACGAGAACTTTAAAAAACAAACAAAATAAGGAGCACTTATTTTCTCGCTTCCAGTTTAAGGATTGAAGAAATCTAGACATAATCTGATCACCAACCTCTTTAACTTTCTTTTCATCAAAGAGGAAATTGAGGCCCAGAGTAAGCAAAGAGCCTGAGGCCACAAAACTGTTTTGGGGGCAGAGGCAGAACACACACTTGGCAACTTAACTCCCATCGCGTGCTCTTTTCACTCTGCTTTGCTGCCTCTTTTAGAAGGCATCCCTGCCCTCCATCCTAAGCTCCGCTCCTCCTTGGCCCACTACCTCATGGCCGCCTAGCACCAGCTCGACTCCCTGGCTCCTGGGAACTGGTTTTTCTGAACGTCTTTCTGTCTTCCAGGTCAAACTCCAACTCCCACTCCAACTCTTTTTTCCTGTAAATCTTCCTCTCCGTTCTGGACCTTCCAACTGAGTTCTGGATTCTCATCTGAGTAACATGCCTGGTTTACAATGGCATTACCTGGTAATGGGGTCTGATATCTTTGAGTCTCTGTGAAATACTCAGGTAACTTTTCTCAGCCCCTTTGGAAGTCTATGGCAATTCTCTCAGGGTGTCCCAAACAACTCAGGGAAATGAGTTCCCAAAATTTTGGATATTTTACTCTCAATATACGAATGCCTTAATCATATAATAATCATATATGTATATGTATGTATAGTGTACATGCATATACACACACACACAATAAGAATTTAACATATATATTGAGAATGGTTATTCTTCCAGTACTGGTAAGCCAAAAACCAAAAAAAAAAGCACACGAAGATCATGGAATTTTATATATCAGGATGCAGTTGATTCAGTTCTGGGCTGGAAGTCATCATCATAAAGTGTTCCTTGTCTAGATATTGCTGGCCAGAAGTCTGGGAGCCTAATCTGCATGTCAACTCAGGATATCTGGGGAATCAGCCTAGGTCAGCAGGAATTTTATTTGCCTGACGCCCCCAAAACCTCATAAATAGTGGTTTTCAAACATTTTTGGCTATGTCTGAGCAATGAGGATGAGGGATTGTCTCCACATTTGCAAAAGATAAATGGTTGAGGTGGAACGTTATATGATGTGTAAGATTCCGTTTCTCCAAGTTTATGTATGGATCTAAATTTTCCTTGGTTTGCCTTATAGGGTGTATTAAGGGAAAAACTAACTTTTGTCCTCAAGTTTTGCTGCTGAGTACTTGCCAGGGAAGATTAGTGTCTCCTTTCCCCATTTCACTCTCAGCAAGGCCTGAATTTGTTTTTCTAAGATCTGAGCATCCAGTACTCTCACCATTCACCCCCATGTCCTCCACCTCTCTGCTTCCCCTACTCTTAGAAGTAAATTGCATTTTTTATTTAGAGGAATTATACTGGATCATCCCAGAGGGAAGGATGGAGGCCAATGCTTTGTACCAAAGAAGTAGAAGCACCCAGACTCAAGAGGATAGCTGAAATTCCGTTTGGAGTTTCTATGTAGAGTGTTTGAACATCTGTGCCCTATTGGCATGCCATAGCCTGAACAGGAATGGGAAATAGCTGCTAAGCCACAAAACCTTGAGAGCAGTGCCAGGGGTTTCTGCAGCCTCCCTGAGTCTAAGGAAAAGCTCCTTGAAGGACATCTCTGGGCCTTGTCGGGCAGTAGTGCTCAACTCACAGCCAAGAAAATAGCAATAAATAGCCAAAATATTTCCCAAATCATTTTATAAGGTCAGTATTACTCTGATACTCAAATCAGACAAAGGCATTATAAGAAAAGAAGTCTACCGGCCATTGTTTTTCATAAACATAAATGCATCACTACACGGGGAGCCGTGTAGTGAGCCACTCTGGGGCTCTGTCCCCCTGCAGAACAACCAAGAGCTGGCAAAACCACATTTCTCAAAGCTCCAGAAAACAATTAAGAATTTGCAGTAACAGGGAAATGCCAAATCAAGAAGTCAAGTTAAAACTGGTAGGGTCTCCAAGGCAGGACCCTCCCCTCTCTCCTTATTGGCTCGGCACAGAGCAGGCCCACGCTTCCACCGCAAGTCCTGGTCCTGGGAGCGTGTATGGCTTTGCTAATCTGGCTGGGGGCAGCCTGAGGGACTGAAACAGGATAACTGTCCCAGAACTCAACCTGTGTGTAGAAGGCAGCTCACAGTGCTCTCCTCCAGAATACCGCATAACAGTCAAATCACAGCCATCTGAGGCAAGAGGTGGCTGGCTGTGGGAGATACAGCACAGGACCCGGGACTGTGAGGAAATACTGTTTCCTAGGGAAAAGGGAACATTCAGATCCATGTATGTGGGGGACTTCCTAGGGCCACTCTTTAAATTACTTCTATTCTTATGTTTTTTTCTGAGTAGAACTGTTTCTTAAAGGAAACCACTCTCTGATTTTGGGTCTGCCTGTCAGAACTGCATGTTCTCTGCAACGTCTTTGGTTGAGGTAGTCCGGTTTTTCTACCAACTTTGGTATGTGCTGTGAACAATTGGAAATTTGAGTAGGTGGTATGTATGATATAAAATTGTGAATCAGTGTTACTTACAATGTAAAAGCTTGTCAACATTTGAGAATATTAGTACTTGATATCCTCTTAAGGAAAACTTGTTTCCAAATTTTAAGCTTGAAAGTCACTGAAATAACAATAGAAAAGTATTACAACTACATGGCCTTTTAAACCTGTGGTATATACGTTAAGAACTGTATACAAATGTTTCATAATATCTGTGTGCTGATCTTCAAAACAACCAATAAAATCTCATAATGAAAGGAAAAATAAAAGTCCATGGAGAAGACATAAGGTTTAGTGAAATAAACCAGGCACAAAAAGACAAATAGCATATGATGTTGCTTATATGAAAGACCTAGAAAAAGCAAATGACATAGAGACAGATTTTAGATTAGAAGTTACTAGGGACTGTGTGTGTGTGTGTGTGAGAGAGAGAGAGAGAGAGAGAGAGAGGAATGGGGGAATTCTTGCTTAATGGGTACAGAGTTTATGTTTGAGGTGATGAAAAAGTTGGAGTAATGGATGTGGTTGATGGTAGTACAAATGTGAATGTAATTAATAATATTGAATTGGGAAGCAGATGTGGCTCAAGTGATAGGGCCTCTGCCTACCATACGGGAGGACCCTGGTTCGATCCCTGGGGCCTCCTGGTGAAAAAGAAGAGAAGAGAGCGTGCCTGCATGGCCAGCCAGTGCCCACATGGCGAGCCCAGTGCCCACACAAGTGAGGCATGCAGCAAGGTGATGATGCAACAAAAGAGAGACAAAGGGGAGAGTCAAGGTGTGACCAGGAACTGAGGTGGCACAATTGACAGGGAACCTCTCTCCACATTAGAGGTCCCTAGGATCGAATACCTGTGAATCCTAGAGGAGAAAGATGAGAAAAGAAGACAAAAAGAGAAATAGATACAGAAGATCACACAGCAAATGGACACAGACAGCAAAATCAGCAGGGCAGGAGAAGGGGAAGGGAAGAGTGAACAAAAATAATGCTGAATTATATACTTAAAAGTGGTTAAAATGGGAAATGTTGAGTTGTATATATGTCACTATAATAAAAGGTGGATTTTGTTTGTTTTTTAAAAAAGGTTCTGGGCTTGAAATAGCTTGCTGGTCCCTGAGATCTAAGGATTTAAAGATTCTGAGGGTTAAGTCCTTCCTTCAAAGTCTAAAAGCCTTTCCCTTTTTTTGGCAAGTCTTCCTCATGCTTAGATAATTTCAAATTTTTCTATTTTTCAATTTATATTTGTCTTCACTATAACCTCAGCTTTTTAATAGAAAGTTATGAATAATCTATTCTTTAAAAAGAGGGAAATGAGGCTCCAAAATGCTTATTATTTGCGTAGAGATGTCTATATAGATCATGTCCACTTCCCCATTTTCCTTTCACTGCCATCTGCCTTCAGTCACCGCTATTCCACTGAGACTGCTCTTCTCAGCATCATCAGCCACTTTCTAACGGCCACATCCAACAGGCATCTCTGCAGTTCCCAATGTATGTGAAATGTCTCTAGCAGTCGACTGCCATTTACTGACTTTTCCTTTTAAAGCCCTTTTTTTTTTTTTTTGCTTAGAGACCTAGAATTAATTAATTAATTTCTATTATACCCATGTTCAAAAATTAGTAATGTTTTTACCAAAACTAGGTGAAAGAATACTAAGATATAGCCACCCTACCTCATCTCTGATGCCAAGGGCCTAAAATTTTAGGAATTTATCAAGCACCTACTAAAGCCATGTGATAGAATGGAAATAGCTAGATTTAGGTTTGAGTCTTGGCTCAGTCATCACACCTGGAGTGACCTAATGAAAATCTCTGGACCACAGTTTTCATTTCTTAAAAAAAAAGTCAGGTTTAGACTAAAGATTTCTAATACCCCTTCAGATCTTAAATTATAAATAAATAACAAAATTAGATAACACATAAATAACCCCAGGAATAATTCATAGACTCATGGAGGAGACTGCTTAGAAGAGGCTGATTTAATGTAGAGCCTTGAAGACTGGTAGGGTATGGAGGGGAGATGTAGAGAAATGGCATTTTAGGAAAAGAGGACAAACAGAAAAAGAGCAGGTATATTTGAAGGGTTGTGAATAAACTAGTCTGACTATAGCAGTAGATTTTGAAGGAAAAGAAAGAGGAGGGATTGGATTCCAGGCTGAATCCAGGCCGAATCAGATCCAAACTGATTCTTCTGGATTTCACAGGAACCTAGAATTAATCAGTTTATTTCTATATATTAAACCTATTTTCAAAAATTATATTAGTAACAGTTTAACCACAACAAGTGAAATAATACAAAGATATTATTGGAACTAATCTTCCAGATAATGGTGACCTACTGTGGGTTCATAAATAAAGTAGTGATACAAACAGAGACATAAAAGTCTAATATATACGTGTTATTCATTATAGGGAAGAACCGGAGGCTATTGCTATAATTCAGGCATGAGGAAATAAGGTCCTTAACTAGAGTGATTCTGGTAGGAAAAAAAAAAGATAAGGCAAATTTGAGAGATACAGTGCAGAAAAATATCAAGTAGATTTAGTAATGCACTATATTATGGAGGATAAGGTGTGAGGAAAAAGATGACCCAAAGACTTTGATCCATGTCGCGGGTAGGGTGTGGATATTATAATTAAAACAGAAGTAGATTGATGAACTCTCTTTGGAAGAAGGTAGTAATTTGTTTGATTTCCTTTTATTTTAAAATAATTTTAGATTTACAGATAAGTTGCAAAAATAGTAACAAGAATGCTCATATGTCCCTCCTCCAGCTTCCTCTAATGTTAACAGCGTACATAATAACAATATAACTGCCAAAACCAGGAAAGGAGTATCAGTAAAATAATATTAACCAAATTACAGACCTAATTCAAATTTTATCAGTTTTTCTACTAATATCCTTTTACTATTCCACGATCCAATCCAGGGATCCCACATTGCATGTAGCTGTTAAATTGCCTCAGCCTCCTTTAGTGTGAGACAATTCTTCAGTCTTTTCTTGTCTTTCTTGACCTTGACACTTTTGAAGAGTATTAGTCAGTTATTTTGTAGAAAGTTTCTCAATTTGGATTTGTCTGGTATTTTCTCAGGATTGTAATGAGGTTATGAATTTTGGTCAAAATTACCACAGAAATTACTATATGCCTTTCTCAGTGTATCATATCAAGTGATACATGATGTTAATAGGCTTGGTTTCTGTAATGTTAAGTTCAGAGTGTGGGATATTTAAATGGAAAAATTCTGTAGGCAGTTGGAAATAGGAGCTATAGCTTGGTTGAGAGGTAAAGAGAAGGTAAAGAAGGGATCTTTCATAAAAGTTATTTTTCTTGGGAGCACCAATTTAAGCTTTTAGCTCCTTGCCTAAATGTCAAGAATTCTATTTCAGAAAATTCACTAAAACACAAAAGTTTGTATATAGAGGTAGGGAAAAAAAAGATCACTATTCTGGTAGAATTTCTTCACGTTTTGATTTTTATGATAAATACATATTCTTACTAAAATCAAGAAAACAGTAAAGCATATTTTTAAGAGAACCTACATTTCATGTATGTACATGTGTGTAGACATATGTATCTGTGTGCATGTGTGTGTAGTTCCATACACCATCACTCGATCCTGTTAGTTGTATGATAGGCAGAATGATTCCCCGAAGATGTCTAAATCCTAATCTCTAGAACCTGTAAATATGTTACATTACATGGCAAAAAAGACTAGTTTATAGATCATAAGACAGGGAGTCTATCCTGGATCATCAGGGTGGGGTCAATCTAATCACATGAGTCCTTAAGAGCAGAGGACTTTCTTTGGCTACAGGCAGGAGAGATGCAGCAGAAGAGGAAGCCAGAACATTCCCAAGCATGTAGCATTTAACAAGTTGTTGCTGGCTCTGAGACGCAGGGGGCCAGGTGTCAGGACTGGGGAGAGACCTCTTGGTGCTCAGGGCAGCCCCCAGATGACAACCAGCCAGTAAGCAGGGACCTCAGTCCCACAACCGAAAGGAATGGAATTCTGCCAACATCTGGAAGGAGCTTGGAAGCAGGTTCTTCCTCGGGGCCTCTGGGAACTCAGCCTTGCCAACCCCTGGACTTTGGTCTGTGAGACCCAGGGCTAAGGAACCGCCGAGCCCACCTAGACTTCTGACTATAAAAACTGTGAGATAATATTCCTAACATTAAATCCCCAATTTTCCCTTTGATCTTGGCTGAATAATTCTAAGAAATGAAATTTTCATATGGAAGAGGTTTGACAGCTTTACATTTGACTCTCTGTTTGAGTTAAAAGGGTTGAGGTTTTCTTGATTACAGGATGGAACTGTAATTTTCTAAGAGATTTGAGCTGATTTCTGAGGGAAAGTATGTTTAACATGTTATACTACATACAGAATTAACTTTGGTTTTTAAATTATTCTTTGTTTAAAACCCATAAGAACTGATGATTTTATCATACATTAGTCCAAAAGGTTTAGATTTTTTAATTTTATATGCAAGTTTGAGAAATGATGGATGCTGTGCCTAGAGGCCCCATTGGTCACTGGGACACAGGCCTGCTTGAGCCAGTTATACCTCAGTCTTCACTAGGAGAAACATCATTTTCAAAGGGTGAATGGACAGGACGATCTTATTCTTCCCTAATGCCGAAAGACAATTCCACAGTATGAAAGTAAAGTTCTTTTCCATATTTTCTTTATCCATTCCTCTGTAACTAAGATTATTTCAAAAGGTCCCAAAGATTTACAGTTTCTTTAAGAATTATGGTGCTAGATTTTTCATAAGCTAATTATCTGCAGAATTTTCCAGGTCTACAATTTTATTTTCTCCCTTTCTCTAATTGCCATGTCCAACTGCCATAGTCAACCACTGTCAACTCTGGTTTATTAAAAGGATAAGGTGTCCTTTGGAGAGGTGTCCTTAGGCTACTACTAAGAAAACCAGTCTTACCTACTACAGTATGGTCTGCCTCATGGAGGAAAAAGGGAATGCCCAATGCCCAATCCAACACCCTCAGAGCTGTGCAGATGATGCTTGCATCTTCCAGCCTAGATGGAAGCAGTTGCATGAGTGAATCTATGTTAAGCCAGCAGAGGAACTACCCAGACAATCCACAAAATGATGAGAAATAATAAGTCATTATTGTTTTAAGCCACTGTGTTTGGGGGTGGCTTGTTCCAGAAAAGCTTAAGTGAAATATTGGCAAATACTGAAAGATTTTTCCCTGAAATCTGGAATAAGATTAAAAATACACGATATCAGGAAGCAGATGTGGCTCAAGTGATTGGGCTTCCAGCAACCGTATGGGAGGACCCAGGTTCACCCTGGGGCCTCCTGGTAAAAGGCATGCCTGGGCGAGCCAGGCCTATATGGAGAGCTGGGCAGCAAGATGATGATGCAGCAAAAAGAGAGACAAAGGGGAGAGTCACGGCGAGAAGCAATAGAAACCAGGAACTGAGGTGGCACAAGTGCCAGGGAACCTCTCTCCACATTGGAGGTTCCTAGGATCGAATCCCGGTGAATCCTAGAGAAGAAAATGAGAAGAGAAGAGAAAAAGACACAGAAGATCATACAAACAGAGAATGGATACAGACAGCAAAAACAGCAGGGTGCGGAGAGGGGAAGAAAAAAAAAACCCTGATATTATTATATTAGAGTTCCTAATCAGTGCATTAAGGCAACAAATATAAATAAAAGGACTAAGGATTGGAAAGGCAAAAATAAAGCTGTCAATATTTGGAAATGATATGTTTGTGTACGTGGAAAATATACTATATAAGCAACAAACACATAGAAAATGAAAAAAGATGCCATTTGCAATAGGATCAAAAAGAGTAAAATACCTAGCAATAAATTAAATGGAAGTTATCATCTACACTGAAAATTATAAAATATTACTAAGAAAAACAAGGCCTGAATAAATGAAGAAATAAGTTTATAGACAGGAAATGTAAACATTGCAAACATGTCCAATCTCCCTAAACTGATCTAGGCATTCAACGCAAGTACAAATAAAATCTTGACATGATTATTTCTTCTTTTTCCTGGAAACTGACCAACTGATTCTAAATTTCATATGGAAATAGGAAGGGTCAAGTATTCTTTTCACTGGCAATCTTTATTAGTTCAAGTAAGGATCAACAAACTGACCAACAGAACAGACTAGAGGTTCAGAAATAGACTCACACATACACACACACCTGATTTACAACAAATTTGACAGTGCTTGGGAAGATAGTTTTTCAATAGATGCTGTGTTAATTGGATATTCATATGGAAAAAATAAATTTGACCCCTACTTCAAACCATACCCATGAATCAGTTTATAGTTGACAGTAGATCTAAATATGAAAGGTAAGACAATAAATCTTTAGAAAAAAGCACAGCAGAATATCTTCATGATTTTGAGGTAGGAAAAGATTTCTTATACTGTACTCAAATAGCCCTACTATTAATAATATAAAGGGGAAAAATTGATCAGTTGATCTATACTGATCTATAAAATTAATACTTCTATTATTACTACAAAATTAATAACTTCTGTTCATCAAAAGATCCCATTAGTAATATGAAAAGGTAAAATTTTGATATTTGGCTCATCATGGATTTTTGGCATGAATTTTTATTTTTAAAAACATGTTAAAATACAAAATACAATTTATCTTGATTAGTGAATTTTTTTTTGGTTTCCCCTTAAATTTTGCACCCAAGGCAATTACTTCACTTGCTTCATCCTAGTTACATCCCTGTGAAGGATATTTCTGTTGGACATAAAACTCTAGGTTGACAATTATTCTCTGTAAGCACTTTTTTTTTGGAAGTACCAGGGGTCGGGGAATGAACCTGGGACCTCATATGTGGGAAGCTGGTGCTCTACCACTGAGCCCGATCAGCAACCCTGAATTGGTTTTTACATTTGTTTTGCTTGTTGTTTGTTTTTTTGTTTTGTTTTTTTTTAGAAGGCATGGGAACCAAACCTAGGACCTCCTGTGTGGGAAGCAGGTACATAAACACTTGATCCACATCTGCTCCTCCCTATGAGCACTTTTAATGTGTCATTCTACTCTCTTTCTGGTTTCAGTCATTCCATTGAGTAGTCATCTGTCAGTCTTATTTTTGCTCCTTTAAAGGTAATGTCCCACCCCCGACCCAACCCTCCTTACCTTCAGCCCAGCTGCCTTTAAGATGTTTCTCTGTCATATTTATCTCGCTTGGGATTCACAAAAGTTCTTTAATCTGTTGGGTTGCTATCTTTTATTAGCTTCAGAAGATCATTAACTCTTCAAATTTTGTTTCTACTCCATTCTCTCCCTCTCTTTCTGGGACTTCAGTACATGTATGTTGTTAGCCCTTCTTACTTGCTTACATTGCTTATATATATATATATTTTTTTAAATTTATTTATTTTCCATTAATTACTCTCTATGCTTTGGTTCATGTACTTTTTTTTTTTTAAGATTTTTATTTATTTTTTATTTATCTCCCCTACCCCCACCCTCCCAGTTATCTGCTCTCTGTGTCATTCACTGTATGTTCTTCTGTGACCACTTCTGTCCTTACCAGTGGCACGGGAATCTGTGTTTCTTTTTGTTGTGTCATCTTGTTGTGTCAGCTCTCTGTGTGTGCGGCGCCATTCTTGGGCAGGCTGCACTTTCATTGACCTTGTCTTCCAGTTAACTAGTTCTGTTTTCTGATGTATTTATTCTTCTGTTAAATTACTTAACTTAAATATTACATTTTCAGTTCTCAAATGTCCTTCTGAGTCTTTCAAAATACAATCCAATTTTCTAAGAAATGTTTCCATCTTGTTAATCTGGTTTCTCTATCATTTTCTCTATTTTCTTAAATAAATCAAACATAGTTATTTTAAAGTCCTTATCAGCTAGCTCTTATATATGAATCATCTGTGGGTCTGTTTCTCTTGTTTGCCTTTTACCTTCACTTTTGATCATATGAGCCCATTTTTGGCATGTCAAGTAATTTTTGACTGAATGTCAGATATTATGTATAAAAATTATAGAGGGTCCTGATGATATTATGGTTCTCTAGAGTTCACTCTTCTGTCTGCTAGGCCAACAGAGTGGTAAGTAACCACATTAATTCCACAAGGGACTGCTGAGTTAAGAATAGGTTTCAGTCCTGCTAAGCTTTAACTCTGATTGACAGTGGCCCTTCAGGGTGTTCTACTGAGAGCCTCATGTATTCTCCAGAATTCTTTCCCCTGGAGGGTCATAAATTCAAATCTTTGTCTCAAGATACCTAAGAAACCTTCATTTTACTTTTCAGAGGCTGTTTAGATTTTCAGTCCTGCATGGCCCCATAAATCAGCAAATAACAGGAGGAAGAAAACTGAATATGTGCTTGAGGCCCCACTAAGTCTTTGCCAACACATTCTCCCCTTCTTCCAACTTTTGACTAAAGACTTGACCATTCACAAAGAGTACATTTTCCAGATTTATTTTAGTTTAGGGTGTCCCTGTGACTGAGTTCTGACAAAAAATGAAGCAAATGTGTCATCTGACAGCCTATGAGCACTTTCCTCAAGATAAAGCTGATATTGGTCCTTTGCCCTTTCCTTCTTGTCCCTTTCTCTTGGGCTGGAATGTGGTTATGAGCTGGAGCAGCCATTGTAGACCACGGGGCAACCTTGGGAAGGGAAGCCATACGTGGTGAAGTGGGAAGATACGAACATAGGCCCTGACCATTCTTAGAGCAGAGCAGCTGGACCAGCTTGCATACACAAGGCTTTTACAGGGAAGAGAAATAAACTTCTCTCATGTTTATCAAGTTGCCAGGATCATTAATATGAAGGATAGATATGAGTCATTCATTATGGACTCAGTCACAAAATACTAAATATAATCCAAGTCCACATGGTATAGGTTGAAAAAGAGACAGGGAGGATGTCAAGTTATCTCTAGGACCTAGAGTTTTGGCAAGCTGTCTACCAGGGTGACACTACACTAATAAACTGTTAAAAGGTGCTCTACCTTGTCAAGGTCTTTGAGCAGGTCAGAACTGAGGATACCAGCTTGAAGCAATCAAATACCTAAGAGGCCATGCTCTGTGTGGAGAGAGGGACTATGCGTCTCTTCCACTGTGCAGCTGGGATGGTTTGAAAGCTTGTGATAACATCAGAGTAAGTCTCCAGATCTGCCTTGGTTGCTGCCTCCAAACCTGGTCCTCCAGCTTTTCCTTTGAGCTTCTCCTTAACTCTCTCATAAATTCCTTTAGGACAATGTGACCTTCAATTCTCATGATGAGGATGGTATTCTTGTTATCACCCTATTTTAGATGGGAAAACTGAGCCCTAGAATGGTTCAATGATGTGTCCGTGGTCACAGACCTGGAATTTAGATTCAAGATAACGGCTGACTCTAAAATCTTTGCCCTTGATCAGTTTGCCACACTAGCTCTAATTCTGTATTTCAATCCTTGGGTGACTGTTGTCACTATACAAGGGCTCCACATTTGTGATCTTGCTTAATTCTCACAGCAGTTCACTTTACAGTTGATTAATTGCAGGCATGGAGATTTTAGATAACTTGTTCAAGGCCACACAGGCTGTGAGAAGCAGAGCTGGGACTTAACTAAGGTCTAGAACAAAATCTAGACTCTTATCCCTGTTCTATGTGGCCTCTCTTGATTAGTCAGCTAAAGATAAGCAGGTTCTTCATCTGAAAATTAAGGATAAAACTGGGCAGGATAATTTGGTGCTTGTGTAGGCACATTAGCATTTTCAAGGTTTCAGCTTTGGGGTTCTCAATTTCTACCAGAACTCCATATTTGCTAAAGTGCAGAATATGATCAACATGGGTCATTCGATGTTGTTGGGCTTTTCTTTACCCCTTCAAACTCCCTTGATGTGGACTTGTCACTAAGGAGATATAAGAGCATTAAAATGAGGTCTGGTCAATAGATTACATTTGAAAACAGTAATAATTGTTATTATTGCTGCTGTTGTTAAAAGTGTTGAGATTGGTGAACGAATGGGTCCAAGGAGTTAATGTGCACCCTTAAATGTTCAGCTTCCTACAGGCAGTGCCTTAGGCCCTGTGGAGAGGGGAGTATAAAGTACTGTAAATTTTGAGCTGGGAATTATCACTGCATGAAAACATTTACAGCCCTTTCAGTGTAAATTTGTTCTAATACGCTATAACCTGAGAAGAGGCAGCCCAGGCAGCATGGTTAAAGAAAGAGACTGCCCATCAAAACAGTGCAAAGTAGACAAGTTTTCATTTATTTTCTTTGGAACATTTCTGTTGGCAGCTGCACCCATTTGGTTAATGGAATAGTCCTGACTCACTAACCAGGCTCCATTAGGGAGACGAGCCACTGGGAGTGGGCTGGGATGGGGAGCCACCCTCACTCCTCTTGGCACATTCTCAAAAAGTGGTGCCTTTTCAACAACTCTCAAAGATAATATGTTGGCAGAATGGGTATTAGAATCAAGATGAAAAGACATTAGGGAAAGCAGCAGGAAAGCAAGACTGTGAGTCTCAAAGAGAGGGAAATTTAAGGGCAGGCCTCTTACGCGCTCGCCTGGCACCTTGGGGGCTGTGGGTGGGGAGGGGAATGGTCAACGTCAGGCTCCACCTCCACGCTGACCACTCTTGCACCAGGATCTGGCCTTACCTCTGCACATCCCTCCCACCCCAGCATGGTTTTTCCAAGAGCAAGCAGGGCTCATCCTCCAGGACACATGGGTTCTCAGTCCCACGGCACCCATTGCAGCTCCTAGTGCAATTTATGAACTGTCATCAGGCTCCTGATCAAGAAGGGAGTTCAGATCCCAGAAGAAGTCTGCATCCAAGAATTGTGCCTGTCACCAGTCTGCAATATATAACTTCCTGACAAGTCTCTCAATCTATGTCCTTTACCTCTGAAATGAGTACTAATCAATTTTTCACATTATTCTGAAGAATGACTTCAAGGGATAGTTAAAACTTTCAATAGATGTGTGAATTTTAACTCAAAGCTGTTGGCAGGAATTTTTGGTTCCAGGCAACCCAATCCCCTTACTGTGAATATAATCACAACACAAAAATAATCTAAAACTCCTACCAGTGTTGTGGAATTTAAGAGAAGTTCAATTATTTGAGAATAGAGAGGCCAGGACTCAGGAATGATTTTGAGAAGGAAAAATGGTTTATTGACGGCCGGCCGGACTCGGGAGCTTTCTGTTTGAATCCCGAGCCCGGAACAAGATTTTCAAACGTCTTTTATACAGAGAGGAAAGGCCAAATGGTCCCTTTGTTTCAGTTCTCAATAGGCTTCAATTAGCATATATCTCTTCCACATCTTAGGTAAGCTTTTAGCAAGGACTCCAGACATTTTAGATAAGCCTTGGTTTTTGCATTTCCCCTAAATACTTAAAGTTTATAGCCCTTGCTTTGTTAAACATTTCCTGGGACTGGAGCCTGCTGTCACCGTCCCTAAGGGCAGGACTGCAGCCTCTTACCGTTCCACACCCACAAGTTAAACAACTTAGTTATTTCTGAAGAGACAAAGAGCCTTCCACCCATAGCCCACATCATTCCCCCCCTTTGTCAAAGTTTACTTGCTAAGCTTTGGCATAATTATTGTTGTAGCTATGAGGTGGATGACTGTTTGTTGTCTTGACTGATTATTTATCAGTCTTTAGTACAGCATCAGGACTGTTTTTAGAAGTTTAGAGCTTTTCATTCTGGGCAGCAGAATCTTGGGCAGGGGCCTCCCGGAGTTATTCTGCTGCCACTGGCACTCACGTGGATTTCCAGTCAGGTTCCAGATCCATCTATTACTTTTATTTTACTCTTAAAGAGTTTACACCTTTAATTTAAAAGGGGTGCTGAAGGGAGACGATCTCTTTTCTGTAACTGCTTCCTGCTGGCCATGGGCTGTAGTCATTGCCTAATAAGGTGTAAAACTCTTTAATTTATTCTAACTGGAGGAAGATGGATCTGGCATTCTGTACGAAGTTGGATGAAGTTTTCATATGGTTAATAAGATGTTCACTCTGAAAGAAACAAACTTAATTAAAAATTTGGAATACCCGTTTTTAAAAGAGGACACATTGGATTACAGAGATAGACAAGATTAGATGCCTATAAAGATGGCATTCCTTAAAAGCTGGTGGGAACAGCATATATATTCTTTTTTAAGTTATCCATCTTTAGAGAGAAATTGCAACAGACACTTAGCTTTGTCTGAAGACACATTCCAAGCTGTTCAATGATTGACACTCATTCGCTCTGTCAGATGCTCCTGGTGAACTGGCACTCCTTGGGCAACTGGCTTCACTCAGGATTAGAACACTAATTTGGAAATACTCTTAGTTTTCACCTGTGGGAGTGATCAGAACTACAGAATAAAGATTTTTACACCTTGGTTTTCATTGTACAATTTCTAGCAATTTTGACTTGTTCAATAGGTGACTCACCATCAGCAAGCAAGCCTCACTTTTGCTAACTGAGACTGGCTGAGACTGCCACCTTATTCTATAGACATGTTATTAACTGTTTAGAAAATGATTTTACCAGGAATTTAACATGTCTAATATACTTCTGCACTTGATCCAAAATAGAAAAGATAACATTTCAATTATTAGGCATATATTTAGTACAGGATAAAAGTACAGCACTTAATATTAACTAATGTATTACTTAATGCATAAGGATTCAGAGTTGCCATTATTAGTTTTGAGTTTCAGGTTTGTAATACTTTACATGTTATCTCTCCATGAGAGCAGGCCATAATGCCAATTGTGCTCAAGTTTTACTTACAGTCTCCTGGTATCATGGCTCCACTCAGCATGTTCTTCAACGCAGTGAGCAAGTTGCAGCATCCTTCCAGTATTCCAGAGATTTTCCAGTATTCTACTAGCCCGGTGCATAGCGCTCTCTGGCACCATGGAACAGTGCCAGTCTGGAGGCGATATCCATTGTACACTTGGCTGTACCGAGTCATTATTGGCTGCAGGAGCTTGAAACTGCAATATAGTTTCCATCGACTTCAGGAGCAGAACCAGAGACTGATATAGCACATATTTTTAATTGAGGGGTCAGTGACCAGCCTAGCCAATAACTCACATGGAGAGGCCACCTGTAATGTATACAAGGCCTGGTTCGAATGCACAAGAGTTTGACAATGTTAAAGTTTATTCCTTGTTTTATATATATCTTAAACAACTTAACGCAATACATATATCAAATGACTATTTACTTACACAATTTTACTATGAAGATAACAGTAGGTGCTTTACTTTAGTAATAGAGGAAAAATATTATTTTTCATTGTTAGAATGAAAACAATTTTTCCAATAGAATCAAGACAACTTTTTATTACCATTTACTTAAATGTGTATTTTGCAGTGGCCTTCAGACAGGTTTATTATCATGAAGTTATTTCTGCTACCAATACCAATCTAAGTTTCTTTAGTTAACAATGACTTCTACAACTAGAATTATTTAAACATTTTCAGTTTGGAAGATGTTTTACAAACTCTTTATAATTGACTATAACCGCATTCACTAGACACCTCATGTTTAAATAAACTTACTAAATTACAATTACCAATGAAAGAAATTTACTCTTTATTTAAGAGAGCATATCTACAATCTTTTCCCTTTAGCCTAATTTCACCAATGTGAACTTACAATTTTCACTTACAATTTTCATTACTGTAAAGATTTTGTACATATGTTAATTTAGCTTATAAATTAACTATGGGAGATTACACTCAAGTTAAATAAAATTGAAACCATAATAGTTTATGCAAGGAATGTTCTCTTTTTCCCTTACAGGAAGCTAAAAACTTCTTTTCTTTAAGTTATCAAAATTATTAAATTAAAAGCATACTGACTACCAGGTTTTAAAACACATGCATACTGACTACCAGGTTTTAAAACACATTACACAATTACTTAATTTTTTTAAAATCATAACCCAGGAAAGATCTCTCCATAGTTTTTATGGACTTTCCTTTACTTACTGAAATTTGTTAATAGAGCCACTAATTATCTTATTTTGTTGGAAAGAAATCTTCTGGAAGAAAATAAGGCTCACCAGATTGTGGAGAAGAAAATAATTTATTCTCAGTCTTGCAAGAAGGGGCGCAGAGCCAGATATGGCTGGTGCCCCGAACAAAGAAAAATGACACAATTTATACCCCTAAGCCTAGCATGCAAGCTCTTCCTCTGTTTTCCATAGATTGGATACTTCAGAAGTTACAGCTTATCTGAGATTTAACTTTCCCACGCAAAAGTTTGATTTAACTGCTTCCTCTATTACATTCCAACCATTTTAGTTTTTACCTGCTCCCCCCCTTTGTCAAATAAGGAATAGAATTTAGTGCTGAAATGGCACCGACTTAGTTAGCTCCTTCTTGGGCATCCTTCCACTGCCCATAGGACTGGCCTAAACTGGTCTCCTCCACTGCTGTCCAACCCGGGAGTGGGAGACTGAGGCAGCAGGCCGCCGGGTTACATCAACATTTTTCTTCTGTGAAAATTAACCTAATCTTTGTTTTTTTTTTTTTTTTTTTCCAATTTATGGCTGACAAAGGTTTAAACTGGGAAATTACCAGGCAAACTGATTCTTAATTCCCTAGCCTAGTAGATAGGTTTAATCTGCCACACCTAGTCTTGCCTTAAAAGCTCTTGCAAAGAGGAGGCCCTTTCCCAATTGTTTCCATAATCAGATTTCTATGACTTTCTCATCCTGCTTAGTTCAATTTGGGCTTTAAGAATATTTATAAATATAACTGCATATTTAACCTCAACAATTTGAGCAAATAGGCAGACATGAATAGTTTGGCACAACAACATGACTTTAGTTACTTTAAACTTTTCAAAGACTTTTGAAACTCTTCTTAATTTGCACTATGACCATGCAGTTTACCACAAGAATTTTCTTTCTTACTTAATGGATTGTAATAACCAAAATGTTCTCAATGCCTTAGCACCATTTTGTTTTAGAACTTTATATTTTACTTTGAAATTAGCAGAATTTTGGATAAGTAACAAGATTAATTTTATATATATTTACTGAGGCTATTTGAAGCCTCAGGGAGACAGACTGCTTTCTCTCATGAATTGCCACTCTTAGGAACACTGACCGTCAAGGCAGGAGACTTCTCCCCCTCCACCCCCCTTTTGATTTTGGAGATAATAAAACTCCAGTGGCCATTTAACCTTATTCTATCAGGCAGCCATTTATTTAGTTTATACTTGAATTCATGAGAGAAAGGGTTACTAATACCAGAAGAGGAGACAGTGATGTCCCAGCTCTTCTCAATTATGAAATAACCATAGGCAAAGGCAAAGGGTGAGGTTAGGCTTGAAGTAACCATAAACAAAGGAAAGGTTAGTGTAGAATTTACACTTAAATAATAGTTTCAGGCTAAATTCACCCAGCTATAATCTCAGTTATTGTCTTTCCACTGTTTTACAATATAAATGCATTTATAAATGATTTTAACTCTTAGTTACAGTTTTTATTAATTTTTTTTAAAACCTATTAACTTTATAACACCTTTAAATACCTTTCATTCAACTTATAACATATTAAATGAACTTAACCATTACTTTAATTTTTCCTTTAAAGTGAAAGAATAAATCTCTTGCAGTTAGTTTGAAATAAAAGGCTACTTTTCAGGATTTGATTTCTAGAACATAAAATGTTCTTTTAAAAGAGGTAAGACTCTTCTTCAAACATTGAGGATATGATGAGGTTAAAGCACAAGAAGCTATTGATAAAATATTTTCTTTGTATATTGATCTTACTCAATTTAATCATAAAAATTTCCCTTCCACAAACCTTCTACACTTTCAGTATTCATTCAGGTTCTGTCCCACACTCTACTCTTTCCAATAATCAATCATTTTATCTTAGGACAAAATCATCTTCTGTTTCCTTAACAATAAAAACACACTCCATATATCCCACATACTAAGTTACCAGGCAAACTTCTTGCAACATATAATTGCCATTAATACTAACCAAGTTTGTTAAAATAATGAACTTTTCTTCACTTTAAATACTTAGTAGCATATAATACCAGAAACAGTTTTTTTTTTTGGAAGTAAGTTGGCAGGGGAGATTGGCTGCCGAATAAGTTTGTTATAAAATTGCCTTTTATTATTATTATTATCAATTCAGTTTTGTTAAATAATGACTTTCTGCAATTAGCCACTTAAATACTTTAAACAATGCTTTGTAAAACTTTTATATTTATACCCTTAACACAAATTTTACCTTCACAGAACATTCTCTTACTTAAGGTTACTACAATACCTTCTAAGAACCTGAGCAGAATGCAAACGTATTTTGGCTTTGACACCCTAAGGAGGGAACTTTACTGCATTTATTCTGATTCTGCTTTTCACCTCCTTCACTTCCCCCCCTTCCAGGCAGTCGGGTGCACAACAAACAGGAATGCGGCTTATGAATAGAAGGGTGGACTCACTGGAAAGGGGCAAGCCGCTCCCCCCTTTCCAGCTTTCAGCCAAAATGGGCAGACAGAACCTACTCAAATTTGGCAACTCTCCCAGGGACCCAGCCACCCTGACTGGGACATCCCCAACAAACTTGGGTGCTTGGTGCGGACACAGATGGCCTCCAAGCCCCGGCAAAGGGCCAGACCAGAGACAAGACACCAGAACATGCACAAACATCTAGACTCCTCAGCTTTTGCCCCAGAATCATTTCACCCCCTTGCCAATGGCAAGGGAGGGCTCCAGCTCAGCTGTAATTCTACTTCATGTAAGGACACAACTCTAACACTAACATTGAGCTGACACAGACAGAAGCACAAAGGTCACTAATCTGACTCACAAGTTTATATATTTATTTTCACCACGGCTGCCCCCACAGCCATCACAAACCTCAGAACACTTAACATTTGGTATAAAGCAAATTCATTCACAAATTAGCACCATAACAAAAGATTTCAGCTAGACTTTTCCACTGTTTAAACTTTACACCCAGACCAAGCTCCACCAGAAAAGCCGATCCATTTTCCTGTAACCAAGTTTTGTTTTCCTTAATCTAGACCAATTTCCAGGATATTAGGACTCGAACCTATAAATACCCTTCCTATTAAAATCGAGACTCCACTCCTTTAGTGGATATAAGACCAGTACCAGATTCTAACATACAGTTAGACAAACCCAAAACACCAGGGCTTTTCCCGGTTTTCCTCCTTTTCCCAAGCCTAGAGAGAACGGCTTCCCCCCAGCCTTCTGGGGCTACTAGGGTTCTCTCGGGAGGTGATCAGCCTCCCCTTCCTAGCAATTAAAGCTAGGGCCTTCCAGACTCTGCTCACCCGGGGAGTCTTACCTTCTTCCCTGTTCGGAGCTCTTTTTCGTTCCCAGAATCCTTCTCTTCAGACCTTCCATTGCCCCTTGATTTTGTCGGGAAGATTCTGGTGGAGCCCACATCTTTTCTGGATTAAATTTAATCCAGGGGCGCCCAGATTTGGGGTTCACCCGAGTCCTCCCGGCTTCCTCAGGGATTTGGAAGGGGCAGCAAAATGCTACCGTCTCTGGCCTTCATTTATTGTCCCTTCGTGGTCGCCATTAATGTTGTGGAATTTAAGAGAAGTTCAATTATTTGAGAATAGAGAGGCCAGGACTCAGGAATGATTTTGAGAAGGAAAAATGGTTTATTGACGGCCGGCCGGACTCGGGAGCTTTCTGTTTGAATCCCGAGCCCGGAACAAGATTTTCAAACGTCTTTTATACAGAGAGGAAAGGCCAAATGGTCCCTTTGTTTCAGTTCTCAATAGGCTTCAATTAGCATATATCTCTTCCACATCTTAGGTAAGCTTTTAGCAAGGACTCCAGACATTTTAGATAAGCCTTGGTTTTTGCATTTCCCCTAAATACTTAAAGTTTATAGCCCTTGCTTTGTTAAACATTTCCTGGGACTGGAGCCTGCTGTCACCGTCCCTAAGGGCAGGACTGCAGCCTCTTACCGTTCCACACCCACAAGTTAAACAACTTAGTTATTTCTGAAGAGACAAAGAGCCTTCCACCCATAGCCCACATCACCAGGGCCCACTTATTTTTACCAATACCACGGAACTCCAGTACCACCAAAGAGTCTGACAATCCTTGGGATTTCTTCATATTGAATTTGACCTATTAATACATTGTGGAAAAAACTTTAGCCATGTATTGACTTTTTTTTTTAACAAACTATTCCTATTAATCACTGACAATTTTATAGCTTTTTTCAAAGTTTAATATCAAGACCTGTTTTTTTAAGTACCACAGTCATAATTTTTTACCTCCTTATCATCTCTCTGCTACTCTGACTAATCTCTCCCACCCCTCCCTGTCCTATATCCTCTATCTTGACACCTGCTCTACCCCAAGGTGGCATCTTTTTGCTTAAAGACTCTTTATTTTATTTTAAAGATTTATTTATTCATTCATTCCTCTCCCCTTTCCCCCTCCCGCCCCCCCCCCCCCCCCCCCCGGGTTGTCTGCTCTCTGTGTCTATTCACTGCGTCGTCTTATTTGTCAGCATCTGTTGTTTTCAGCAGCATGGGAATCTGTTTTTCTTTTTGTTGTGTCAGCGGCACCATTCCTGGGCAGGCTGCACTTTCTTTCGCGCTGGGCGGCTCTCCTTACAGGGTGCACTCCTTGTACGTGGGGCTCCCCTACGTGGGGGGCACCCCGGCGTGGCAGGGCACTCCTTGTGCGAAATCAGCACTGCACATGGGCCAGCTCCACACGGGTCAAGGAGGTCCGGGGTTTGAACCGCGGACCTCCCATGTGGTAGACGGACGCCCTAACCACTGGGCCAAGTCTGCCTTAAGACTCTTTAAGAGATATCTGAAACGCACCTTGGGCAGGACTGTGACTCAGAGGACATCTCTTTGCCACAGCTTCTGGGTTGGTCAGTGGGGAATAGTCAGCCTTTCAGGCTGTGACAGAGTCCTAAGGAAGAGAACAATTCACACTGCTGCAGCCCCGACCACCACCACACATTTGCCTTAGAACAGTTTTAGGTACTTCAATTCGACCTAGTCTAAGATCCCTCCCAAGATGTCGCACATGCAGACAGTGAATTTGAATTCTAAACCCAAAGTAGAAAGATGTTAACTGAAAAGTGAAAAGGAGGGAGTTAGGTTTTCCAAAACTAATCAATTTCCAGAAGTATGAACTCAAACAACTCTGCTCAAGAGAAAAAATCTTTTTTTCCCATTTCTATACAGGAGTTTCACCCCACAATATTACTAAAAAAAAAAAAAAAAAAAAAAAAAAAAAAAAGCAGGCATTCTCGAGAAGGAAGGAAAAACACTATAGGCTTTGCCATTTCCCTGTTTTATTTATTCTACCCCAGAAAGAGGGGCACAGAGTCACATAAACTCCTGTACTTTCAGGGCCAAAATCTTTTTTAAATAGCACTTTATGTTAAATAAACAAAATTTCTGAAGCCCTGCCATTTGTTGGAGAAGAATGTAAATCTGGACTTAATGGGCCTCAAATGTCCTTCGGGGATGTCTGAACATGACCATGAATGGAAAAGTGCTGAGCCCCAGAAGGCATTCATGTTGAGGCCATGGATCTGCTAAACGGAGACTTTCTTCTTCTTTTAGAGATGAATTCTTTCCTCTGGTCACCTGGAACTTGAAAGGGTGACTGTGGGGCGATACAACAGGGACCAAAGGGGTAGGTTCAAGGTAAGGATGGACAGAGAGAGCTAATGTCCTCCGTATGCAACAGAAATGAGAAGCACGAGTCCTCAGCTCATCACAAATATGTCAACACCCCCCGCCCCCCACCGCGGGATGCTCCACTTGGCCCACATAGCTCCATTTTGATCTCCATCAATATACTGAATCCAAGCAGAATCTTCTAAAAGGATCTCTTCCAGTAAAGGCCAACATATATCTTCAGAGGGAAAGACTGTGATTCACCTCCTTTGATCAGTGCTCTCTGCTTTTGTCTGTAGGCTTAGAAGACTGGAAAATAAAAGGTATGGAGGAAGTGGCATGGATTTTCCTACTTCTACTCAAAAGTCCACAAGTCACCCCTCAGGACTGTCAGGATTATGGAAAATAAGGAAAGACTGAGAAACTCTCACGGACCAAAGCCGACTGGGGAGACATGACAAGTAAATGTAATACGGTACCCTGGATTGGATTCTGGAACAGGAAGAGGAACACATAATAGGGAAACTGATGAAATCCAAAAAAGTCTAGGGTTTAGTTATTAGTAATATACCAATGTCTGCTTCTTAGTTTTGACAAACATATGGTAATATACGATGCAGACAATGGTGGAAGCTGAGTGAAGAATGTAAGAAAACTCTGTATTATCTTTCAAACTTTTTTTTTTAGGAGCTTTCAGGGATTGAAGCCACAACCTTATACATGGGAATCAGATGCCCAACCACTGAGCTATATCCTCTCTCCTCCAACTTTTCTTTAATCCTAAAATTATACCAAAACTAAAAGTGAAAAATATGCAAATCTGTATAAACCAAAATCCACAACTCTATGGAACACCATAAAAAACCTATGTTGTTCTTTCGTAATCTGTAACAAATGTCCCACAGCAAAGTAAGGTGTTGATGGAGGGGTGAGGTATGGGAATTCTGCACATAATGCATGACTGTTTTGTAAGCTCCGAACGTGACAAGCATTAGATATTGAATCCACTCAACAACTCTATGACTCTGATATTAATTTTATTCCCATTTTTTAGAAGAGGGAACTGAAGCTTAGAAAGGCTAGGTAACTGGCCCAAGGTCACAGAGTTGGTAGGGGGCAGAGATAGGATTCCGACCTAGAGAGAATAACAAAGGCTACTTCTTTTTCGCCATACATACCACAGCACCCACCATTCCACCATTTTTAACCTTCACAAGATGGGGGAAACTCTTCCTTGAAAGTACCTGTTTTAGTTTCCTAGCTACTAAAACAAGTACCACACAATGGGTTGGCTTAAGAACAGGAATTTATTGGCTCACAGTTTCAGAGGCTAAAAGGTTTGTTTCCTACTAGGATGGGTATTTTCTGATTGTACAGCAATCTTGGGGTTCCTTGGCTTTTCTGTCACATAACAATACACATGGCAGCATCTTCTTTCTCTCATCGGCTCCAGTGACGTGGACCCTCCCCCAGCCTTCTCTCTCTGTGGTCTTCTCTTTGTGGCCTCCAGTAATAGGATCAACACCCATCCTAAAGTTCACACCTACACCAATGGTTTAGGATTAAGAACATGTTTTTCTGGGGTACATAACTCCAAGACACCAGAGTAACTCAAAGGAACAAAACAGCATTTAATGAAGGAGCAATGTTATCCTCTGAAGTGAATATAGTTCAGTGAAGAAATAATGAGGCTCTGTATTAGTCAGGAATGTCTTCAGCTGTAAATAACAGAAAATCTAACAAACAAATGGTAGACTATCATAAGAACATTTTTTTCTTTATTTAACAAGAAGTCTGGAGATGTATGATCTCAGGATTCATTCACTGACAACAATTTTGTGAAGGTTACAGGCCTGCCCCTCCTTCTTTTAACCGTACTCAGCATAGAGGCTTTTGTGCTTATACTTTTCACCTCCTGATCACAAAATAGCTGCCATAACACCAGGCTTTAGCATCCCAAGCTGGAAAGGCAGGTAAGTGGATAAAGCTTTCTCTTCACACTGATCTGAGAAGAAAATTCATCCCAGTAGCACCCAGTAGATTATCTTTAGGTCTCAAGGCTTGCTTCCCTAGCTGCAAAAGAGCCTGTAAAAGGGAGACTTCTAGGAAGGGAAAGGGGATGGCATGATCGGCTTAGGCTGAGCATTCTCACTCTATACAAAATGAGTGTTCGCAAGCAACAGGAAGGAGGAGCTTTTGAGTAGATAACTGTGTTTACCACAATTCTGGAGGGTAAAGAGCTGGATTACTGTCTACCTCTGCTACTTAGCAGTGACCTTGGGCAAGACACTAAGTAGCAGAAGACATGGGACTGCTAAAAGTTCATTCCAGTCCTCTAACTCTGAAATTCTAAATCTGAGGGGCTCTCCTCAGAAGGACCTTTGTTTCTAAGACAAATGAAAGCATACAGGTACACACACAGAAAATAATATTTTACATTAGTTTCTGGTATTGTGCTCCAGCTTTCAACCATTCAACAGCTTTTTTTTCTAAAAGAATCAAACAACTTGGAAACTCCTTTTCTTACATTTTTAAGGCCCCTGAAACTGACAGTACATTAATGAGTTATAAACACACACACACCCCTTCACAAAATGAAAAATCTGACATTCCCCATTAGATTGTAAACTTCCTAGGGGCAAAAATTGTATATAATGATTTCTGTGATACCATTGCCTAAAGAGCAGCAATGAGTGCTTATTGAGTGAAAGAATGAAAAATGATTTCCTAAAAATTTCAAATATTAGCAATGAGTCTGTGCTTCTTCCTAGAAAATGAGTCTCAGCATCTTTAAGTTCAGTCAAGGATTAAATTATTTTCTTTTCTAAAGAGCTCCATATACAGGGAAAGCCATCATTCGGAAATGTTTTTCCTTATATTAAGAAGTTTTACATTTAAAAGTGTCAAGGAAAAATGAATTAGTTAATGAATAGTATAATATAAGGTAGGAGGAAAAAGTTCAACCTCTGTTATATGATTTACTCTGCTCCCAAAATTTTAGTTGAATTAAAGATTTAAATGTAAAAAATATAAAAGAAAACATGGATAATAATAAGAAAATCTTGGGGGAAGCAGATGTGGCTCAAGCAATTGGGCTCCCTTCTACCACATAGGAGGTCCAGGGCTCGATGTCCAGGGCCTCCTGATGAAGGCAAGCTGGACCATGAGGTGGGCTGGCCCATGCGGAGTGCTGGCCTGTGCAGAGTACTGCCCGGCACAGGAGTGCTGGCCTACACGGAGAGCTGGTGCAGCAAGATGACACAACAAAAAGTAGACACAGAGGAGAGATAATAAAAGACTCAGCGAACCAGAGAGCTGAGGTGGCGCAAGAGAATGATCACCTCTCCCCCCCTCCCCCCACCACCCCCCCCCAAGGTCCCAGGATTGGTTCCTGGAGCCGCCTAATGAGAATACAAGCAGACAAAGAACACACAGTGAATGGACACAGAGAGCAGACAATGGAGGTGATGTGGGCTATGGGTGGAAGGCTCTTTGTCTCTTCAGAGATAACCTAAGCTGAAGGCTGTGGGTGTGGAACGGTAAGAGGCTGCAGTCCTGCCCTTAGGGACAATGGCAACAGGCTCCAGTCCCAGGAAACAGTTTAACAATGCAAGGGCTATAAACTTTAAGTATTTAGGGGAAATGCAAAAACCAAATATGCTAAAAGCTTATCTAGAATATCTGGAGTCCATGCTAAAAGCTTACCTAAGATGTGGAAGATATATATGCTAATTGAAGCCTATTGAGAACTGAAACAAAGAGACCATTTGGCCTTTCCTCTCTGTATAAAAGACGTTTGAAAATCTTGTTCAGGGCTCCGGATTCAAACGGAAAGCTCCCGAGTCCGGCCCGGCCATCAATAAACCATTTTTCCTTCTCAAAATCATTCCTGAGTCCTGGCCTCTCTATACTCAAATAATTGAACTTCTCTCAAATTCTACAACAGAGGGAGGGGGAAGAAATAAATAAATAAATCTTAGGAAAAAAAAACTTGGTGTATATAATGGTCTCTAAGTATATCCAGAAGCAATAAAGGAAAAAAATTGATAAACATGCCATTAAAGTAATTTTTCAAATGTTGCATGGAATGCATGGAAAAGTATTATAAGCAAATCAAACAACAATTTGAAATATTGATAATAGCTAAGACAGAAAAGGATTATTTTCCTATATATATAAAGAGATTCCCAAATCAATAAGATACAGAAAAATAATACAATAGAAAAATGATCAACCTGATCATTTTTGATCATGCAATTTGCATAAGCAGTCAATTCACAGAAAAAAATGGTCATTATTTTAGAATAAGATTAAAACATTCCAATATTAAGGAAATGCCCATTAAAATAATGATAAAATACATTTATTTTAAGATTGGCAAAAGTTTTAAAGTTTGTTTATACATATTTTTGTGATGGTATGGGCAATCAGGCATTCTCATACACTATTACCGGAATTTAAACTGGCATCACATTTCGAAGGATAATTTGGCAACAGCTCTCAAAAGTTTAAATTCTAATACCCTTCAATCCAAAAATTCCACTTCTAGGTAGAAGTCATCCCCAAAATATAGCAGATAGATATTTTTGGAATATTTATTGTAGCATTGTTTATATTAAAGCAAAAACAACCTAAATATTCATTTACAGGGCGCTGGTTAAATACATCAGTACATTCACCAATAGAATTCTATGTAGCAAATTTTTTGAGTACACCTCAATTTATTGACATAGGAAACATCCAAAAGGTGCTAAGTGAAAAGAGCAAGTTGCAGAACAATATGTCTTATATTATCTTATTTATGTAAAAAAATATATATACATGTGTATACTTGTATGCGCACAGAACATTTCTAGAAGGATATACAAAATGCTGTTAACTGTAGTTATGTCTGTAAACGATTCCGTTTGAAATTTTTACCGTGACTGTGTATTTCTTTAATAATAAAAAACTATAGTTAAGATATAAAAAGCCTCATGTTGCTTCCTCTGAAATTCCACAAACGGGGGAAGTTAAGCTAAAAATACTAGGATTTATCACTTCCTCATAACTGTCGGCTTTTGGAGAGAGACAGAACTACCCATAAGGAGAGTAGCCTCATAAGGTGAAATTTTCAGAGTTCAGTTGTGAATGGAATATTCCAAAACTCCCCGGGCTTGGGTCTGGAAACTGCTAAAGGGTTGAGAACTGCGCCTGGACTCCTGCCTCCCTTCCCGCCGCTACCTCCAACCTGCCGGTCTGCCCTGGCCTGCCCCGCCACCCTGGCTGGAGAGGCAGCCCGACTCAAGGCCATCATTGCTTTCTGACCTTAAAGAAAAACCAGCTTCCGAGGGAAGGCCCCCTGGGAAAGACATCAAACAGAACGAAGCATCTCTGACCTCCGGGTCACAAGCCACTTTGAACAAATGCTCCCCTTTCTTGCTGCTTGGAGCCCACCCTGGGCGCTTGCACTGGAAACCAATCCCTAGTGATTTAGGAAATCGCCCCTGCCTTGGGGCCCAGGCCAGGCAGGAAGGGAGCGATTAAGGGCGAGAAGGAGAAGCGAGGTTTCCTTGGGAATGAGCACATTTGGAAACGAGGCAGGAAGGGGGCAGGAAGCTGCTCTAATAAAACAATCTGACAATTATGTGTCAGTCTAGAGAAGGGCTCTGGAAATTATGGGCCTGCTGTACTCCCAAGCCCTTCCCCGGTGATTTCCTCAGGGCTGCAACGAGCTGCAAAAGGAAATTATATTTGGGGCCAGATGTTTGTTCCTCCGCATTTGGGTTCAGCTTGGGACTGAGAATTTTACGCTCACATGCTGAGGAAAACCATTCCCTGGTGCCTTTGGTACTGCTATTACCAGAGCTGTGATTTACTGAATGCCTGCCTGAGCAAGGCGCTTCCCCGAATTGACTCACAACCCTACAGGGGATACTGAGGCCTGGAGGGGGTGAAGGACTTGTTACAGACAAGCAACTAGGTGTGGCAGAGCGAGAATTTGAACCCAGGTATTCTGTCTCCAGAGCCCCACACTCAAAATCCAGTTGAAAGTACGTTTTATGGAGATTTTTCTTAAGAGCAACTGGAATCATTATTTTATATATGCATCTGGAGAAAGAGGGTCCTCAGTAGACTACTACCCCAAACATATGCTCTGCCTTCTCCTATGCACATCCTTGGAATCTACTAAGGACCTACGGTGTGACCCACACAGTTAGGTACTATAAAAGGACATGACTCACTCCTGTGCCAGAAGACTAGAGGACACAGATTCCAAAAATATTTGCAATCTTCTCTTGGGTCTTAACAGACCCAAAATGGGCTTGCCTGGAGCAGACACACTCAGGACCAGGAGCATTTCCCGTTGAACATATTTGACAGGGTCCTGGCAGATTCTGACCCTCCTCTAGTCCCCACTTCAAAGATGGAATCCTCTGGGATGCAGTGAGACATTTATTCAGGAGACTGTGGGACAACCTGACCTTTCCCAGATGGGCTGAGAGAAATACTACCTTACTGCTCTTAGAAAGTCCCTGTGAGGTCCGCGGTTCAGGCCCCGGGCCTCCTTGACCCGTGTGGAGCTGGCCATGTGCAGCGCTGATGCGCGCAAGGAGTGCCCTGCCACACAAGGGTGTCCCCCGCGTGGGGGAGCCCCACGCGCAAGGAGTGCGCCCGTGAGGAGAGCCGCCCAGCGTGAAAAGAGGGAGCAGCCTGCTCAGGAATGGCGCCACCCACACTTCCCATGCCGCTGACGACAACAGAAGCGGACAAAGAAACAGACAAAGAAACAAGACGCAGCAAATGGACACCAAGAACAGACAACGGGGGGGGGGGGGGGGGGGGGGGAATTAAATAAATAAATAAATCTTTAAAAAAAAAAAAGTCCCTGTGGTGCTGGAGAGGAGTCTGGGTAGTGGCCAACTGTCCTGACTCCACCAACCGGAAGCTGTGACCTTGGGCAAGTTGCTTCACTTTTCTGAGCGTCCCCTGAAGGTGAGATTGCCATGAGGATTAGATGCAGCAACATGCTGGGCTTTGAGTGTGCTGCTGGAACAATGACCCTGGAAATCTCTTATGCGTGCTTCACTGCAGTCAGCCAAGCTTGCTCTCAAAGCCTTTTCTAGTACCAAAAAACACCCAAGACATCAAAATGCTTTGATTCCTCTTAGCTCGATTTTGTGATACCCAAAGTCACATTAATCATTATGTAATGAAGTCTATCTGGTAACATGATTATTTTCTTAATCACATTTATTAATTATTAATCTAATGCTAAGGGGCACAAAACACACAATGGAAAAGAATAAGTTCTCTCTCTAGAGCCAGGCTTCCAGGTCCAGATTCCATCCCAGCAACTCGGGCAAGTTACTTAACATCTTTGAACCTTAATTTCCTCATCTGTGGAAATAGGGATTATAATAATCATCCTTATTCCATCAGGTAACGGTGAGCATCGAGTGAAAGAATGTAAAATTTTTATGTACCTGGCTTCACATAAGGACTCAGTAAGCGACAGCTCTTATTATTTATGATTGTTATCGCATTGGAAATTGAACAAGCAAAACAGACACAGTCCTTACCCTTTGAGGGAAAATGAGCCATGCCATGGTCTTTAGTGTGTAGATGGAGCTAATAACACACCGTTTATATGCCCACTAAGGTAATGTTGGGTGAAATGGAAACAGGGGTTCTATGTAAGGCTGAGGAGGTATCATCAAAATTCCTCCGTTTTCTGCAAATTTCTTTAAGAAATAAACAACTCAGGAAGGAAAAAGAAGTCTGTACAAGGGAGTGGTGGGGGGTCAGAAAGGTTTAAAACTTGCAGTTTTACATTCACTGGTTCAATAAAAGAACCTTCCAGTGCATCTCTTTCCAGGGACTTCTGGGGGTAAGGATCTATCACCGTCGTTCAGGCAACTCCTTCCCTGGTGTCTGCCACTTCATGGAGGGACTGCTAGGTGACAAACACCACTCACCCCACTAGGATTGCTGTCTTTTATATCATTTCTTTAGCACTTGCATTGCTTTGTAATTGTTTACAATTGTATATCATGAGCAAATGAAATACAATTTTATCTATTATTTATTCTTCATATTCCAGGTTTATTTCTTTTGTACTCATCCCTCTGCCCCAATGTCCTCCATGTAGTAAGTGCTGAAATAAATCCTTGCTCCTTGACAAAACTTAGAATCTCCAAAGATACATCTTTGTGTTTGCGAATGGTCCAGTGCTATATTCAAATAAGAAATAGAAGGGGCCAGGAGGGGGCAGTGATGGGGTAGAGCTTGCCAGAGAAAGAGAAATGCTGGTTATTATCTTGAATGACTTCAGACAAATAGAAAACATTTGGATTTAGCCCAGGAGAGGGTGCTACCTACTTCCAAGACAGCCTCTCCAAGAATGCCCGGCAGGGCCTGTCCCCAGAAATGAGACTGGAGCTTGGGCTTCAGTGCAACCCTTTTGCCAGAGAGAAGAAATGCTCTGACTCCCCCAGTCCTCCTTTGATACAAACAACGCTTCTTAATTAGGTAGCCAGCTGCCAGGAGGATAGAGCACATGAAAATATCAGCAAAGCAGAGGCAAAGAGGAAAGAGATTCTGAGCAGATATTCTCATTTTGTTCTAAGCATGTATCCAAAAGAAGCTCACTGGGCACTGGGGATCAGGTAAAAATTCTCCACCACCCCACCACTTACGGATACATAGCTAAGATTGCTTTTAATAGATTCTAAAAAAGAGGAAATGTTAAAATTAGTGTGGCAATGGGTGGTTAGAGATCACAGGGTGTTGAGTGAGCCCTAAATTTGGACCTCTCAGCCATTAAAGTATCTTTCTGTTTCCAGTGATATTAGTGGGGGAATATTTCTCTAGAGCCTGAAGTCTAGAATTTGCCTCCCTGATCTCCTCCCAAAGATCTTGAGCTAGTTGCTTCATTTCCTGAGAGCTTAATATTCCCACACCCTAAATATGATAGGACTGACCTCTAGCATTTTTTCAACAATACAGTGAAATAGTTTGCTCACAACGCACTTTAAACAATGCACTGTATTATGCGGAAGCTGATCAGTCACCTGCTTCTCATTTGTTTTCTGAACAGTCAGATGTCACGCTGTCTCTGAACAGAGACTCAAATTACAAAAGTAGCAAGTGAATTGAAAATGAACCTAATGTCAAATTGTGGCTCCTGAAGGGAAGCTGCATTTAAAAAGCAGCACTGGAGGCAGACTTGGCCCAGTGGTTAGGGCATCCGTCTACCACATGGGAGGTCTGCGGTTCAAACCCCAGGCCTCCTTGACCTGTGTGGAGCTGGCTCATGGGCAGTGCTGATGCGAGCAAAGAGTGCCCTGCCACGCAGGGGTGTCCCCCGTGTAGGGGAGCCCCACGCGCAAGGAGTGTGCCCCGTAAGGAGAGCCACCCAGCACAAAAGAAAGTGCAGCCTGCCCTGGAATGGTGCTGCCCACACAGAGAGCTGACACACGAGATGACGCAACAAAAAGAAACACAGATTCCCGTGCCGCTGACAACAACAGAAGCAGACAAAGAAACAAGACTCAGCAAACAGACACAGAGAACAGATAACTGGGGGCAGGGGTGGGGGGAGGGGAGAGAAATAAATAAATAAAATAAATCTTTAAAAAATAAAAATTAAAAAATGAAAAATGAAAAAAAATTAAAAGCAGCACTAACAAAGTGGGTGGGAACATAAACGTAGAGGGCACTACTTCACATTTAACATACCATTTCACCTAGCAATTCCCGTTCTAGAACCAGTCCTACAGGTATGTTAGTGTATAAGCACAAAGGTATATCTGCAAGGAAATCTACTGCTGCTGCTGCTGCTATGTTTGTGTCACCAAAACTTTGGAAGCAAATGTCCATTAACAGTGTACTGGTTAAAGAAATCATAGTACACTGCTGCATAATGGAATACTATGCAGCCAGGTTGAAGTTGATGTTTTGAGCAAGTGTTTAAAATTATTAAACTTTAAAAGTAAAGTATATTACAGTGTATATAGTATAGTCCCATCTGTTATATATATATATATATATTTTTTTTTTTTTTTCCTTCTTCTTCTTCTTCTTCTTCCTCTTTTAGGAGGGGCTCTATGTACCTACAAAGTTTCTGGAAGGATATCCCAAAAACCTTTGATATAGCAACTTTTAGGTAGTGGGACTGGGGATGTGGGGGACTTTTTACTGTATATGGTTTCATACTGTTTGATTTTTTTTTTTTTTTTTTAGGACTTACTGGGCATTGAACCCAGGACCTTGTACATGCAAAGCAGGTGCTAAACCACTGAGCTACACCTGCTTTGCATTTTTTTTTAGGAGATACCAGGGATTGAATCCAGGAACTTGTGCATGTGAAGTAGGCACACAACCACTGAGCTATGTGTGCTCCCCTTTTTGGGTTTTTTCATGTTATTTCTGTCGTAATGAAAACTAGCCTCAAAGAGTGGTAGGCACTCCACTCCTTGGCCTTTAGAAAATTTGCTGGCTTTATTCATTTACAAGTGATAGAAACACAAAACTGGAAGACAATGGTGTGCAGCTGGGGCAAATCCCAGGTGACTGAGGGGATGTGAGAACTCAAATCACATTAGATGGGAGCGGATGTGGCTCAAGCAGTTGAGTGCCTGCTTCCTACATGGAAGATCCTGGGCTCGGTTCCTGGTGCCTCCTAAAAAAAACAACAACAAGCAAACCAAGTTTGGAGCTGATGCAGCTCAATGATTGAGTGCTGGTTTCCCACATACAAGGTCCCAGGTTCAATTCCCAGCCCTGGTACCTAAAAAAAAAAATCACATTAGATATTAAACCATTATCTTTTTTTGATATTCAATTAATAAGTGATGTTCACTATATTAAGCTTCTGTGATCTTGGCCACATTTTGTGTCTATCTTGGAGTAACTTTCCTGGAGTAAAGATTCTATGACTTGTTGGCACTTTGTTCTCATAAGCTGAGAATGATGCAGTTGGAGCACTTCACTGAGCACTCAAATTAGAGGAAAATTTAGCTAGTTGTATTGGTTAGGATTATGGCCAGAAATCCTCAATTAACAGTGGCTTACATAAGGTAAAAGTTGATCTCTCTCATACAAAAGGACTTGAAAATAGGGGGGCACGTATGCTGCTCCTTCTCTCTTTTTGCTCCATCGTTCATGGCCTCAGCCTCATTGAACAAGATGGCAATATTTGCATTTCAGGCAGCAGGATGGAGGAAGGCATGAAAACGAAAGGGCAAAACGTATAAACATGATGCCTCTTAATGGGATTACTAGGAGCTGCCACTACATTTTTACCACCTCCATTGGCCTACCTGGCTTATGGCCTACCTAGCTGCAAGGGAAGCTGTGAAATGCAGTCTTTATACCAAGTAGCCATATGTCCAGTTTAACATGAGGGATTCCATGTCAATACCATAGAAGAAGTGAAGGGTGGATCCTGGGAAAAGACCAGTGGTTTCTGTCACACAGATATCACCTATTTTTCTCCTAAACCACTTGTCAAAGATAAATTGGTTTGTCATCTCTGCAAATGGCATAGGTAAGGAAAAGTATCATACTTTGCCACACCTATATCTGTGAGCTTAGGGAAACATTTAGAGAAGAGTTTTGCTAAGATATTAGCACGTAAAGGGTGGTGAGGCATCCTGTAATATCACTCATCTGTGTTTCTCCCATCTCTGCCACCTGCTCTAGAATCTTGAACATAATGGATGGGATACACTAGCTATTGGGCACAGGACTCATATCATTCCCACAATGGTTCCATAATAAACGTCAACAGAATACAGAAGAACTGGCCTGTGATGTAATTCAGACACTATTTCCTGTGAATGAGACAATATGCACAGGAATAGAATGCTATTTATGTTACGGGAAAGGTCTATGAGGCTTTAGGTTTAGATTCAAGGACAAAGGAATTCAATAGCTGATTAAATTGGTTCTTTGAGGACCAAGGATAGTAGAGTTAACAGTCTTAAAGGAATTGGGGCTCCAGGGAATCCCAAGGTTAAGAAGGACTAAATCCTGGTTTGAAGCATACAACTGGCTGGCTCTCTACGCATTCTTTCACCAGCAATCTTTGATTTGACCAAAAACTGGTGGTTCCTTAAGTCTCTGCATATAGGAACCCAGAGCAGAGCCCCCCCACTGTACCGTCATTTACTGCCAGGTCCTCCCAGATGCTGGATGGCTCTTCAGTAGGAATAAGAATGAATTCTTTTCTATTTTCTAGCCAGTGGGCTGTGGCTTTATGTCAGGTTAAAAGCAAGTAATTTTATTGTTTTGTGATCAATAAATAACATAAGGATATAGAGATAAAGGAAGAGAACACTAATATGAAGGCAAAGACTAAACAAGTCTCCTGCAGATTACTCAGCAAGGCAGACTCTCGAAAACTCCTAGATAGATTTCCCTGGTTCCAGCATCTTCATCACTTAATGCTGACTCCATGTTTGGCCCCATCCTCTTGAGTCCCTTGGCAGGTGAGGACTGAGCAGTCATCATGCCAGTGAAGACCATAAGCCAGGACTTCACCCTCATACATGCAACTGCCTGCTTGGCCTCACCCATAAAGGTTCTATGAAGCTTCTTAAACTGATGACAAATCAACTCCTGAGTCCTCCCCATATCAACTCCCCAAATCAACTCCTGAGTTCTCCCAAAACCTGCTTCTTCCAAGTCTTCCCCATCTCATTAACTAGCCACACTATGGTGCAAATTGCTCAGTCTGAAAACTCAGGCGCTTTACAGTCCTCTGTTTTTTACATCCCAGTTCCAATCCATTAGCAAATCTTATTGGCCCTGCCTTCAAACCATATCCATTAGCAAATCTTATTGGCCCTGCCTTCAAACCATATCCATTAGCAAATCTTATTGGCCCTGCCTTCAAACCATATCCATTAGCAAATCTTATTGGCCCTGCCTTCAAACCATATCCATTAGCAAATCTTATTGGCCCTGCCTTCAAACCATATCCATTAGCAAATCTTATTGGCCCTGCCTTCAAACCATATCCAGAATATCATCATTTTTCATCACCTCCACTAATGCAGGCCACTGGCCATCTCACCTGGATAACTTCAAAGCTTCGTAACTGGTTTCCCTGCTCCCATCTTGCTATACCCATCACACTCCTTGGTTCTGGATGCTCTAGGGGCTGCCCCATCTCACTTGGAGTAAAAGACAAAATCTGCAGCAAGCCTCCAAAGCCCTCAAGGATGGGTCCACCTCTCCACCTCATCTTCTACACTCTTCCCCTTGCTCACTCAGCTCCAGTCATACTGCCCTCCCTGCCATTCCACAACTGAGTGAAGCGAACTTTCGACCTTTGTGCTTAAGGCTGTCTGAACTGCTTGCTAACTGCAAGGCTAGCTCCTCCACTTCTTTCAAGTCTCTCCCAAGTGGCCCCTGCCCCTTTATCAGAAGCCTTCCCTGCCCTTCCCTTCATCCTACTTTACTTTTCTTTATAATACTTATCCCTACTTAACAAGATAGATTTACTTTTTCTTTTCTTTTTTTAAATTTATTTCTCTCCCCTTCCACCCCCCCCCCCCCAAGGTGTCTGCTCTCTGTATCCATTTGCTGTGTGTTCTTCTGTGTCTGCTTGGATTCTTGTCAGCAGCACCTAGAATTTGTGTCTTTTTTTGTTGTGTCATCTTGCTGCGTCAGCTCTCCATGTGTGCGGCACCATTCCTGGGCAGGCTGCACTTTTTTTCGCGCTGGGCAGCTCTCCTTACAGGGCGCATTCCTTGCATGTGGGGCTCCCCTATGCAGGGCACACCCCTGCGTGGCACGGCACTCCTTGCACACATCAGCACTGCGCATGGGCCAACTCATCACACAGGTCAGGAGGCCCTGGGTTTGAACCCTGGACCTCCCATGTGGTAGGCGGACGCCCTATCCATTGGGCCAAATCTGCTTCCCTGATTTACTTTTAATTTTTTGTCTTTTCCCACTGGAATGGAAGTTCCTTGGATACAGCTTTTCTCTCCTATAATAGTGCTTGGTACAAAGCAAATATTTTTTAAATGAATGATGCTGCATATCATCCAGTTAATATGCAGTATTAGACAAAAAAGAACCAGTTACCTAAATGTGTAATGTCTTTTTTCATTACTAACCTGTTAGTTTTTTCTTAACTAACCTATTAAAAAAAGCAATGGGAAAGAAATTTTTTTGTGGAATGAATGAGGAGAGGAAGGCAATTAAGCCCCTACTATGTTCAGGTACTTTTCTAGCTCTGAGGGTACAGCATCAAAATAAGTATGCTTCCTGTTTTTAAGGAGCTTCTGTTGCAGAGAGAGCATTGGGGAAGAAGTGGAATTTGAAGATGCTGGGAAGAATATTATAAATAAGCAAACAAATTAATCAACAAAATAATTTCAAATAGTTCTGAATGGTGTATATTTTCAAGAATGCTTACTGAAAATTACCAATTAAAAAACCCTGTGGGGACTTGCTTATGAGTCTCTTTCCCTATCCCTCCCTCAAAATCCTGCACTTTAAATAAGATATTTATATATAATAAATTAACATAAGCTAGTCATTTTGGAGAAGTTACTTTTTTAGCTTCTTTTAAATGAGCTACAGCATGCCAGAAACAATATAAATTGTATATGGATTCAGTAGTTGATATTGTACTCTGTTACAGAAGACAACCATTAAAAATATATTGATGAGTCAGAAATTAGAAAACAGGTTTCCAGAGGCAGGGATAGGGGTGGAGAATGGGGAGTTAATGCTTAATAGGTACAGAGTTTTTGTTTAGGGTGATGGAAAAGTTCTGATAATGGATGGTGTTGATGGTAGCACCACACTGTGGATATAATTAACACCTCTGAATTACATACTTAAAAGTGAATAAAATGGGAAATTTTATACTTAAAAAAAAATGGATTTCTCACAGACCCTCAAAAGTGAATGTCTGCGACTGTTTCCTCCACTAACCACTGAATCTCAGCATTGTTTTAGTAGAGTTGGTGAAAATTCCATATGGATTCCTCCATTCACTAAAGTAAATGAAAACACAGAGCCCCTTTAAATAAAAGTAGACCCACTTGGGAATCAAGAGGGAAACGTTACTTATTCCCTGAGCATTCGGTTTCTGCTATCCCTAGTGGCTGGAACGCACACTGTCATTCCAATTTCCTATAAACTTGGCAAGACTCTGCGTCCATTTGGAATTGGAAGAGCAATTTCAGTTTGGGGAGGAAGGAAGAAGTCATTGCATTCCACTGAAGAGTCCTCCAGCTGAATTCCAAGAAGCCAAAGCTTAAATGTCAGTGTTCTCCCAAAGGAAAGGGATGGCCCCCATCTAATGAGTTTACCTGGTTAACATTCTATAACCAGTTCTGGCAAGCACTCTCTGCTCATCTTTCTTTGGCAATGTTGCAGAAAATTCTGGTTCCTGAATTAGATGTTGCTTTTTTTTTTTTTTGCAATTATATACAGATAGTTTTTTGTGTTAAATACTCTAGGTATTTCAGCCTGAAAGTTCCAGGATGTGAATCTTTTAGCCATTCATTCCCCACTCTTGCGTGCTTCTTGATTTAGGACGCAGGAACTACAAGAAGACTGAAAGACTCACCACCTCTCAGCTCTAATTCTCTCTTGTCACAGTCAGACAAAGGAGCTGAATCCAATTATGCTGGGTAAACTCAGACAGGGTGGATGGGAGCAGATGCTTCCAGGGGGTTTTGAAGTGGCCCAGGTAAGAGGCAGCCTGCCTCTGTGGCTCCTACTTCCCTCCCCCCCATTTTTGGTACCAAATAAGCAATCGGCGAGCAAATAGTTACTTTCCACAAACAAGTCATTTCCTTTTCCTTGGGGGAAGGGAGAGGAGCAGAAAGAAGAACCACACACCTCTTCGGAAAACCAGGACTGTTTAATGCCTTCACGGGCACTGGGCCTCTTTATTGGAGGGTTCTACTCTCACCCCTACATGATGTAAACATAACATAGTAAAAAGCACTCACATCCCACGCTAAAAATAAATGCTGGGGTTGATTGTTTTTTGTTAGTTTTTGTTTTGGCTATAAAAATTATGGAAGGACTTTTAAAATGTTCGCTTTTTAAATTATTGGGTTCTCAGACACTAATGTCTAAACTATTCTTGGGAAGTCATAAATCTAATGTACAAATTGTTTTCAAATGAAATAAAGTTGTTAATGAACACTAAATCTAAGAGCTGATAGAATTAACATAATGATAGCTTTTATAGACATTTAACTAGACATTTACTCATTTTAGTTTTACGAGTTTCTTTTTATATGTTGCTTTTTGTATTTTGTTATCTTCATATAAATTTCTATATCATATATATGATTATACATATACTGTATATGTAATGTTTCTTCAGGGTTAAATATTCTCATAGGCACTTAAGACCTTAGAGCCTGGGAAGCAGATTTGGCTCAATGGATAGGGTCTCAATGGATAGACCTACCACGTGGGAGGTCCAGGGTTCAAGCCCCGGGCCTCCTTGCCCCGTGTGGAGCTGGGCCACGTGCAGTGCTGACGCACGTAAGGAGTGCCGGGCCATGCAGGGGTGTCCCCTGCATAGGGGAGCCCCACGCTCAAGGAGTGCACCCCATAAGGAGAGCCGCCCAGAGCAAAAAAGGTGCAACCTGCCCAGAAATGGTGCCACACATACGGAAAACTGACGCAGCAAGATGACACAACAAAAAGAGACACAGATTCCGGGTACGGCTGACACAAGCGGACACAGAAGAACACACACAGTGAATGGACCCAGAGAGCAGACAACTGGGCGGGGGAAGGGGAGAGAAATAAATAAAAAATAATAATTAAAAGAAAAAAAAGACCTTAGAGCCTGGGCCCTGTACCTACCAAGTCTAACAGAGAATAGACTTCGAAGTAGTCAGTCCTCTCTCTCTAAAGAAAAGAAAAATAATATTAATGTAAAAGGGGTGGGGTATAGGATATACGGGAGCCCTTATTTTTTTAATGTAATTTTTTTTGTGACCTATGTATCTTTTTTGAAAAAGGCAATTAAATTTTTAAAATTGAAAAAAAAAAAAAGGTTATTGCAAACCCAGGATAGTGAATGGCTCAACATGCCCAGAGGGCCAGTTCTGTTGCAGCTCCCTTGCTAACCTGAAGGTTCTAGGAGAAGCCCCAGTTTCTTACACTCTTTCCCACCCAGCCTTGGGGTAAGAAACAGTAATCCCACCACTGAGGGTTCTATTTCAGGCCCACTCTTGGTCCCCCAGTGCTCTCCTCCAAGCTGTCCTTCCTAAATCACTTGAATCTCATTTCTCCTGCAGCTGATATTTTTTTTCAAGATGTTAATTTTTTGTGGAGCCATCTGGATGTTATTAAGAAAGTGTCCCAAGTCCTCTGAGGTAGCTGGCTGTGGCCTCTTGCCTTGTTTCCTGTGTCCTGAATGTCTAAGTTGACTTTCATAAGAAATTTGGAATACTAGCTTAAAAAAAGAAACAGTCAATATTTTTCAGGCGTTGAGCTCTTACAGCTTCATTTCCCCCACAAGGACTTTGCATTTTGAGTTCCCATCTTTGGCCCCTGCTCTGGGAAGGATGAAGCACGTCTGTTTTAAAAACAGAAGGCACCAGTGGTCAGGGGTGAACCCGAAACCCAGTCCTGCCTGCCCTCCCCAGTTAACCTCACAAAACCTTCCTTGTGTCCTTGCGGCTGCAGCTCAGCCACTTTCACACCCCCCAAACCCTACCCCACACTGAGACCCCGAATCTCTGTCCGAAAGTAAACATGAGTAAATCCAGCTCCATAAGGCTCTCTCCTGGTATCTTTGAGGGGAAAATAATGGAATGACAAAAAAGAGTCTGGCGGCTGACAATGACTATGGCTAAAAGAGACAATACAAGTGGGTGGGACAATCAGGGGCACCAAATTGTATCTGCTAACCACTAGCAGGAGTAGCTGTGGCCTGAAAAAGGAAGTTCAGATGCATCAATTTTACTATTCCAAACCTGCAAATGGGGAGGGGGCACTGGCTTGCCCCACTTCCTGTTTATTAGCCAAACTTAATGACCAACGCTTCTACCCGGTTTTGAGTTCCCGGCCTTCATCAAATGCCTTTCCCATGAAGGGAGCCCGTGCCCACTCCCGTCTTCCTACTTGCTCCCAGGACTTCACCACCAACCAGTTCACATCTCCTCACCCTTTCTGTTTCACAAATAAAGTGGAACACTAGCTCTCGGGAAGCCTCTAAAACTACCCCCACCCGTCAGAGACCATGGTTCAGGGCATGCACCCTGCCAATGGAGCTTAAGTACAGAATGACTCCCCCAGAAGACAAGCAGCCCGGCCATCTGTCTCTGATGATGGTGGGACAAAGAGAAGTTTCGAAGGGAAGCGTACAACTCACTATGAGTTGATGCCTCCCTCAAAAGAGACAGGGTTGTGCCTCAATATTCCTAAATTACTTATACTAAATTATCTATGATCCCCTATCTAGCATCATAGAAAACATGTGTCCCCCAATCGTTTTATTTTGAAAAAGTTCAAGTTACAAAATTTAAAAGAGGGAAACGGACTTTGGCCCAGTGGTTAGGGCGTCCGTCTACCATATGGGAGGTCCGCGGTTCAAACCCCGGGCCTCCTTGACCCGTGTGGAGCTGGCCATGCGCAGTGCTGATGCGCGCAAGGAGTGCCGTGCCACGCAAGGGTGTCCCCCGCGTGGGGGAGCCCCATGCGCAAGGAGTGCGCCCATGAGGAAAGCCGCCCAGCATGAAAAGAAAGTGCAGCCTGCCCAGGAATGGCGCCGCCCACACTTCCCATGCCGCTGACGCCAACAGAAGCGGACAAAGAAACAAGACGCAGCAAATAGACACCAAGAACAGACAACCAGGGGAGGGGGGGTAATTAAATAAATAAATAAATCTTTTAAAAAAAAAAAAATTTAAAAGAATACAGTGAACACCTTTATATCCTTTACTGAGATCAAATTCTTAAAATATTGCCATATTTACTTTACCCCAATAATTTTTTCTGATCCATTTGAAGATAAAATTCAGATATCATGACATTTCTTCCCTGAAAATTTCATCCTTAAATACATCACTAAATATTTCCTAAGAACTAGAACATACTCCTATATAACCACAATACCACATTGCATTCAACATTGATAAGATTTTACCTTGTAGCTCACATTCAAATTTCCCTGTCTCAACAGTGTCCTTTAAAGTTTTAAAAATTGAGATATAAATCATATATCAAAAAATTCACCGAATTTTGGGAAATGGATGTGGCTCAAGTGACTGGGCTTCTGTCTACCATATGGGAGGACCTGGGTTCAATCCCTGGGGCTTGCTGGTGAAGGCATGTGTGCATGGTGAGCACGGCAAGCTACACAGCAAGATGATGGTGCAACAAAAGAGAGACGCAGGGGAGAGTCAAGGCGAGACACAACAGAAACTAGGAATGAGGTGGTGCAAGCTACAGGGAACCTCTCTCCCACATTGGAGGTCCCTGGGATTGGAGCCTGGTGAAGCCTAGAGGAGAAAACAAGAAGATAAGACAAAAAAACAAACAAACAAAACCAGACACAGAAGATCACACAGCAAATGGACACAGCAAAACAGCAAGGGGCAGGGAGAGAAAAAATTCCCCCAATTTTGATTTTCCCTTTTGGAATAATGAAAATATTCTAAAATTGACTGAGGTGATGACAGCACAACTCTGCGATGAGCCACTGAGTGTGCACTTTGAATGGATTGTACAAAGCGTGGGACTGTGTAACACAGGGAATCAAGTGGTGGAAGAAGCACTGGGGTTAACAGGACAAATATGAAAATGTTCTCTTATGAATGATAAATAACAAGTATATAATACTAATACAGGGTATTAATAATCAGGTGGGTTGGGGGAAAATACACCAAATGTAAGATAGGGCTATGGTTAATTGTAATATTTCATAGTTTTTTTATACCTTTTTTTTTTTTTTAAAGATTTATTTATTTATTTAATTTCCCCCCCTCCCCTGGTTGTCTGTTCTTGGTGTCTATTTGCTGCGTCTTGTTTCTCTGTCCGCTTCTGTTGTCGTCAGCGGCACGGGAAGTGTGGGCGGCGCCATTCCTGGGCAGGCTGCTCTTTCTTTTCACGCTGGGCGGCTTTCCTCAAGGGCGCACTCCTTGCGCGTGGGGCTCCCCCACGCGGGGGACACCCTTGCGTGGCACGGCACTCCTTGCGCGCATCAGCACTGCGCATGGCCAGCTCCACACGGGTCAAGGAGGCCCGGGGTTTGAACCGCGGACCTCCCATATGGTAGACGGACGCCCTAACCACTGGGCCAAAGTCCGTTTATACCTTTTTAATATAATATTTCATAGCTTTTTCATAGTTTGTAATATTTCACAATAATGCAAGATCATGGTGGTGGGGTACTGTGTGGGAGCTTTGTATGATGATATGCATGTTTGTTTTATAAGTTCATAACTTTTACTATATACTTGTTTATTATGTTCCTGAATGAATGATATACTTAATAAAATTTTAATTTAAAAAATTTCACCTTAGGGAAGTGGATTTGGCTCAATTGATAGAGTGTCCACTTACCATATGTCCAGGGTTCAAACCCAGGGTTTCCTGACCTGTGTGGTGAGCTGGCCCACATGCAGTGGTTATGTGCGCTAGAAGTGCTGTGCCATGTAGGGGTGTCCCCTGCGTAGGGGAGCCCCACACACAAGGAGTGTGCCCTGCAAGGAGAGCTGCCCTGCGTGAAAAAAAGCACAGCCTGCCCAGGAGTGGCGCCTCACACACGGAGGGCTGATGCAGCAAGATGACGCAACAAAGAGAGACACAAATTCCGGTGCTGCTGATAAGAATATAAGTGGACACAGAAGAACACACAGCAAATGGACACAGAGAGCAGATAACTGAGGGGGGCGGGGGAGGGGAGAGAAATAAATAAAAAACAAATCTTTAAAAAAAAAATTCACCTTAGATTTTTAGTATTTTCACAAGGTTGTGCAACCATTATCAATCTGAACATTTTAATCACCCCAGAAAGAAACTCCATAATTGTCAGTAGTTATTTCCCATTCTCCCCCTAACCTCCAGTACCTGTAGCCACTAATCTACTTTATGACACTATAGGTTTGTCTATTCTGGACATTTCATATAAATGAAATTATATAATATGTGGCCTTTGTATCTGGTTTCTTTCATTTAGCATAATGTTTGCAAGATTCATCTATGTTAGGGCATGTGTCAGTATTTCATTCATTATTATGGCTGAATAATATTCCATTTATGTATATACCTCATTTTGTTTATTTATTCATCAGTTGATGGACATTTAGGTGGTTTTATAGCTTTTAACATTTTAATCCAGGATATAATCAAGACTATACATTGCATTTAGTTGTCATAGCTCTAGTTTCTTTTAATCTAGATTCTACAACATTAATTCCAGAATGTTAATCTAGATTCTAGAACATTCCCCTCACTTTATTTTTTCTTTTTAATCTTTCACAATAGTGAAATTTTTAATTGTGAAATTTTATTCTTTTCACAATAGTGAAATTTTTAAAAGACTAAAATAGTCCTTTTAGATTTGTCTGATTGTTTCCAATCATTTGATTCAGATTAAACAATTTTGGCAAAAATACTGCACGGGTGAGGTTGTACACTTTCTGTTGCATCATATCAGAGGGCACATAATGTCAATTTGTCTCATAATTGGTGATGCTAAATTTGGTCATTTGGTTAGCTGGTATTTACCAGATCTCTCCATTGGATGGACACATTTTTCTCTTTGTGTAATATTAAAATAAGTAATATTAATATAAGTAATCCTTGAGACTGTGCGAATATCTTGTTTCCCAACAACCTTTAATCACTGGTTTTAGTATCCACAGATGATCCTTGCCTGAATCTGTCATTACGATGATGCTCAATTTTCCACTGTAATTTTCTCTTTTTTATTTCTCTAATTCCTTCTACATATAGTTGCTGGCCTTCTGTCAAAAGCTCTTTCCTTGCTCTGTCCCCACCTTTTTAATCATCACTATGGATTCATGGATTTTTTTTTAACATAAGTGTTATAACCCACCTGTCATTATTCCTTCTGATGCTCAAAAACCCAAATATGACCAGTGGGATCCACTTTGGGCCAGCTTAGGGGTTGTTTTTTGGGGTTTTGCTTTTTGTGGGTTTTTTTACATGTCCCCCATAGTCTTTTTAGGACTTCCTAACTTTGGGCTACATGAAGATGTTCCAGACTCCTCTTGTACTCTCCCTTCTCCTTAACTCAGTATTACTCCAAGAAGGTCTGGTTTCTTTCAGTGAGAAATGGTATTAAAAACCAAAATCTGGGCGCTAGGTGTGTTCATTGCTACTGGTTTGTCTCAAATGTTTTTGCCTGAATCACGCATTTACTTAGGCCTTCCACGTATAATATCTCCTGTGATTTTTATCTCTGTTTCAATTAGTTGATGTGCTAGTTGGGACTGTTTGTATCCCAGAAAAGATCATGGCCTTCCAGCTAATCCATTCCTGGGGGTGTGACTCTATTGCAGGGGGAATCTTTAGATTAGATCTCTTTGATTAGATTACTTCAGTATGGCGTGACCAAGGGTGGGTCCTCTTACAGGAGTCCTTTATAAATTATAAATTCAGAGGAACCCACAGGAGATGAGAGGGAAAGCCATGAGAACAACAAGCTGCATGAATAAAACCCAGGAGAGATGAAGTTACAGGAGCAGAGAGAAGGCCAGAGGAAGCCAGAAGCTGAAAGCAATGAGGACCAGAGGAGAAGGCAGAGTCCAGCAGATGAGCATTGCCAGATGATGCCTTGATTTGGACACTCCTCAGCCTTGGAGCTATAGGCTTATAAATTAACAAATCTCTCCATTGTGAAAACTAATCCATTTCTGGTATATTGCTCCCAGCGGCTTTTAGCAAACTAAAACAGTTGATAACACTTGCTGCATATTGAATGGGTCCTATATATTCAGGTGTAATAGCTGCCATATTTTAGTACTTACTAAGTCCCCAAAGTTTCTGTGCTTGGTGTTTTGCAAATGGTACTTCACTTAATCTTTGCAACAACTCATTGATGTAGGCATTATTATTTACCCTTATTTAATGAATGAAGCAACTGAGGTACAGAGAAGTTAGGCAGACTGTTTAAGGTCACACAGCTAGTAAATGGCGGAGTTGAGACTTGAGTCCAGGTCTATCAGACTTCAGACCTACTAAACTACTAGGTGATATGCCAAGAACAATCACTGGGAGGGCAATATAAGGATGCCTTCAAGTTTGCAATCCACTCCAAGGTATATCATATCACATTTGTAAAGTGGGCATGTCCCAGTGTAATGAGAAGGGCATAAGCCTGGGAATCAGTGAGTGTGTAAAGGTGAACCTTCCCAGGCCTCGGTTTCCTCATCTATGAAAGAAGACTAATGATACTTCATTGATACCATAGTAGGTTGCTATGGGATCAAATGGTGTAAAATAAGCAGAAGACTTTCTGGGAACTATATCTCTCTAATACACGAAGTCCGTCTCAAACTAAATTGAGTATATGTCAGAACCACCTGTGTGTGTGCGCATTTGTGTGCTGATTTTAAAGTGGGTTACTGGGTCCTATGCCTAGAGATTCTGATTAGGTGGCCTGCTATGGGACCCAGGAATCTGACTTTTTAGCATACTTCCACATGATTTTGATGCAGGTGGTAAACAGATCACACTTGGATGAACTTTGAGGTAGGTGACGTAAAGTTGATGAGACTAGAGAAGATAAAAGTGTGCTTAGGAACAACTCCTACATTTGCCATGCCCGTTCTTTGCTTGTGAATGCTTCTCTTCCCTCTTCCTTTCTCCCTCATCTTTTTAGCTAGCTTATCCTGTTCATTCTTATTTCAACTCATATATCACTTCCCAATATTAGCCTTCCCTGATCCCTCTGAACACCAGCAGCCTCTCCTGTTACCTGCTGTCTTGAGAGCACACATCAACCTGGTAATCGCTAACCTCAGTTTGCAGTTAGAGACCCTGTGCCTGCTTCCCTTGGCGGAGTGCAGGCACCAGAGGGCAGGGGCAGCCCTCCTTGGCGTGCGCAGTGCCAGGCACAGAATCTGGCATGTGGTGGACCATCAATAAATGCTTGTTGAACAAACGAACAAAGAAAGAAAGGAAAAGTAATATTAACTTTATTAGTAAGCAAAGATTGGACAGAATGTAGAATTCATAAATTAATGAACAACACTCATTACCAACATGAATAATTGGATAGTCCACTTCCTGTTCTCCTCGTTTTTCCTGTGGTCCTTGGAAAGACAGTTTTCATAGAGGAAATTGCACTTTTAATGGCAAATTTGGGGACAATCTACTCAGCATAGGCAGGAATTCATAATGAAATTATGGCCCTCTGCTCCCGGCCTCTGTTCCCACTTCCTTCCCCTCCTGGTTTCAGTTGTCATCTCAGTCCTGCGCGGAGCAGCCCCTCCTTCTCTGCCTCCTGCCTCCTGCCTGCCGGTTTTATCTAAGCAGCACCCTTGCGGGAGAGGCTGGCCCTGGGGGGGAGGAGGTTTCCCTGGGGCCCTCATTAACTGTAAGTGTTCCCCAAGCTACACGCATTTATCTCCATCGTGAAGGTGGCCAGTAAAGCTCCTTTACGATTTAACCTCAGGCCAGATAAGCATTGAATTTCACAACCAGGGTTTATGCTCCTGTATTTATGACAAGGTGGGAGGTGTTTTGTTTTACATATTTGTTTCTCCAAAGTGGCTGCTGACTCTGTCTGGAGAAATGGAAATAAATGTGAAGGGGTGAGAACAGGAACCATTTCTACAAATGTTTCCAGAACTTCAGAGCAACTCTGAACTTGAGGTAGCAGCACAGTACCAAGTGTCAGTGGGGGCCCCTAGGAACTGGATTTACGTGACGTTTTTCCATCATTACCCAGTTCCCAGCTTTATCCAGTTCTTCAGGGTGAAAAAACAAAAAGACATCAAGCATTTTCAGCTCTTCAATTTTAACTAGTTAAAAGAGCAACCTAGTATATAAAATCTGCTAATCTCAGAAAACCTTAAAAGGATTATACAGGCAAGTGGACGTGGCTCAACCAGTTGGGCACCTGCCTCCCACATGGGAGGTCCCAGGTTTGGGTCTTGGTGCTTCCTAAGGAAGATGAGCAGATGCTGCGCCCACCGCAATGAACTAGACGTGGCATCCTGCCACAACAAACAAGTTGCCATGCCATAGCAACGAGTTAGATGTTGCACCCACCACAATGGGCAGATGCCTAAACGAGCAGATGCCACAAACCAGCAGATGCCACAGCCCACAGGAAACTGATATGGCTCAGGTCACTGGGCACTCACCTCCCGTGTGAGAGGTCTGGGGTTGTTCCTCTGTGCCTCCTGGAGAAGGCGAGCAGACAGACAAGAGAACCATCTGGGGGTGGGGGTGGGGGATAAATAAAATAAATAAATAAATCTTTTTTTTAAAAAAGGATTATGAATAACAATATTTCCAAATCTCGTCAACCTTAATTTCTCTCTTTAGTTTTGGCATCACCTAAATGCAGAACTGAGGAGGGTCAGTGCCAGTGCGACTTCAACCCAATAAACATCTTTGCCAGAGGCAGAAAAGGACAATGGTTCATGGAGCTCCAGTCCATGCAACTCTGCTTACTAGCTGAGTGAGGTTGGACACGGAACTTCCTCTCTGTGCCTCAGTTTCCCCAACTGTAAGATGAAGATAACAATACATACTGGGGATAACAGTAGATACTTCATAGGATTGCTGCAAGGATAAACTGGAAAACACATGTAAATAGCTAGCACAGTGTCTGGCACAGAGTGAATGTTATCTGCTGTTATTGCAATGTCTGGATTCAAAGAGGGCTCTCGCCTTTGAGACACACACCAATATGATAAGGCCCGGCTGACTTCCTAGAGCCAATGTAATAAATCGATGTGGTGGACAATCGTCCCAGTGGGTGGCCACCCAGTACCTTCTGGGTGTTTCTCAGTTTGAAGAGGTCACCAAACTGTGAATCCTGCTTCCCTGAGGATGAAGCCTTCCACCTGCATGCCTGGCCTCCGCTGAAGATGGAGTATGTGACCAGTCTTCTCTAATCAGACAGATCCAGTGAGACTCTTGCAAGGGCAACACGAAGTTTTCTGTTGAGGGCGGCAGCGTGAGCTTGGGGGTGGCTGTGGTGGAGGTTCAGGTGCCCAGAGTCCAGAACCAGGGTGCGAGCTGCAGTTGTTGCCTCTGGGGCTGCAACCCTGGAGCCTTCCCAGTGCAGCGTGGTTGGTCCCTGGCCACGAGGCCTCAAGCCTGCCACTCTCCTAGCTCTCTAGAGAGCCTATGAGCCACCTAATCCTTAATAAGTTTCTATTTCTGTTTCACCTAATCTGAGTGGGTTCTGGGGTTGGTGACTAAGAATCTGACTGATATGCTCAAGGTCTGTCCACGGGGTTGGCCAAATGCCAGGTCAACAGACTCCAAAAAACCACAAAAGCTCTTTGATCAATGGAGACTTCAGTGTAATGACTGGTATTTGGAGACAAATGGTATTGATTGGGGCTTGGAATCTTTTAGGTTAAGGAGATTTTCATCTTTATGGCATTTGTTATAACTTGGTCTTCTACTTCTAATGGAATAATAGAATGACAGACTTGGAAGGGGTCTTAGAGATGGTCCAGTTTGCCCCAAGTTCTTTTTTTTTTTTCCTGCCCCTTCCCCTCCCCTCCCTCTCCTCTTCCTCTCTCCTTTGTATTCCCTTCTTGTCTTTCTCCTCTAGGATTCACCGGGATTCAACCCTGGGGGCCTATGATATGGAGGGAGGTTCCCTGTCAATTGTGCCACCTCAGTTCCTGGTCTCTGCCGAGCTTCACCTTGACTCTTCCCTTGTCTCTCTTTTGCTGCACCTTCATCTTGTTGTGTGATTCACTTGTGCGGGCACTGGCTCACCACAGGGGCACTCGGCTTGCTGTGTGGGCACTCGGCTTGCTGTGTGGGCACTCGGCTGACCACACGGGCACTGGCTCACCACGCGGACACTCATGCACGCACTAGGCTCACCACGCAGGCACTCAGCTCACCACGCGTGACCTGGCTCACCGCGCAGGCACGGCTCCTCTTCTTTTTCACCAGGACCAAACCCAGGTCCTCCCATATGGTAGCAGAGCCTACCATATGAGCCACATCTGCTTCTCCCAATCAACTTCTAATGAGGATGATGGATGAGCATGAGAGAGGGAAAGTGACTTGCCCAAGGTCACAGGAACTATAGCCAAACCTAAAGACCACCAGCTCAGGAATCAGATCCAGACCCTGCTACTTATTCCTGTGTGACTTTGATCTAGCCATGTAGTCTCTAAGCCAGTTTTCCTAATCTCATTTGTTAAATAAAAAGAATAATGGTCCATACTCTACAGAATTGTAGGGAAGATTAAATAATATAATTTTTATCATATTTTGCTAAAGTGTTTAGCATGTACTTGGAAAATATTAAGTACTCAACAAATACTGGCAGATATTGTTAAATTATCCTTTTTTTTAAGATTTATTTATTTCTCTCCCCTTTCCCCTATTGTCTATTATCTGTGTCCATTTACTGTGTGTTCTTCTGTGTCCATTTGCATTATCCAGTGGCACTAGGAAACTAGGTCTCTTTTTTGTTGCAACATCTTGCTGCATCAGCTCTCCATGTATGCAGAGCCACTCCTGGGTGGGCTGAGCTTTTCTCATGTGGGGCAGCTCTCCTTGTGGGGTGCACTTCTTGTGTGGGGGTGCCGCAGTGTGGCACAGCACTTCTTGTACGCGGCAGCACTGTGCATGGGCCAGCTTACCACACGGGTCAGGAGGCCTTGGGGATTGAACCCTGGACCCTCCATATGGTAGATGGTTGCTCTATCAGTTAAGCCACATCTGGTTCCCTAATTTATCCTTCAACAGATATTTATTATGATGAACTATGAGCCAAACTTTTAGAAATTGGGAATATAAAGATGACTAAGACATGCTCACTTCCAGAAATAATAATGATTTTAATAAAAAGAATGAAAATGGTGATATTAAAAAGAAAAAATTTATTGAAAATTTAATGTGTATCAAGAACTTGGTTGTGCATTTTACATGGATTATTTTATCTCTCAAAACACCCATTGAAGGTAGGTACTATTACTGCCCCCTGTTGTTTTTTTTTAAAGATCTATTTTTTTATTTATTTCTCTCCCCTTCGCCCCCCACCCCCCCAGTTGTCTGCTCTCTGTGTCCATTTGCTGTGTATTCTTCTGTGACCGCGTCTATCCTTATCACTGGCACCGGGAATCTATGTTTCTTTTTGTTGCATCATCTTGTTGTGTCAGCTCTCCGTGTGTGCAGTGCCATTCTTGGGCAGGCTGCACTTTCTTTCACACTGGGTATTAATTCAAGCTTACCCAGAATGTGGGGGATATGTGTTAATTCAAGCTTACCTGGAATGTGGAGGGTATGTGTTAATTCAAGACCTATCTGGCACTCAGACAAACCATCTAAAACTCTACGAAACTAACAAAGAAAATCCTTTTGCATAAAAGCACCATTTGACTCCCCACTCCTATATCTTCTGTATAAAAGGGACTCAAAAACCCTATTCGGGGCTCAGTTTTTATTAGGACAGAAGTCTGCCGAGCCTGGCTGGCTGTTAATAAATCTTCCTTCTCAGATTCTTGTGTCCTGGCCTTCAATACCATGAACACCTGACTTGCTGCTACAACAGTTTTACAAATAAGGAAACTATGGCCCAAATAAATTAATTAACTGCCTAGTGTCACCGAGTGAATAAACAGTAAGTCCAGGATTTGAACCCAGCCAGACCTGATTCCACAGCCCGGATTGCTGGAGAAGTCATGCACACACCTAGCGGCCGTCTCTCAGCCCTTGCCTGCCCAGGTTCCTTTTCTACTGTGTGTGGATGTTTCAGTATGTTCCATTCCACAGCCCAGGGGAGATGTTAATCTAATGAGAACACCTGAACATAACTTAAACCTGGACACTGGGAATAAGTACCCCTAGCTGTTTATCAGGCCCCCTCCCTCTGAGCAGCACAGATTTGTCTCTGAGAGAAGTAGGTATGTGGAGCTGCCATCCACCACCCTGGCCCGAGCAGTTGTCCTTCCCAGGAGACCAGCCATGATGGGATCTCTTCGTCTGCTCTTTTGGACCCTTTATGCTGTGTAAGTAATGAAGTGGTCATTTGCTAAAAGTTTCTGTTGTGCCTGAGACTGTGTTCCCATGACACACCATAAAGCAACTCGCTCTACATAACTCTTAAACCCTACTGCTCCTTCAAGGAGGTTCCCAATCATATAGGGGTGAGGGTGGGGCGTGGAGAGAGGGAAGGCAAGGGAAACATAAGGGGACACACTTTGACTACATGGTTCTTTACAAGATTACAACATGGAACACACTGTGAGAAGGGTCAACCATCACCTGAGAAAGGTATGAGTGAGCGAAGTTTTGTAATCAGTAGGAATTCACCAGGCCTTCAGTATGGGGCAGGGATGGGGGAAGAAGAAAGGAGAGTTCAGAGTAGACAAAAAGTCCAGTGTACAGAAAGGCAAGGGAGAAGGGAAATATTATGGCATGTTGGAGGAACGCCAAGCTCCAGCACACAGACCTGGGGCATGGAGTGCAGAGGACAGAGGCAGAGATGGAGGTGGGAACGGCAGTAGGGGCTGGACATCCATGAGGCCTGAAGGACATGCTAAGGGAGACATTCTCCACCCAATGAGGGTTAGGGCCGTCAAGGTTTTAAGCAGGTCAGAGGCAGGTCCAGATATGGGAAAAAGACAGGAAAGAGGAAGAAAGAACAACCTGTGTTGCAAGTGTGTATATAGATTGGAAGAGGATGAGACATGAGGAAGGGGCACCCAGAGGCCAGAGGGGAGGCTGCTAGAAGAGTCCAGACAAGAGGTGACAGGCATACAAAGATCAGCAGAGAATGGAGAGGAAGATATTGATTTGAACAATATTTAAGAAATACTGATTCTAACCTCTGATGAGCCCCAGCAATGGGTCAGGGCTTGGGTTAGACACTGACACACACCATCTCACTTATCCCCCACGTGAGCCCTGTGATGTAGGTACCATCATCCTCCCAATTTCACCAAGTGGAGACAGACGCTCTGAAAGCTTAAGGAGCTCACTCAAGGCACACAAGAGTGGGAAACAGAGCCAGAATTGGCATCCGAGTTGTCTCACTGCAAGACATGTTTTCTGCTCTAGATGTGGAAGGAAAGGGAGAGGGAGGATGGAGTTGAGCGTAAGGCTTTGGTTTCTTGCTAGACCATTTGGATGGTAAGGCCATTAACTGAGATTTATATAAGCAGGCACGTAGGAAAAGATGAGAGGTTCTGGTCTTGATGCACTTGCTGGGACATCCTGCTGGTGGATAATTGTAAATATGGAAGAAACTGGGCTAGGAATATAAAATAAACCTTCAGGTTAAGGCTGTGGGGAAAGATTAAATAACAGAGAAGGATATGTGAAGAAAGTCAGGCCTGAACTCCAGGGAACACTGACTTTTAAGGGGCTAACAAAGGCACAGAAGCCAGATAAGGAGTCCAAGAAGGAACAATTTAAGAGCAACAAGATGATGAGAAAAGCTGTGGTAAGACACCAGGGAGAAGGGGGTTTCAAGAAAGGAAAAGTGGTCAATAGAGAAAAATTCAGCCAAGCGGTCAAGTAAGAAAAGGAATGAAATGTGTTCCCTGAATTTAGCATGTAGGGTGTTGTGATGGTTAGGTTCATTTGTCAGCTAGGCCAGGTGATGGTGTCCAGCTTGGTTAAGGAAGCACTGCTCTGATTGTTACTATGAGGGCGTTTCATGGATTTAAATCACCAGTAAGTTGATTGCATCTATGGCTGATTACATCTATAATCTACCGAGGATATTGTCTTCAAAAGTGAGACATGTCATCTAATTAGTTGAAGGCTATGAAAGGAGAAGTAATGATTTCAGTAGTCAGAGTTTCCTTCTCTATTTCAGCCAGCCAGCTTCTCCTGGGGAACTCACTGTAAACTTTCATTGGCCTTCCCAGCTTGCAGCCTGCCCTACGGAATTTTGACTTGCCCATCCCCGCAGTCATGTAAGACAATTGTTATAAAATCTCATATTATTTATAGATATCCCCTGTTGCTTCTGTTTCCCTAGAGAACCCTGACTAATACAGATGTCACTGGTGTCCTTGCTAAGAACTCAGTTTTGCTAGAGTCAGAATGGCAGAGCTAGAGATGGAGCAAATTCTACTCCCAGGAAAGCTCACCTGAGGCAGCTTGGAAAGAACAGAAGATAGAAGGGTCCAAGAGACTTCTGGTTGGCTTGTTTTAACAGGTGAGGCATAAGCATATTTACAGGTGAAGGGAAGAAGCCAGCAGAGGGGGGGATGTGCTAAATCAATAGAAGAGACTGGAAATTCTGAGGAGGGTGTGGGAAGAAAAGAATTGAGAGCATGAGGAAAAGACAACAAAACATTTTTTAAAGCGATGATTAAGATATTTTGATGTTTTAATTAATTGTTATGCACCAATTGCCATAAAGATCAAGAAAATGGAACAGCCCAAAGACGGCTCCAAAGTTGGATGTAAATGTATGTGTATGTGTGTGTACCCACGCATTTACCTAAGAATCTAGTAAATGAAAAACGGGTGCTGTTTCAAATCAGTGGGGCACAGAGAGCTTATTCAACAAATAGTCTAATTATATCTGGCTAATCATTTGGGGGAAAACTTAGATTCTTACTTCTTATAAGAAAACGAATTCCAGCTGGATTAAAGGTTTAAATCTATGGCAAGAAATCATACACAAAGGTATTAGAAAAATATATAGGGAAACTAATATAACCTTGGATTGGGGTGGTCTTTCTAAATGTACTTGTATATACCAGTTGAGCCTGAGTAGGGATTCAGAGTTCAGTTCTGTTTGATAAGTGGGTGGGATAGTGTTGGTGTGAGTGGGGAGGCAAAGGTAAACATGTTTTGGAGTGTATTTGCTCGGAGGTAAAAGGGCCTTTAGGAAGAAGCTGGATGCACATCACTTGGAGTGGGGGTGAGATGGCAGGAAGAAGTTAAATATTGACTGAAATGGACAGAGTGTTATGGTATGAGGCTCCTGGCCTGGTCCCATGGATCAGGTTTGGCCCCAGTAGAGGGACAATTCTGCTAGGAATGGTGTGGCCCTAGCACAGTGAGCCCTGAAGGGACCGTTTGGGCACCCAGAAGGCCTTATGGACTTGAGGGCACAGAACACATGGCTTTCATGGAGGCCACCGAGGGAAAGGTCAAAGCTGCCCTCAAGAGTCCAGAGTAGAACCTGCAGCACTGGTCCTCGCGGCCCCCTCGCCTGCTGGATGCCTCCTTGTTTGCATAAGTCTGGTCCCACATATAAAGTTTTTAAAAAGTGACTTAGAGGGAAGATTCAGGCAAGGAAGTGGTTGAATCTCTTTGAATCCCCCCACAAAAACAGAGAAAACCACTAAACAGCAAAATCAAACAAACATGGAAGAATTTTTAATAAAAGTAGGTGTGATAAATTAAATACAAGGGGAAGCAGATATGGTTCAACTGATAGAGCATCCGCCTACCATATAGGAGGTCCAGGTTTCAAACCCAGGGCCTTCTGACCCCCATGGTGAGCTGGCCCACGCGCAGGGCTGCCACGCACAATTAGTGCCATCCCACGCAAAGACTCCCCCTGTGTAGGGGTGCCCCACGTGCAAGGAGTGCACTCCACAAGGGGAGCTGCCTGGCACAAAAAGTACAGACCACCCAGGAGTGGTGCCCCACAGATGGAGAGCTGACGCAGCAAGAAGACGCAACCGAAGAAGACACAGATTCCTGGTGCTGCTAAGAATGCAAGCGGACACAGAAAAAACACACAGCAAATGGACACAAGAGAGCAGACAATGGGGGTGGGCAGGGTGGGGAGTGGAAGGTGGGGGAATGCAAGAGAAAAAATAAAAATAAATTAATAAATAAATCTTTTTTAAAAATTAAGTATGACTACAAATCTGTTGCAGTTCCTCCTATCAAAAACCCATGTCTATGCCGGGGAGATGACAGACTAGAAAGACACAGGACTTGCTTCTCTACCAGAAAAATAGCTAAAGGTCAAGCAGAAACAGCCTGGAAAAAGATCTTCAAGGGTTTAGGACACCAGGCAAAGGCTGGACACCACCCAGAAGAGAGACGAACAAAGAATTGTGAGGCAAATCTGTGAGTTAAAGCCAGCAGCTGCTACTACCAGCACCCTCCCCACGCTAAAGACACTTGAATTCTCAGGCCTATGGGCTTGCTACAGACAAAGGGAGTGTCCAGAGATCCACTGTCCCAGGAAAGGGGAGAGAGAGGGACACAGCCAAAGGCTGCCTCAGCTTTTGACCCACAGATTTGGTCTGCTGTGTCCCACCAGCTCTGCCAGGCTGGGTGGGTCTGCACCATTGTTTGCCTTCAGAGCCAACTCAGGTTTGGGGACATCTGGGACAGAGAGACCTGAAACTTGATCTCCCTCTCTACTAACCCTGATTGATTGTTGAGGACGCACCTCCCCAGGAAAGGACAGAGAGAGTGACACAGCCTAGGGCTGACTCAACTTCTGACCCACAGGTTTGGTCGGCTGTGTCCCAGGAGCCCTTCCAGGCAGGGTAGGCTGTGCCATTGTTTGCTTTGGGAGATGGCAAGGGACCAAAGAGATCCTACCCTCCCAACCTCCATCTCTGCTAACTGGAACTGATTATTGAGGACACAGAGGGGAGCAGAATTATTTCCTACCTGGAAAAAGGAAGGGGCTGCCAGAGAAGACTGGAGAACGTCTCAAAGTTTCCATTACAAGGCTCTTAGCTTTTAGGAAGTTTCCTCTAGCACATTAATCCAGTCCTTGTTGCCTCAAACACACTCGAACCAGGCATTGAATTGAGAGAGCTTTCAAAGATCTGCTAGTTGACCAAGAAAGTGCAAGTGAGAAAATTAAAAGTAAGAGAGAGAGGTTTTTTCCCATCTTTATAGCCTTCCTCCACAAGGCCCTAGGAAGAAGGTCTGCAACCCATTGCTTGGTGCAGAGTCCAGTTTTGAGCAACTAACAGCGACTATCGAAAAGACACAGGTTGAATCAAGAATTGAAGAGCAGGAGTAACACACAGCCTCTTGCTACTAAATCCCTATAAAAGAGAGAAATTGAGCACCTGAGTAAACTACCATCCTAATCAGATGCATAGACATCAGCAAAAAATTATGGGTCATACTAAGAAAACAGATGATATCACCCAGGAAAAGGAATATATCAAAACCCCAGAAAAGATGCAGGATTTGAGATAACTAATTAACGAGCCGCACACAAATTTCCAAAATCAAATTAATGAGTTAAAGACAATATGGCTAAAGAGATAAATGACATTAAGAAGACATTGAGGGAGAACAAAGAAGAATTTAAAATCTTGACTAGAAAAGTAACAAAGCTCACGGGAATGAAAGACAAAATAGGTAAGAACAAAAACACATTAGAGACATGTAACAGCAGACTTAAAATGATAGAAGAAAGAACAAGTGATATCCAAGATAGAACAGCTGAAATATGAAGAGAAAAAAAGAATAGAGAGAGAAAAGAATGGAAAAGGGATTGTTTCGGGATTTTTGCTGGTCCAGAGGTGTCTGGACATCGATTTGGAGGGAAGGTAACAGAGAGGATCCGTCTGTGAAATATACACGAAGATCCCAGCTACCTGTAGAGGATTCCCTCCTTGGTTTTTTTTTTCGGTTTTCTCTTTCCCTCTTGTCCCTCATCTTCCACTTATTTTATTTTAATTCAAGTATACAATAGGTGCTACAGGGAACACCTCACATTTGCTAGGTTTTCCCATCCTCCACTGTCTCATTTCTGTTTGAACTGATTTAGGCTACCTACACTATCCCCCTTCCCCTGCATCTTGATATCCACTATCATCTACTGTCTCTCCTATATTCCACCCCCCACCTCCCGTTCTGTGATCCACAAAGTGTCTAACTCTTAATTTCTAATACCTTTGTTCTGTTTTCTGTCTGGTATCCACTCTTGAAACTATTACCTTTCTTTTCTTTTTCCCTCTCTCATGAAAACAATAGCTTTGTAGTTCATGCCATATTCCCCCCATATTCAGTCATCTACTTCATAAAAGGTATTCTACCTACAGCTATAACTCTATACAATCTACATAAATCTAACCTCCATCCTCCCAGATCTCATATTCTTGCTTTGTTAACATACATGACCAATACTACCTTACACTTTTCCCTTGCTTACACAATTGCCTTTCCCCAACACTAATACTTTCCTCTAAAGTGAACTTAACCAACAACAAGTAACAAGAATAAGAAGAAAAAAGTGACAAAGAGAAGATATAACACCTATGCAAAAATAACAACTAATTAACCTCCAAGAGCAGACAAAGAAGCTAAGGAACTGATTAAATTCATCAAAATAAAGAGATGACCAGAAAGCAACAAAAATCTACAAACCAAACCAATAATCAGGAAAACATGGCTGAATCCAATCAACAAACCAATAATCACGAAGGGGAGCAAAACTTGGCACAAGCAATGAAAGATCTCAGAACATTTATCACCAACAAATTTGATGCAGTAATGAAAGAGGTTAACAACATGAAGACATCACTTGGAGGGGAAATTGCAGACATACGCAAAAACATAACAGATATGATGGGAATGAACACCACAGTTCAAGAAATCAAAAATACACTTGCAGCAAATATCAGCAGACTAGAAGAGACAGAGCAGAGAATTAGTGATGTGGAAGACAGTACATCAGAAATCAAACAGATAGTAGAAGGGGTCAATAAGAAGATAGAAAAAATCCAATTGGGATTTAGGGACCTGAATGACAATGCAAAACGCTCAAACATACGTATTATAGGCATTCCAGAAGGTGAAGAGAAGGGAAAGGGGTCAGAAGGAGTGTTGCAGGAAATAATGGCTGAAAACTTCCCAAATCTACTGAAAGAGACAGATGTACATATCCAAGAAGCACAGCGCACTCCACAAGTCATAAACCCCAACAGGCCCACCCCAAGACATATACTTGTCAAATTATCCAATGCTCAAGACAAAGAGAAAATCCTAAAAGCAGCAAGAGAAAAGAAAACCATCACATACAAGGGAAGCTCAATTAGATTAAGTGCTGATTTCTCTTCTGAAACCATGGAGGCAAGAAGACAGTGGTATGATATAGTCAAGGTACTAAAGGAAAAAAATTTCCAACCAAGAATACTCTATCCAGCTAAACTAGCATTCAAACATGATGGAGAGTTCAAAATATTCGCAGACAAACAGAAACTGAAAGAGTATACCAACAAGAAACCTCCCCTTCAAGAAATTCTAAAGGGAGTTCTGCAGGAAGAAAGGAAAAAACAGGAAAGGCAAAGTTGGAGGAGAGTAGAAGACCAACAACAACAACAAAAAAGACAAAAAAATATATACTAACAAAATATGACAAACACAAATCCAATCAAAATATGGCTAACACAAATAATTCCTTGATAGTAATAACACTGAATGTCAATGGATTAAACTCACCTATCAAAAGATTCAGACTGGGACACTGGATAAGGAAATATGACCCATCCATATGCTGTCTACAAGAGACACATCTTAGACCCAGAGACGCATGGAGATTGAAAGTGAATGGCTGGAAAACAATCATACAAGCTAACAATAACCAAAAAAAGGCAGGAGTAGCTATATTAATATCAGACAAAATAGACTTTAAATGTGAAACAATTGTGAGAGATAAAGAAGGATACTACATTTTAGTCAAAGGGAAAATCTGTCAAGAAGATCGAACAATCATAAATATCTATGCCCCTAACAAGGGTGCCTCTAAATACGTCAGGCAAACGCTGGAAAAACTAAGTGAAAGAATAGATACATCTACAATTATAGTGGGGGATTTTAATACACCACTATCAACTCTGGACAGAACATCTCAAAACAGAATCACCAAAGAAACAAAACATCTGAATAGTAAATTAGAGGAGCTGGATCTAATAGACATATATAGATCGCTACACCCAAACACAGCAGGATATACATTTTTCTCAAGCGCACATGGATCATTCTCCAAGATAGATCATATGCTAGGCCACAAAGAAAGGCTGAACGAATTCAGAAAGATTGAAATCATACAAAACATTATCTCTGACCACAGTGGAGTCAAGCTGGAGATTTGCAAGGGACAGAAGCCCAGATTTCACACCACGATTTGGAAATTAAACAGCACACTCTTAGAAAAACAGTGGGTCAAAGAGGAAATCTCAAAAGAAATCAATGACTACCTTGAAACAAATGATAATGATAACACAACATATCAAAATTTATGGGATACAGCAAAAGCAGTACTGAGAGGGAAGTTTATAGCCATAAATTCATATATCAAAAAAGAAGAAAGAGCAAAAATTGAAGAACTAACTGCACATTTGAAGGAAGTAGAAAAACAACAACAAAGTAACCCAACAGGAAGAAGAAGGAAGGAAATAACAAAGATAAGAGCAGAACTAAATGAAATAGAAAATAAGAAAGCACTTGAACAGATAAACAAGACCAAGAGCTGGTTTTTTGAGAAGATTAACAAAATTGACAAACCTTTAGCAACACTAACAAAGAAAAAAAGAGAGAAGATGCAAATACACAAAATAAGAAATGAGAAAGGCGATATCACCACTGACCCCACAGAAATAAAGACTATCATAAGAGGATATTTTGAAAAACTATATTCCAACAATAATGACAATCTAGAGGAAATGGACAAATTCCTAGAAACACATAAGCAGCCCATATTGACAAAAGAAGAAATTGATGATCTTAACAAACCAATCACAAGCAGAGAGATAGAATCAGTTATTAAAAATCTCCCAACTAAGAAGAGCCCAGGCCCAGATGGCTTCACAGGTGAATTCTACAAAACATTCCGGAAAGAACTGACACCAATCCTGCTGAAACTATTCCAAAACATCGAAACAGAAAGAACATTACCCAACTCCTTCTATGATGCCAACATTACCCTAGTACCAAAGCCAAAGACATCACAAGAAAGGAAAATTACAGACCAATTTCTCTAATGAACCTAGACGCAAAAATACTTAACAAAATACTTGCTAATCGTATTCAACAACACATTAAACGTATTATACACCACGACCAAGTGGGATTCATCCCAGGTTTGCAAGGATGGTTCAACATAAGAAAATCAATCAACGTAATACACCATATAAACAGATTGAAGGAAAAAAATCACATGATTATATCTATTGATGCAGAAAAAGCATTTGACAAAATACAGCACCCTTTCTTGATAAAAACACTCCAAAAGATTGGAATACAAGGGAATTTTTTGAACATGATAAAGAGTATATATGAAAAACCTAAAGCCAATATTGTTTACAATGGAGAAATCCTAGACTCCTTCCTTCTAAACTCAGGAACAAGACAAGGATGCCCACTGTCTCCGCTCCTATTTAACATTGTCTTAGAAGTACTTGCTCGAGCACTGAGGCAAGAACCAGAAATAAAAGGCATTCAAATTGGAAAGGAAGAAGTCAAAATTTCATTATTTGCAGATGACATGATCCTATACATAGAAAACCCTGAGAGATCTACAACGAAGATTCTAGAACTCATAAATGAGTTTAGTAAAGTCGCAGGTTATAAGATCAATGCGCAAAAATCAGTAGCATTTCTGTACACCAATAATGAGCAAGATCAGGAGGAAATCAAGAAACAAATACCATTCACAATAGTAAATAAAAAAATCAAATACTTAGGAATAAATTTAACTAAAGAGGTAAAGAACTTATACACCGAGAACTATACAAGATTGTTCAAGGAAATCAAAGAAGACCTAAATAAATGGAAGACTATTCCTTGTTCATGGATAGGAAGACTGAACATTATTAAGATGTCTATCCTACCAAAACTGATCTACACATTCAATGCAATCCCAATAAAAATCAATGCAGCCTTCTTTAAGGAACTAGAAAAACTAACTATGAAATTTATTTGGAAAGGAAAGAGACCCCGAATAGCCAAAGACATACTGAAAAAGAAAAACGAAATTGGAGGAATCACACTACCTGACTTCAAAACATACTATAAAGCTACGGTGGTGAATTCTACAAAACATTCCGGAAAGAACTGACACCAATCCTGCTGAAACTATTCCAAAACATCGAAACAGAAAGAACATTACCCAACTCCTTCTATGATGCCAACATTACCCTAGTACCAAAGCCAAACAAAGACATCACAAGAAAGGAAAATTACAGACCAATTTCTCTAATGAACCTAGACGCAAAAATACTTAACAAAATACTTGCTAATCGTATTCAACAACACATTAAACGTATTATACACCACGACCAAGTGGGATTCATCCCAGGTTTGCAAGGATGGTTCAACATAAGAAAATCAATTGGCATAAGGAGAGACACATAGACCAATGGAATCGAATTGAAAGCTCTGATATAGAACCTAACATATACAACCACATAATATTCGATAAAGCCACCAAACCCTCTCAACTGGGAGAGAGTGGCCTATTCAACAAATGGTGTCTGGAGAACTGGATAGCCATATGTAGAAGAATGAAAGAGGATTACCATCTCACACCTTATACAAAGATCAACTCAAGATGGATCAAAGACCTAAATATAAGAGCCAAGACCATAAAAACCTTAGAAAGCAGTGTAGGGAAACATCTACAGGACCTTGTAATAGGAAATGGATTTATGAATATCTCACCAAAAGCACGAGCAGCAAAAGAACTAATAGATAAATGGGACTTCCTCAAAATTAAAGCCTTCTGCACCTCAAAGGAGTTTATCAAGAAAGTAAAAAGGGAGCCCACACAGTGGGAGAAAATATTTGGCAATCATATATCTGATAAGAAACTTATAACTTGCATATATAAAGAACTCCTATATCTTGAAAATAAAAAGATAAACAACCCATTTAAAAAATGGGAAAAAGACTTAGACACTTCTCCGAAGAAGAAATACAAATGGCAAGAAAGCACATGAAAAAATGTTCCAAATCTCTAGCTATCAGGGAAATGCAAATCAAAACTACAATGAGATACCATCTTACACCCATAAGATTGGTAGCTATGAAAAAAACAGAAGAATACAAGTGCTGGAGAGGATGTGAAGGAAGGGGAACACTCATCCACTGCTGGTGGGAATGCAGAAGGATCCAACCATTCTGGAGGACAGTATGGCGGTTTCTCAAAAAACTAGCCATAGATTTGCCATATGACCCAGCAATACCACTGCTGGGTATATACCCAGCAGAACTGAAAACAAGGACACAAACCGATATATGTACACCAATGTTCATAGCAGCATTGTTCACTATTGCCAAAAGTTGGAATCAACCCAAATGCCCATCAACAGATGAGTGGATCAATAAAATGTGGTATATACACACAATGGAATACTACTCGGCTGTAAGAACAAACACACTACAAACACATGTGATAACATGGATGAATCTTGAGAACCTTATGTTGAGTGAAGCAACCCAGACATTGAAGGACAAATACTACATGACCTCAATGATATGAAATAAACAAGCTGCCCTAGATAGCAAGAGACTGAACGATAGGCTTACAGGAAATCGGAGGGTGGAGGAAGGATATGAGCCGATGTCTGCAGGGGTGGAATTTAAGACGAGATGGTGGTAAGTATGAACACAAAGAAGAGATAAAAGGGGGGCAAGGGGTTGCCTTTGGTTGGGGCTTTGCGGGTTTGAGGGTGGCTGGGGAGGGACGGATGGGTAACGTTGCCCAAAAGTGGGGGGAGGGAGGGGTAGCATACGAACACAGGAGAGGGTCAGGTGTTGGTGGAGAGTAAAATGCCGAGAAAATCATATCAAAATATAATAAAGAGGGTTACCTGTTTAGAATGCTCGGAGGGGAGGGTCTGATGCAGGACGGGCTCCTGGGGAATGTCTAAATGCTCATTCTGCCAGAGTGGGTGACACCATGGGGTAGAAACCCAAGTAGTGAGAGTGGGGGTGGACCCACATCCTGGGGAAGACTAATGCCATCAAATAGAGGGAACGGTATCCCTCGAGAGAAAGGGTGGCTCCCAGGGCATTGGGGCAGTTGAGCAAGTTAGGCCCTGAACACTATTCCATCTATCTCTGGAAGTGGCTCCTCAGGAAACGGAGGTTGGCTGTCACTGTGGGCACCAAGGTGGAAGGGAAAATGGACGTTAAATGTGTGGAACCAAAGTAAATAGGGGGTAAGAGAGGAGTTTCTTGAGAGTACACAAGGATGGTTATAAAACATGTAATATTACACCATAACATATAGGAGATGACAGACTGATAATGTAAACCATAATGTAAAACATAGGATAACTAAAAATGTAAAGAACTGTGTATCCTAAAGTATGCACCATAATGTAAGCGCAGATGTCACCTTGTTAGAAAGCTAATGTCTCAGACTCTGTACATCACTTTAAGTAAATATGATATGAATAGGGCGTAAGAGTATCACTGTGGAAAGGAAAAGGTTTTCTGGTGGATGTGTGGGAGTGCTGTATATTATATATATACATTGCTGTGGTCTAGGACTCCTGTGAAGAAAAGCTGAATAATTAGGGGGGGGGGGGGAAGAAAAAGAAGATAGGATGTGGAATTTTTTCAAGTCAACATTCTTTATCTAAGTTCTTTATCTAACTTTATCCAAGTTCTTTATCTATCCTTTAAACCCATCGCTATATGCCATTCCCTAGTAAGGGACCATGACATTATATTGGGCTTCAAATTTCAGGGAGTTCTGGATCACAGAGTGTTTCAACAATGGCAATGGAGGGATACTGGTATGGGATACCAATGACAGGTGATATATGACTGACAGGGAGCTGTACAGAACATATGTCCAGGGTGCATGGTAATGTTTGGATATACTCATAGTGGCAACAATTAAAAACCACAGTAGGGGGGGTACTGGGTTCCTGGCCAGTGGTGCTCTGTCGTGGTCCCTAGGGGAGCAGCAACAGTCTCCCAGGTACAGTGGCGGGGACCGGGAGGGAGTGAGGGTTCAACAGTGAGCCCCTGATGCTAATGACTATGCTTGCGAGCTGATAAACCTAAAATAAGAACAAGGCCTAGAGCAACATTGTGCCTGGGAATTTCCTCCTGTCAGCCTTCATGTTACTCAAATGTGGCCAGTCTCGAAGCCAAACTCAGCATGTAAATGCAATGCCTTCCCCCCAGCGTGGGACATGACACCCGGGGATGAGCCTCCCTGGCAACGAGGGACCACTATCAACTACCAACTGATGATGCAACTGGAAAATGACCTTATACGGAAGGTTCAATGCGGATCAGCAGAATATCCATGTCTACATAAAATACCATGACTTTAAAATGCTGTTTGACCTAAAGTAAGGGGGAAATGGAAAGGAGAAATGAGTCTATATGGCTACGAGTTTCTAAAAAAGAGTCTGGAGGCTGGCAGAAGGATTGCCCTCATGCACAACTGAGAAGAGTCAGAGAGACAGATAAAGCAGATACAACCCCCAGATATTGGTTCCTTTGAGGGCTAAAGAGACCCATGGGAGTTATGGTCATGGCCGATGGGGTTAACTACCAGGGCAGATGGCCCCTCTTTGGAAATGGTGTTTATGTGTGATGAATCTGGACTCAGATGGGATCTCCCTTCATAAGACTTTCATGCTAATGTGCTGGAGGTGCAGTTAATGTTGGGGTTTAAGATATATTTAGGGGATTTGAATCTCTGGACTGACAATGTGATAGCCAGGTCCTGAGCCTCAACAGACTCCAGCACCTACAATCTGATCTATTGGACTTACCACACTCAGCTAAGATGGAGTTGAAGAAGGACAACCACCACACCATGGAGCCTAGAGTGATTACAACTGAAAATGGGAGGATTGCATCCAGCATCCATGTGGAATCTGAGCCTCCTCTTGACATAGAGGTGCAATGAACACAACCAATCCAATGTCCACATAGAAGAGGTGGCATTGGATTGGGAAAAGTGGACATGGTGGACGATGGGTATGGGGAAAGGCAGGAAGAGATGAGAGGTGGAAGCGTCTTTGGGACATGGAGCTGCCCTGGATGGTGCTTCAGAGGTAATCACCGGACATTGTAAATCCTCACAGGGCCCACTGGATGGAATGGAGGAGAGTATGGGCCATGATGTGAACCATTGTCTATGAGGTGCAGAGGTGCCCAAAGATGTACTTACCAAATCCAATGGATGTGTCATGATGATGGGAACGAGTGTTGTTGGGGGGGGGGAGAGGGGAGGTGGGGGGGTGGGGTTGAATGGGACCTCACATATATATTTTTAATGTAATATTATTACAAAGTCAATAAAAAAAAAAAGAATGGAAAAAATTGAGCAGGGGCTCAGGGAGTTGAATGACAACACAAAATGCAACAACATATGTGTCATGTGAGTTTCAGAAGGAGGAAAGAATGGAAAAGGGGCAGAAATAGTATTTAAGGAAATAATAGCTGAAAATTTCCCAACTCTCATGAAAGAAATGAACTTATATGTCCAAGGAGCACAGTGAACCCCAATCAGAATAAATCCAAATAGACCTATTCTAAGACACATAATACTCAGAATGTCAAACGTCAAAGACAAAGAAAATTCTGAGAACAATAAGAGAAAAGCAAACCATCACATACAAGGGATGCCTAATAAGACTTAATGTGAATTTCTCATCAGAAGCCATGGAGATGAGAAGACAGCAGTATGATACAATTAGGATACTGAAAGACAAAAACTGCCAGCCAAGAATTCTTTACCCAGCAAAAGTGTCCTTCAAATATGAAGGTGAGTATAAAATATTCACAAACAAACAGAAACTAAGAGAGTTTGCAAAAAAGAATCCACCTTTTCAGGAAATATTATAGGAAGCCTAAGAGCCTGAAAGAAAAAGACAGGAGTGAGAGGGTTGGAGGAGAGTGTAGAAGAAAGACTAGCAGAAAAGATAACAAAAAGAATAAAAAGACAGATGAAAATAAAAATGACACATGAAAGCCAAAGAATAAAATGATGGAAATAAATAGTGCATTTATAGTAATATCATTGAATGTGAATGGATTAAATTCCCCAATCAAAACTAAAGGCTGACAAAATGGATAAAAACACATGAGCCATCCATATGCTGCTTATAAGAAATTCACCTTAGACCCAGGGATACAAACCAGCTGAAAGTGAAAGATTGGAAAAAGATACTTCATGCAACTAGTAATCAAAAAAGAGCAGGGGTAGCTATACTAATATTGACAAAACAGACTTTAAAGGCAAAAAAGTTATAAAAGATACAGAAGACCATTATCTATTAATAAAAGGGACAATCCACCAGGAAGATATAATAGTAATAAATATCCACCTAACCAGGGCGGCTCAAAATACATGAGGTAAACTCTTGCAAAACTGAAGGAAGAAATAGACATCTCTACAATAGTCGTTGGCAATTTCAACATACCACTCACATCATTAGATAGAAAAACTAGATGGAAGATCAACAAGGAAATATAGAAGTTGAACAATATGATAAATGAGTTAGACCTAACAGACATATACAGAACGTTGCATTCAAACTCAGCAGGTTATACATTCTTCTCAATTGCCCATGAAGCTTTCTCCAGGAGAGACCACATTAGGGCACAATGCAGCTATCAATAACTATAAAAAGACTGAAATTATACAAAGCACCTTCTCAGATCATAATGGAATGAAACTGGAAATCAATAATGGATAGGAAAGAGGTAAATTCACATACATGTGGAGGCTAAACAACATACCCCTAAATAATCAGTGGGTCAAAGAAATTGCAAGTGAAGTCAATAAATACATTGAGACAAATGAAAATGAGAACACAACTTATCAAAACTTTTGGGATATAGTGAAGGCAGTCCTGAGAGGGAAATTTATAGCCCTAAACACCTATATTAAAAAAGATGAAAGCACTAAACTCAGAGATTTAACTGAACAACTGGAGAAACTAGAAAAAGAAGAGCAAACCAATCCCACAGCAAGCAGAAGGAAAGATTAAAGCAGAAATAAATGATATTGAGAACAAAAAAATAATAGAGAAAATCAACAAAACCAGAAGCTGGTTCATTGAGAAGATCAATAAAATTGAACAAACTCCTCGTCAGACTAACAAAGAAAAAAAGAGAGAAGATGCAAATAAATATAATCAGTAATAAAAGGGGGGGGGGTGGGGGAAGTTACGACTGACTCCACAGGAAAAAAAAAGGATCATAAAAGGATATTATAGAAACTGTATGCCAACAAACTAGATAACCTAGATGAAATGGACAAATTCCCACAAAAGAACAAACAACTTACACTAAGGCTACAAAAAAATACAAGAACCTAACAAACCAATCACATTTAAAGAGATTGAATTCACCGTCAACAATTTCCCAACAGGGAAGTGGATGTGGCTCAACCAGTTGGACACCACCTACCACACTAGAGGTTCCATGTTTGAATCCTGGTGCCTCCCAAAGAAGATAAGCAGATGTTGCACCTGATGCAATCCGCTGCATAGAGCTAGATGCCCAAACACTGCAGACTGCAGGGAGAAGATGTGGGTCAGGCCGTTGGGCATTCACCTCCCATGTGGGAGGTCCCAAGTTTGGTTCCCAGTGCCTCCCGGAGAAGAGGAGCAGACACAGTGAGCAAAACAATGAGCAAGCAGATGAGGGAATATTTGCAGGGAGTGGTGGTAAATTTTTTAAAAATTGAATAAATCTTTAAAAAAAACAAAAACTCTCAGCAAAAAAAAGTCCAGGACCAGGTGAATTTACAGGTGAATTCTACCAAGCATCTCAAAAAGAATTAACTCCAATCCTGTTTAAACTTTTCCTAAAAACTGAAGAGGAGGGAAAATTACCTGATACATTTTATGAAGCCAACATCACCCTAATACCAAAGCCAGATAAAGACATTAAAGAAAAGAAAATTACAGACCAATCTCTCTAATGAACATAGATGCAAAAATTCTCAACAAAATACTTGCAAATCAAATCCAACAGCGTATCAAAAGACTTATACATCATAACCAAGGGGGATTTATTCCTGGTATGCAAGGCTCGTTCAACATAAGAAAATCAAGGGCAGCAGACTTGGCCCAGTGGTTAGGGCATCCATCTACCACATGGGAGGTCTGCGGTTCAAATCCCGGGCCTCCTTGACCCGTGTGGAGCTGGCCCATGAGCAGTGCTGATGTGCGCAAGGAGTGCCATGCCACGAAGGGGTGTCCCCTGCATACGGGAGCCCCACGCGCAAGGAGTGCGCCCTGTAAGGAGAGCCACCCAGCACGAAAGAAAGTGCAGCCTGCCCAGGAAAGGTGCCGCACACACGGAGAGCTGACACAACAAGATGATGCAACAAAAAGAAACACAGATTCCCATGCCGCTGACAAAAGAAGTGGACACAGAAAACGCAGCGAATAGACACAGAGAACAGACAACCGGGGTTGGCGGGGAAGAACAGGTTGGGGGGGGGGGGGAAGGGGAGAGAAAATAAATAAATAAATAAAGCTTTAAAAAAAAAAGAAAATCAATAATGTAATACCTCACATTATCAAATTGAAGGAAAAAAAACACATGATCATCTCAATTGATGCAACATCCTTTCTTGATTAAAAAAAAACTTCAAAAGACAGGAAGAGAAGGAAAACCCCTCAATATGATAAAAGGCATATATGAAAAACCCACAGTCAACATTGTACTCAATGGGGAATGGTTGAAAGTTTTCCCTCTAAGATCAGGAACAAGGCAAGGATGCCCACTGTCATCATTGTTATTCAACATTGTGCTAGAAGTTCTAGCTAGAGACACTAGACAAGAAAAAAAAAATTAAAGGTATCCAAATAGGAAAAGAAGAAGTAAAACCCTCACTGTTTGTGGATGGCAAGATCCTATGCTTACAAAATTCTGAAATGTCTACAGGAAAGCTACCTGAGCTAATAAAAGAGTTCAGCAAGGACCTAAACAAATGGAAAGATGTTCCATGTTCATGGATTGGAAGACTAAATATCATGATGATGTCAATCCTATGCAAACTGATTTATAGATTCAATGCAATACCAATAAAAATTCCAACAGCCTACTTTACAGATATAGAAAAGGGAATTACCAAATTCATTTGGAAGGGAAAGTATATCCGAATAGCCAAAAGCATTCTAAAAAAGAAAAACGATGTGGGAGGAATTTCACTGCCTGACCCTGAAAAGTATTATAAAACTACAGTGGTCAAAAAAGCATGGTACTGGCATAAAAATAGATACATTGATCAGTGGAATAAAATTGAGAGTCCAGAAATAAACCTTCACCTCTACGTTCAACTGGTTTTTGACAAATCTACCAAGTCCATGTTCACAGGACAAAAGAGTCCCTTCAACAAATGGTGCTGGGAGACCTGGATATCTAAAACCAAGAGAATGTAAGAGTACCCGTATCTCACTCCCTATACAAGAATCAATTCAAAATGGATCAAAGACCTAGATATAAAAGCCAGGACCATAAAACTACTAGAAAAAAATGTAAGGAAACATCTTAAAGACCTTGTGGTAGGTGGTAGTTTCTTGAACCTTACAATCAAAACATGTGCAACAACAAAAAAAATTAGATAAATGGGAACCTCTCAAAATTAAACACTTTTGCTCCTCACAGGACTTTGTCAAAAGGGTGAAAAGGCAGCTGACTCAATGGGAGAAAGTATTTGGAAATCACATGTCTTTTGCTCCTCACAGGACTTTGTCAAAAGGGTGAAAAGGCAGCTGACTCAATGGGAGAAAGTATTTGGAAATCACATGTCTGATAAGAGTTTAATATCCATACTATATAAAAAGATGTTACAACTCAACAATAAAAAGACAAATGACCCAATTAAAAATGGACAAAAGATTTGAATAGACACTTGCCCAAAGAAGAAATACAGATGGAAAAAAAAAAAAAAAACCACAAGAAAAAATGTTCAACATCACTAATGATTAGGGAAATGGAAATCAAAACTACAATGAGATATCCTTTCATCATGATAAGAATGACCGTTATTAAAAAGGCAGAGAACTACAAGTGTTGGAGAGGATATGGAGAGATAGGAACACTTATTCACTGTTGGTGGAAATGCAGAATGGTACAGCCACTGTGGAGGACTGTTTGGCAGTTCCTAAAGAAGCTGAATATAGATTTGCCACATGACCCTGCAGTAGCACTACTGAGTATATACCCAGAAAAACTGAGAGCAGTGACATGAACTGCATACTGATGTTCATAGTGGTGTTATTCATGATTGTCCAAAGTTGGAAATAACCCAAATGTCCATCAACTGATGAGTGGAAAAACAAACTGTGGTGTATTCACACCGTGGAATATTATGCAGTTGTAAGAAGAAATGAAGTTATAAAGCATATGACACCATGGGTGAACCTGGAGTTCATTATGTTGAGTGAAGCAAGTATAATACAAAAGGATAAATACTGTATGAGTGTGTTACCTATGAAGTAAATACATTGTTTAACATATTGTATGATTCCATTTATATAAAATATAAATATAAATCAATTTATAAAGATGAAATTTGATTAGTGGTTATGTAGGGCTAGGGGTGTAGAATTTTTCTTTTTGGAATAATGAAATAATTCTAAAATTTTTTGTGATGATGAATGTGATTATACTAAAAGCCACTGATTACACACTTTAGATAGATTGTATGGTATGTGAATGTATCTCAAAAAACTGCTTAATATATAAATAAATAATTGTGCAAGAATAGCCAGAAATAGCAGCAATGTACAGCAGGGGAAACTTAGCTTAAGAGGTGAAGAATTTTGTCTGTTTTTTTGCTTATTATTATTAGTGAAATAATGAAAAGCTCTAATAATGATTGAAATGATGAACATACAACTATGTGATCATACCAAATACCACTGATTGGACATTTTGGATGAATTGTATGCTTTATTAATATGTACCAATAAAATGGATTTATTTTTAAGAATTTAAAAATTAAAAAATAAAAAAAAAACCCTATGTCTAGGGGAGCAGATGTTGTTCAATGATTTGAGCACCTGCTTCCCAGGTATGAGGTCCTGGTTCAATCCCTGGTACCTCCTAAAAAACAAAAACAATAGTAATAACACCCATAATTCATTCTTCCAGAAGATACCATTGTAAACACTTATATATCCTTTGAAGCCATTTTTTTTAAGATTTATTTTTATTTTATTTATTTATCTCCCCTTTCCCCTTGTTGTCTGCTCTCTCTGTCCATTCACCGTGTGTTCTTCTGTGTTCCCTTCATTATCAGGTGGCATTGGGAAACTGTGTCTCTTTTTTGTTGCGTCATCTTGCTGCATCAGCTCTCCGTATGTGTGGCACCACTTCTGGGCGGGCTGTGCTTTTTTCACACAGGGCTGCTCTCCTTGTGGGATGCACTCCTTGCACGTTGGGCACCCCTATGGGGGGGGCACCCCTGCATGGCACATCACTCCTTGCACAGGGCAGCACTGCTCGTGGGCCAGTTCACCTCATGGGTCAGGAGGCCCTGAGGATTGAACCCTGGACCCTCCATATGGTAGGCAGACGCTCTATCAGTTGAGCCACGTCTGCTTCCCTGAAGCCATTTTCTATGCATATCTGTTTACCTGCTTAATACCACTACTTGGTTTCTAAAGCAACCAAAAAAAGCTATTAACATTATGTAAAATTACTCTAGGTAAACATCCTATATTGTCTGTCTCTCCAGCAAAGTTCAGCTTAATATTTCATCCTCTCCAACTAACCATAAAAGATGGGAAAAAGGCACTGTGGCTTCAAGGCAGAGAACCAGTGCCTTGATTCCAACACTTGACAAAGCTTATACAGGCTCATTTACACATGTGTATGCACAACCCTTGGCCTTTCTCTACCCTTCTACTCCACCACCAGTTTACCACTGATTGCTCAGAACAAAGACTCCTGAATCAGAGGACATGAATTTGAATCTGTCTCACCCCTTACTAGCCAAGTGACATTGTTACAACATTTAAGCTCTTTGTATCTCCTTCTCTTCCTCTGTAAAACTGGGATAATGAAAGTACCTATTGTATAGGCAGTTGTGAGGATTAAATGAGGTAAATCATTTGAAGTGACTGAACAATATTATTTTTATTCTTATTGGTGGTGATGTTATCGTCATCATCATCAACATCTAGATAGGTTTATGATGGAGAATGTAGGACTTATAATCACTCTTCATTCATTCAGTAATTCCTCTTGATCATTTACTATGTTTCCGCTACCATTTAGCAGTAGACCATAGGCCAGGTCGCCACACCCTTAGAATTTATATGCTAGTGAAGGAAGACAGTTAAAGAAATAGCTGAATAAGAAAACATCTGTTAATGTGAATAGTGCAATGAAAGTAAAACAGAGTGATGTATTAGAGCTTTATTGGAGAGTTTTTCTTAAATTGGCAGTGTGGGAAGACCTCATTGAAGAAGTAAAATTTAAGCGTAGATGCAAATGACAGAAAGGAGTCAATCAGAAGTGTATTATTTAATTTTCAAATATTTGGGATTTTTTCTAGAGACTTAGTTTTTAATTTCTAATTCAATTCCATTGTAGTTAGAAAATATACTCCGTACAATTTCAGTTCTCTTAAATTTATTAAGGCTCGTTTTATGGCCCAAGGTATGTCCTGTCTTCATAAATGTATCACACTTGAAAAAAATGTTTATTCTGCAGTTGTTGCATAATCTTCATAAATATCAATTAGATCAAGATTGCTGATAGTGCTGTTCATATATTCTCTGATTTTAACTGTATTTTTGTCTAGCTGTTCTATTAATTGCTAGAAAGTTAAATTTTCCAAAACAATTATAGATAACTATTTCTCCTTTCTGTCAGTTTTTGCTTCATGTATTTTGAAGCTTTGTTACTAAGATCATGTACATGTTTACTCTGTTATGAATTGACCACTATTATTATTATAATATATATGTCTTAATCTAGTTATCTTGCATTCTACTTTATCTGATATTAATACAGTCAATACAGCCATCTTATGTTTATTTACATGTTATATCTTTATTTATCCATTTACTTTTATTCTATATGTCTTTATTCTTAAAGTGGATTACCTATAGAGAGCATATCTTTGGATTTTGCATTTTAATCCATTTTGTCAAGCTCTGCCTTTAAACAAAATCTTTGCCTTTTAATAGGAGTGTTTATTCTATTTAGAATAACCATTGATATGATTGGATTTAAGTCTAACATTTTATTATTTTATTTTATGCTGTCTTTTTTTTTTTTGGTCCCTCTGTTCATCTTTTCTTTCCTTCTTTTGGATTAATAAAACAATTTTAGAAGTTTATTTTAATATATCCATCAGCTTTTTAGCTATTCCTCTTTGTGATTTATTTTGTTTTGTTTTAGTAGTTGCTCAAGGGATTATAATATAAACTCTTAACATTCCCAGTCTACCTAGAGTTATATATTACATCATTCCATGTAAATGTAAGAACCTTGCAACTATTTAGGTTCATTTTCTCTATTCCTGTTCTTTATACTATAGTTGTCACAGTTGGTAGGTGTTAATAAACCCCAACATACGATGTTAAAAGTTTGGGCTTTAAACAGTCATATGTATTTGAAGGAAATTGAAAAGAGAAATAGTCTTTCATAATTATGCACATAGTTACTATATCTAATGTACTTCATTCCTTCCTGAAGATCTAGATTTCTAGTATTTCCTGTCAACCCAAAGAACTTCCTTTAGCATTTCTTGTAATACAGTCAGATGGCAATGAATTCTCTTACTTTTTACTTATTTGACAATGTCTTTATGTCTCCTTTCAATTCTTAAAAGGTATTTTTGCTGCAAATAGCACCCCCCCCCCCTTTGTTTGTCTATTCTCTGTGTCTATTTGCTATGTCTTCTTTGTACCCTTCTGTTGTCAGCGGCAGGGGAATCTGTGTTTCTTTTTGTTGTGTCATCTTGTTGTGTCAGCTCTCCGTGTGTGCAGCACCATTCCTGGGCAGGCTGCACTTTCTTTTGCACTGGGCGGCTCTCCTTACGGGGCGCAACCCTTGCACATGGGGCTCCCCTACGCGGAGACACCCTGTGTGGCAGGGCACTCCGTGCGCGCGTCAGCACTGCGCATGGGCCAGCTCCACACGGGTCAAGGAGGCCTGGGGTTTGAACCGGCGACCTCCCATGTGGTAGACGAGCGCCCTAACCACTGGGCCAAGTCCACCATCCTATCCTTTAGCACTTTAGAGTTATTATTCCAAAGTTTTCAAGCCTCATTGCTTCTGATGAGAAATCCAGTCATTTCTATCACATCTCTTTGGCTGCTTTCAAGATTCACTCTTTAAAGTTTGGTTTTCTGAAGTTTGATTATGTGTCTAGGTGTAGTTTTCTTTGCATTTATTCTATTTGGAGGTCACAGGGGTTCATAAATTGTTAAATGTAAGTCTTTCACTAAATATGGAAAAATTATTATTTGTTCAACAATTTTTTCTGTCCCCTTATCTCTCTTTTCTACTTATAGGTCTACAATTAAATGCATGTTAAGCTTTTTAATATTGTTCACAGGTCCATGAGGTTCTGTCCACATTTAAAAAATTTTTTCTCTCTATTCTTCAGCTTGGAAGTTTACTGACTCTTCTGTTATCTCCGATCTACTATTTAAGTTCATTGAGTGAATTTATTTCAGATACTGCATTTTTCAGTTCCAGAATTTCCATTTGCTTCTTTTTACAGTTTCTTTTACTCTGCTGAGACTTCTATTTGTTTACTCATTGCAAGCATACCTCTCTTTATGTACTTGAGCTTAGTTTTAACAGCTGTTTTAAAATCCTTGTCTGCTAAATCTACCATATGGGTCATCTAGTGGTGGGTAGACAAAGATTGTCTTTGCTTGAATATAAGTCACATTAATCTGTTTTTTCATATGTCCAGTAATTTTGGAAATATCCTGAAAAGTGAGAATGCAATATTGTAGAGCCTCTGGATTCTGTAATATTTCTCCAAATTATGTTTATTATTATTATTTTATTATTTTAGCAGATCAGTTGACTTAACTGTTTTTTTTTTAAGATTTATTTTTATTTATTTAATTCCCCTCCCCTCCACCAGTTGTCTGTCTTCTGTGTCTCTTTGCTGCGTCTTGTTTCTTTGTCTGCTTCTGTTGTCGTCAGCTGCATGGGAAGTGTGGGCGGCACCATTCCTCGGCAGGCTGCTCCCTCCCTCTCGCTGGGCGGCTCTCACTATGGGTGCACTCCCTGCGCGTGGGGCTCCCCTACGCAGGGGACACCCCTGCATGGCAGGGCACTCCCCGCGCGCATCAGCACTGCGCATGGGCCAGCTCCACACGAGTCAAGGAGGCCCGGGGCCTGAACCGCGGGCCTCCCATGTGGTAGATGGACGCCCCAACCACTGGTCCAAAGTCCATCTCCCATGACTTAACTAATGTTAAACTCCAAGTTCTCTATCAGCTGGCTGGCAGCTGATAGATTTATTCAGTTCTGGAAGTCTTATCCTGGACTACTTGTAGTGTGTCCCATGCATGCAAAATTAAGTGTATTTACTTATTTGGGGCAGAGTTATAAGCGAAATTTGGGGATCCCCTATTTGTTTTCTCCCATTTTCCAACGTACATTCCCTCCCAATTTTTTCTTCTTTTGGTCACTCTCCAGTCCCTCTAGCTAGTTATTCTCTCTCCCCCTCCAGAGTTTAAAGTTACCATTGAGAGGGTTGTTGTGAGAGGAGTTACTTAGACATTACTAGAAGTAGTTCATTGGAAATTTTTAAATGGGGGAGTGGCAAGAACTTGCTTTCTCATCAGATAATTTTGGCTGTTATGTGAGGGGATGAATAGTAAGGAAGATCAATAGTAGAAGCAAGAAAACCAATTTTAAGGCCACTGCAATGATCCAAGCAAGAGTTGGTGATGTCTTGTACTAAGGTGGGAGCAGAAGAAATGGAGAGAAATGGGCAGATTTACTAGTGAAAGTAAGGTTGACAGGTTTATATGTTGTGGATGAATGAAAGATAAAACTCCCAAGTTTTTAGTATGAGCACCTACAAGGATAATGATGTCTTAATTTGAGGGAAAAGACTCAGGAGGAAGCAGGTTGGGGGTGGGGTATATTAAGGCATATTGTTTGAGGTGCCTATTAGATATCCAAGAAATTGGCTGGATATGTGACTCGAGTTCAAAGCAGAGGTTAGCGCTGAAGATATAGATTTGCAGTCTTCAGTTTATACATGGAATTTAACATCATGGGACTAGATAAGCTCACTTGGGGAAACTGGAGGTAAAAAGAGGTAGTCTCAGGAACAAATTCCTACACTTGCCAAAATTTAGAAGTTGAGCAAAGGAGACAAGGCTAGCAAAAAAGAAAGCAAAAGATATCCAGTAAGCTAGGAGAAAATCCAAGAGAAAAAAGTGCTTTTGAGGAGGAAGGATGAATTGAATGCTGCTGTGAGTATGAGGAAAATGAAGACAGAAAATATCTTTTAGATTTAGTATTGTGGGATGGCATCAGTGAATGAGGGTCCAAAGCCATGAGGAGTAGATTGAGGGGAAAACTGATGGTAATTATAGCCAATGGTTGTAGAAGTAACAACTGTGTATGGGGCGGGGGGGTTGGAGAAACATACAGTGGATAAAGGGGAATGTGGGTTTAAGGAAAGACTTTTTTTAGTTTAATATTGGAGTTACAAGAGCATATTTGTATTTTGATGGGGAAAATCTACAATGTCATTCCTATGTGAGTATAGCTGGATCCAAATAGCCTACCTATTCTTGGCTGCCCTTTTCCTACTTCACACTTCAAAAGCTACCTCAGCCTTGGAAAACTGTGAGTAAAGGTGACTGGAGCCCTGCATTAGGTATTTGCACTGTGGCTGTGAAGATGGTCTACACCTCTAAGGGTTTCCAGCCATCAGGGATTGCCATATTACATAAGCAGGTGTCTGTGCAAAGTCCAAGAGGTTAATAATGAACAATTTTATTTTATCTGTGGCCAGGGAGGGAGACTCAGTGTTGTCAACATTGGGCAAACAGACAGCAAAGCATTTCCCAAGAGAGACCCAGAGAGATAAGTCAGAAAGATACACACCTGTTAGAAAAACTACCCTCTCCCTGAGTTGTCCTCCTGGTTTTCCAACAACTGGTCATATTTGTCTTCATGAGGCACTACGTGCCCCTCTGCTTGCTTCTCCTAGCTAATAATACTCAGAACAAAGAAAAAAGGTAGAAAATTTATTTTCCCATGAACCCTATAAAGAGAGGGCACCTTCTGCCTCAATGGAAGGATGAGGTTTCCCATCGAATGTTAAAGGAAAAGTGCTGAGAGCAATAGCGTTTGTTTCAAGAAATTATATTCAGAGGCATTTGTTCAAAGGTTAGTGCTCCCTGTGTTCTCATTTTTGGGCCTCGAGTTTGCCTGAAAATGAAACAATGAGAAAAGATGTTTCCTAATGATCTGCATATATTTGATGTGCTATCCTAACAGTGGAAACCGTCACAGTATCAAATTAATAGCACACCACAAAGCAAAAAAAAAGCGCGAGAGAAAATAGTGCCTCTCTTACAAGACAAAATATTCCAGGTTCTGAGTTGTCATCTGGATTTACATCCTGTCCCAGGAAATAGAGCTCCTTTACTCTTGCATTAAAAAAAAATCATTCCTTTCCCGGAGTCTTTAACATTCCAAACGAGCAGAGCAGACAAGCCTTTGTTAACCACCGGCAACTCATCCACATCACCCTTTCCACACACATGCAGAAGAAAATCTTACTGCTTCTAAAACATGAAACTCTGCCTCAGCCTTAGGGTGCCAAAGACTCTAAGATACTCTGGAGTCTGTCACTAACACAGACTACGGGAAGAGAGTTCTGGAGTAAAACAAATACATTTCCTTCATCTCTGTTTTTAGCTAGACAAAGATTCTTGTACAGCACCTAATAAAGACACATAATAAAGGTGAGATTGTTCAATAAAAGGGGCTAGGACAACTATCACGTGGAAAAATAAAAATTAGATTCTTGTCTCACACCATACACAAAATTAATTCTAGATTAATGAAAAACCTAAATGTGAAAAATCAGCAATACTTTACCCTTTAGAAGAAACAACAAGAAAACACTTTTATGATATTGTAGTAGAGAAGGGCTTTCTGAACAAGGTGCAAAAATTTGTGAATTTGGCTACTTGAAAATGTTAAAATGTTTAAATTCTGTAGGATAAAACACACAAATACAAAAGATAGGCAAACAAACTGGAGAAGATATTTGGACTATATAGATCTGATAGAAGAGTATTAGCCATACTTAATAAAGAACTCCTACAAATCAGTAGGAAATAGATCACCTAATAGAGGAATATAGTAAAAAATATAAAGCATATGTGCAAATGATGCACATCAACTTTCAGTTAATGATTTCTTTCTGGGGGCTGGAAAGGACATTTGCTATAATGTTTCATGTCTTAAGAAAATAAATATGGCAAAAATGTAAACGTGTTTGTTAATCTGAGTGATGAGTAAGTGAATAGCTGTTACATTCTTTTTATTGGTTGAATTATTTTATAATTAAAAGAAAAAAATAAAGACAAAACAAAAACAAAATCCACACCAGTAAGAATGGCTAAAATCCAAAATACTACAACACGAGATGCTGGTGAGGATGTGAACAACAGGAACTCTCATTAATTATTGGTGAGAATGCAAAATGGGTTGGCCACTTTGGAAGACAGTCTGGCAGTTGCTAACAAAGCTAAACATAGGCTTACTATATGATCCAGTGGCCATACTCCAAATGAATTGAAAACTCATCTCCACATGATCAATGTGGTTGTGGTGTGCTCTCCCTGGCCCGGGCCTACTCCATGCCAGACGTGGGATGAGGGATGGACACTCATGGCTAACGCGACCACTCCCCTGCTCCGCCCACGGGTCCCTCACCTCTTTCCCAACCTGCCCGGCACGTGCTGGGATGGGCAGGGGTGCAGATCTGGCCCTCCGAACTGAGTGGCCTTAAAAAAACAAACAAACAAACAAACAAAACCTAACTCATATCTACATAAAAACCTGCACACAAATATTTATAGCAGCTTTATTCATAACCACAACAATTGGAAGCAATCAAGATGCCCTTTAATAAGTGAATGAATAAACTGTGGGACAGCCATACAATGGAATAAGCTATCAGCCATGAAAAGACATGGAGGAAAAGTTAAATGCATACTGCAAAGAGAAAGAAGTCAGTGTGAAAAGGCTATATACTCAATGATTCCAACTGAATGACATTTTGAAAAATGCAAAACTATAAAGACATAAAAGCAGTGATTTCCATGGGTTTGGTAGGCGTAGGGAAATGAGAAGTTGGAGCACAGGGCACTTTTAGAGCTGTGAAAAGTATTCTGTAACACATTGACATGTATTTGCCAAAACCCATAGAACCATAAAACACAGAGTGAAGCCCTAATGTAAACTACAGACTTAGTTACTAATGAAGTATTTATATTGGTTCAGCAACTGTAAGAAATGTACCACAATAAGGCATAATGTTAATATCTTACTATGTATGTGAGAGGATATATGAGAATTCTCTATACTTTTTTACTGTAAACCTAAAGTGCACTAAAAATAAAGTTTATTATTTAAAAAAACACAAAACCGAAAACAAAAATTTTTTTTAAAGATTTATTCATTCATTCATTCATTCATTTATTTATCTCCCTTTCCCCCCCACCCCCCGCCTTGGTTGTTCTCTGTGTCTATTTTGCTGTGTCTTCTTCTTTGTCCGCTTCTGTTTTTGTCAGCAGCTCGGGAATCTGTGTTTCTTTTTGTTGCGTCTTCTTGTTGTGTCAGCTCTCCGTGTGGGCAGTACTATTCTTAGGCAGGCTGCACCTTCTTTGGCACTGGACGGCTGTCCTTACGGGGCACACTCCTTGCGCGTGGGGCTCCCCTACACGGGCACAGCACTCCTTGCGCGCATCAGCACCACACGTGGGCCAGCTCCACACGGGTCAAGGAGGCCCGGGGTTTGAACCGTGGACTTCCCGGGTGGTAGACGGACGCCCTAACCACTGGGCCAAGTCCACTTCCCCAAAATAATTTTTTATTCTCTATTTCATTTCTCTCCAATCTAATCTTTTTTTTAAAGATTTATTTATTTATTTCTCTCCCCCCCGCCCCCCCCGCCCCGCTCCAGTTGTCTGTTCTCTCTGACTATTTTGCTGCATGTTCTTCTCTGTCCACTTCTGTTGTTGTCAGTGGCACGGGTGTGGGCAGCTGCGGGCCTCCGGGAGGGTTGACGTGGATGGCCGGGCGAGCTCTCCGGACGGGGGCTGCCCCACAGTCAAAGGAGAGGAGGGGGGTCGGCACAAAGCCGTTGGGCCCTCGCTCTCTCTGCTCAGGCACGGGGGACGCGCGGTGCAAGCAAAAACACCACGGAGACGAGGTCTGGGTACAAGTCTGCTTTATTGTAGAAGGGGACATGGTTTTATAGGGTCTAGGGATACGTAAAGGGACTTGATTGGTGCCGGCGGGTGCTGTTGCTTGCGTAGACGGTTACTGGACAGTAGGCGGTTACTGGACAGTAGGCGGTTACTGGACAGTAGGCGGTTACTGGACAGTAAGCTGGCTAAGGGGTTAGGAGCAAGGGAGGGGAAGGGGAAAGTGTGGGCTGTCTAGATAACAGCTAGGCGGAAGACGGAGAAGGAGAGAAGGAGGGGCAGCGCCGGCTGCCAATACTGGGCGGGAAGGAGACGGGGACAATTGCTCCCTTTTGTTTAAAAGTATGTGCTTTGGGGGAGGTGAACTGGTGGCAGCAGGGGCAGTATGGGACGGGGTACTGGAGTAAGACGAGGGGAGGAGGGAGACCACGAGGACTGGCTGGTGGCGAGAAGCAGAGGGCCCTCCCAGCTGCTCTCAGCTGCAGAGGACACAGCGTCTGGCCAGGACGCATGTGCCTGCTGCTGGGGTCGGCGCACGCCGGCGCCTGGTGCGCGCCGAGCTCTGCCAGCAAAACGGGGTCATGATGTTCCTGAACCCCTCGCCCGATTGGGGGAGAAGGAGGGAGATGAGTGAGGAAAGGGAGACAGGAGGTTACAGGCGTGTGGTTCGGTGTTTGTGGCAGGGGCGGGAGGAGCACGGCGGGTGGCGTGGTGGTGGCTCTTTAGTGGTGAGGTGTTGATAATGAACCTGCACAAAGGAGCTGAATACTGCGTTGGCTTGGTCTTTGGCGAGGCGGACTATTTTTTTGACGGTCCAGGGTCCTACAGTGAGGGCTAAGATGATGATGATGAGTGGGCCTAAAAATGGAAGGAGGTATGGGAGGAGGGTATGGAGAACACTGGAAAAATAGTTCGCATTTTCTCGCTCTTTGCGGCGCTTATCCAATCCCTCCTGGACCTTTCTCAGGTTGTCCTCGACTAAGCTGGTGGAGTTGGCGTATATGCAGCATTCTTCTCCAAGGGCGGCACAGAGACCCCCTTCCTTAAGGAGGAGGAGGTCGAGGCCACGGCGGTTCTGGAGGACTACCTCAGAGAGAGAATTGAGAGAATTTTTTAGATGTTTTACAGCATTTTGAAGGTAGGTGATATCTTCGTCGACGGCCTGTCTGAGAGAGGAGAGGGCAGAGGACTGTGTGGCGAGGGCGGCGATCCCTGTGCCTGCCCCTGCAAGACCTAGAAGGGTAGCGACTGTCAGGACTGGGGTGACAGGCTTTCTCCTTTGTAAGTGGAGGGAGGTTTGTCTGCTCAGCACGCGGCGGAAAAATTCGTGGTCAGAATGGTAAACGACTCGAGGAGCGAGAAGGATGAGCAGGCAAGTCTCATGGGTAGTGTTGAGGGTGGCGACATTGAGGCAGGGGCTTAGCCCGGTGGAGGTGCAAAGCCATTGGGAGGTGTTAAGGGGGATTAAGAACTTGGCGGAAGCGCTGGGAGAGGAGTAGCTAGAGCAAGCACTAAGGGAGGGGTGGGAACCTTGACGAGAATGAACACAGCGTCCTGTGGAGGAAACAGATTGAAGGGTTAGGGGGACGGAGGAAGTGTTCCAGTTGCACTCGGCTGGGGCTACTGAAGTGGATTCGTCGAACGTGAAGTTAACGGCGACAGGCTCATAGATAGGAAGGGAGGGGGAGAGGCAGAGCCAACAGTTCTTGGTGAGGTTGGGTTGAGAAGTATTTAGAGATAAGTAGGATGCATAGATTAACGCGAGAAGGGGACTGGAATACTTGGTAGGGGGGGCCATAGCTGGGGAGTGATGGACGAGGGGGGGGGTGCCGCTGGAAGGGGGGGGAGGCGGGGGGTTTGAGGACTTTATTGGGGCCAACTGCGAGGGGTGGGGATTCAGGCGTGGGCAGTAGTTTTCTGATGATGAGGAAGGCTTCCTCTTGCCAGCGCTGGAGGGTCCAATTGGAGCGTTGATGGGCCGAGTTGACAACGGCCGGGGAGATGAAGGGAAGCATGACGATGAGAGCAATGGGAAGAACGGAACTACCCGCGTTGCGGCGAATCATCTGTGGAGACAAAAGAGAGAGAGAAAACTACAAAGGAAACAGCGATGGGAAGGAGACAAGTTAGGTAGGCAACTCGTTAGGAGGATCATTGGTGTCAGCGTTAGTGGAAGCCTCGGCGGTGTGGGGCTTGATGAGACGTCCTGGGACCCAGATGGGCTGCGGCTCTGATTCAGGGAAAACGCAGGCGAATCCCCGTCCTTGGGCTAAGAGAGGGGCAGGTCCATGCCATTGGGTGGTCTGCGGGTCACGCCAGAGGACAAGCGGTGCAGGGGTGGGCCGGAAGTTAGGCCCCCAGCGCATGTGGACCGGTGAAAAGCCTTGGGCATTGAAGGTCATCAGGTTGTGTCGGATTAGGGCCTCTGTGACGATGTCGCGAGGGGTGCGACGCGGCTGGTCGGCAGATGTCTTGAGAATGAGGGTTTTGAGAGACTGGTGAGCATGTTCTACTAGGCCTTGTCCCTGCGGATTGTAGGGAATGCCGAAGTGATGGGTGATGTCGTAGAGTTTGAGGAATTCGGCAAAGGAGGCGCTCCGGTAGGCAGGTCCGTTGTCTGTCTTGATGTCCCATGGAACGCCCATGAAAAGAATAGATTCTTTGAGCGCTTGGATGGCGTGCTTGGCCGTTTCTCCGGTGAGCGCGGTTGCGTAGCAGAGATGAGAGAAGGTGTCGATGGCCACGTGGAGGTATTTCCATCGGCCAAGCTGGGGGATGTGAGTGACATCCAGTTGCCATCTGGAATTGGGGCGGAGCCCACGAGGGTTAACTCCCTGCGGTTGGAGCGGCCCCAAGGGCAGCAATGGAGCGCACGTTCAGCATGACCGCACAAGGTGTTTGCAGGTATGGATTGGGAGGTCTGGAAAGAGTTTGTGGAGGCCAGCTGCTGAGAAGTGAAATCTGGCATGCAGCAGCTTGGCCTGATTGATGAGGTCTCCGACTGCGACGGTGGTCTCGGCTGGAAGCAGGTGAACGGCCTGATCAGCAAGGTGGTTGCCGTGGGCTAGGGGCCCGGGAAGGCCGGAATGGCTGCGGATGTGAGCGATGAACCAAGGCTGTCGGCGGTTCTCTATGAGCTCTTGAAGGTCCAGGAGAGCGACGTTAATGCTTTCACTTGCTGAGTTGTCAGGCGGAAAAAACGCAGAAAAGGTGATGACTTGGCAGACTTGTAGGCAGTAGAGGCTGTCTGTAAAGATGTTCAGTGGACAGTGGGGATGGGTTTGGAGTGCTAAGATGACAGCACGCAGTTCGGCCACTTGCACAGAGGATTGATGGAGGCGCACGTGTGAACGTGGCTGGTGCTCGCCGGGTGCGAAGACAACGGCGGCAAACTTAGTCTTGGAGGCGTCTGTGAAGATGATGGTGGTGTCTGGAAGAGGCTTGCTGGACGGAAAAGGGAAATGGCCGGGGGCGGTGATTTCTAGCAGGGGAAGGCCCTGCAGTAACCGATGCTGTGGAAAGTGGTTATCGAAGTTGCCATGATAAAGCTCCATAAGAGTTTGCATATCAACGGAGCTGCGTAGCAGGGTGGTGACTTGCCCAGTGGTGAAGGGCCACACAATGGTGTCAGGTGGGCACCCATAATGATGGGTGGCTTGTGTGACTAGGGCGGTGGCGAGCTGAACGAGTAGGGTGGTTTGAGGTCCAATCTTTCGGAGCTTGCTCTTTGCCATATGGACCCAGAGGAGCGGTCCGTCTTGCCAAAGAAGGCCAGTAGGTGTTCCCCGAGTGGGTAAGACTAGGCCTAACAACGGTTTCCCAGGCTCATGTCGCTGGAGTTGGCACTGTTCGATGGCTCTATTTACCCGGGCCAGGGCATTTTTGGCCTCATTGGTGAGGCGAATCCTCTTTCCGGGTGCGGATGATGGCGGAATGTTGGAGCAGAGTAGCCGGTACAGGGGCTGGAGTTGCTCTGTGGTAAGCGGCAGCGCTGGGCGCAACCAATTGATCTGTCCGCAGAGTTGTTGTAATTCGAGGAGCGTAAGCAGGTCAGGAATTCTGATGTGTGGCGTTTGGGGTGCAACGGTGGAAGTGATGGAGAACCCTAGGAACTGGTAGGGTGGATGAACCGTTAGCTTCTGTGTATTGACTTTGAGATCTAGGTCTCGAAGGTGGCGCAGCAGTTGCTCCAGGACTGCGTGCAGGCCTGACTCTGAGGGATGGGCCACGAGCAAGTCGTCCATATAGTGGATGATGTTAGCGTACTTCATGAGTGGCTGGATGGCTTCGCGTACATACATCTGGCAAATGGCAGGGCTGTTTCGCATGCCCTGAGGCAGAACGCGCCAGTGGTATCGCAGTGCCAGTTCCCGATGGTTGGTCTGAGGAACCGTGAAGGCGAATTTCGGTCGGTCATCCGGGTGCAACGGGATGGAGAAAAAGCAGTCTTTAATATCTATCACTGCAACAAACCAATGCCGGGGCACCGCGGTAGGGTGGGGGAGGCCGGGCTGCGGCGATCCCATAGGCTTGATGTGTTTGTTGATTTCTCTTAAGTCTTGAAGTAGACGGGACTTCCCGTTCTTCTTTTGAATGAAGAAAATTGGCGAGTTGTATGGGCTGGTGGAGGGCTCGATGTGGCCCGCGTGAAGCTGCTCATCAACAAGTCCCTTAAGAATGTCCAGTTTAGGGATTGGGAAAGGCCATTGCTCCACCCAAATGGGCTCCTCTGTATCCCATTGCAGAGGAACGGGTGCTGGAGGTTGAACGCGAGCAATGGCCGAAACTAATGGGGGGGCAGCTGCGGTGGCGTGGCAGTGAGAACGGCTCCCGACTGATGCAGGCTATCACGGCCCCAAAGAACTTGCGAGATTTCCTTCAGAACGAGGGGGCGGAAGGTTCCCTGTCGACCTTCTGCGTCTCTCCAGACGACATCCTGGGCAACTTGCTGGGAGGGCGCTTGGCCAGTGGCTCCCACCACTAGAGGGCCATCGGTCAGAGGGAGGTGCCCAGCCTGGTCGAGTGGGATGCAGGAAATTTCTGCTCCTGTGTCGAGTAGCCCTGTGAGCCAGCGGCCGGAGACTTGGATAGAGAGAAGAGGCTTGGTGGAGGGTGCGATGGGAATAGACCAGAGTACTTTCATGGGCGGGGGCGCTGAGTCGTTGCGGCCTCTTTGTTGTGGGGCTGAGGCCTGCCCCCATGGCCGTTTAAAGGCTTGCGGCTGGAGTTAGGGACGCGGCAGTCGCGGGCCCAGTGGTATCCTTTTCCGCACCGCGGGCACGGAGTGGAAGGAGGCCGTGCTGGATGGCCTATGTTGGGCACGTCCGGCGGCGGCCGTGGCTTGTTGGGGCAGTCTCGAGCGAAGTGGCCGAGTTCGCCACAGCGGAAGCATTCGTTGGAGGCCGAGACGGCAGCGAGGACAGCCTGGGCCACGGCGGAGGCCTGGGCGTTGACTCCGGAGCAGGCGAGGACCCAGTCGTGGAGGGACTTGTCTCTCAGCGGCCTGATGATCGCCTTGCAAGTTGGGTTTGCGCCCTCCTGAACAATGTCCTTGATGAAGGAGGTCTGGGCCTGCGTGCCGACGACCTTGCGCTCGGCCGCAGCCTGGACACGCGCCATGAAGTCGGAGAACGGTTCCTCTGGTTTCTGGAAAAGTCTGGTGAGTGGCTCGGGCGCGGAGGCGGCGCAGTTGCGGAAGGCACGGAGGGCACACTGCCTTAGCTGGATGTAGAAGCCTTGAGGGAGGGCGACGTAGCTCTGTGGCATGGCGTAGCGCCCCAGTCCGAGGAACGCGTTGGCAGGATATCGGGTGCCGTCGCGGGCATTCTCGGCGATTTGTTTTTCGTTCTCGGCAGCGAAATGTGCGCGCCAGTCAATAAACTGCCCCGAGGGAAGTATGCCTCTCGCGAGGGATATCCAGTCGTAGGGGAGACAGCGGGCAAAGGTCATACGTTCAAGGAGGTCTTGAGCATGGGGGCTGGCGAGACCATCCTCTTGGATAGCGCTGCGGAGGGTTTGCATGTCTTTTGGGGAGAAGGGAACCCATATTTGGGGGTTTGCTCGAGAATGATTGGGATTTAGGGGATACATATCAGCGATTGGAGCAGTGGGGGGCTCGAAGAGAAGATTATTAGAGCGCGGGAGGGGGTGTCTATTCGGCAGCACATAAGACGGCGGGCGCTCGTAAGCATCATCTAGGTCGTCATCAGAAGATGGCGGATGAAGCGCTTCCGGTCCCAGGTAAGGGCAAGATGATGCCGGTTCCGGATAGGGGCAAGATGGCGCCGAGGCAGGAAGGGGAGGGTACAACGGCGGATAGTTCTTCCGTGAAGAAGCAGGAAGGGGCGGGGAGTGCGGCTTCTTCCTCTTTTGGGAGGAAGAAGGAAGGAGCGCGCCCTCTTGGGTGGGCTTTTCTTTGTTTCATGAGGAAGAAGGCGGAAGTGCGCCATCCTGGTCGGAGTCAGAATCAGCGGCGCAAGGGGGGTCAAGCTCAAGCGCGGCCTCCAACTGAGCCGAGAGCGATTCGGCATCGGAGTCGTTACCGGGAGCGCCGTCTTGGCGGCCGCGCCCTTCCCCTGACTCATCCACGGTATCACATGGGAAGGCCTTGGCCTCGGGAGTGGCACGCCTTGCAAACAAGCGCAAATGGCTACAAGAGCGGGGAGGAGGCCGGGGGGAAAGACCCGGCCCTCATGTTCCATGGCTGAGGCTACTCGTTCAATTAGCCGGGCATAAGTCTGAGGATTCCAGAGCGGGCAGGTGATGAGCCAGGGATTGAACGGGAGAAGTAAGTCCCAGTAGCACTGAAGCTGGCGGACGGAAACTCTAACCTGGTTAGTTTCCAGGAGGGCAGCCAGGGCCCGAACCTGCGGGACCTGACGAGAGGAGAGTGAAGCACCCATTTTGGTTTGAATGGGAGACGCCGAAGAGTCCCTACCTTGAGCGAAGGGTGGGGGGTAGGCGTCAGAGTGGGCCCCACCCACGTTGGGCACCAAATGTGGGCAGCTGCGGGCCTCCGGGAGGGTCAACGCGGATGGCCGGGCGAGCTCTCCGGACACGGGAATTTGTGTTTCTTTTTGTTGCATCATCTTGTTGTGTCAGCTCTCCGTGTGTGCGGTGCCATTCCTGGGCAGGCTGCACTTTCTTTCACGCTGGGCAGGTCTCCTCATGGGGTGTGCGTGTGGGGCTCCCCTACATGGGGGACACCCCTGCGTGGCAGGGCACTCCTTGCACGCATCAGCACTGCACATGGGCCAGCTCCACATGGGTCAAGGAGGCCCAGGGTTTGAACTGTGGACCTCCCATGTGGTAGATGGACGCCCTAACCACTGGGCCAAGTCTGCTTCCCTCTAATCTTAATTATTTCCTTTCTTCTGCTAACTTTGGGTTTATTTTGCTCTTCCTTTCCTAGTTTCCAAGATGTGAAGTTAGGCTATGACTATAAGGTCATTCTTTTTTAATAAAGGCATTCATAGTCATAAATTTCCCTCTGAGCACTGCCTTCTCTGTATTCCATAAATTTTGGTATGCTCTGTCTTCATTTTCGTTAATCTCTGAGTATTTTCTAATTTCTCTTGTAATTTCTTCTTTCACTTGTTTGTATAAGAGTGTGCTCTTTAATTTCCACGTATTTGTAAATTTTCCAATTTTCCTTCTATTATTGAATTTTAGCTTCAGTTCTGTGGTCAGAGAGGTTACTTTGTATGATTTCAATATGTTTTAATTTGTTGAGACTTCTCTTATGCTCTAGTATATGGCCTATCTTGGAGAATGATCTGTGTGCACTTAAAAAGAATATGTATTCTGCTGCTGTTAGGTGAAGTATTCTACACTGTTGGGGGTGCGCCCACCGTTTTGCGGACCACCCCACACCAGTAGAAAAAATGGCGGGCGGCATGATTCAACACTGTTTCCCCCTGCTTCCTGCCCTCTCCCCGCCCCTTTTTCCCCCGGAGCCCTTTCCAAGCCATATAAGGTCTTGTTCCAGCCCTGACCAATCCCCTTGCAACACGAATGCTTAAGACGCTATATAAGGGAAACGGACTTTGGCCCAGTGGTTAGGGCGTCCGTCTACCATATGGGAGGTCCGCGGTTCAAACCCTGGGCCTCCTTGACCCGTGTGGAGCTGGCCATGCGCAGCGCTGATGCGCGCAAGGAGTGCCCTGCCACGCAAGGGTGTCCCCCGCGTGGGGGAGCCCCACGCGCAAGGAGTGCGCCCATGAGGAAAGCCGCCCAGCGTGAAAAGAAAGAGCAGCCTGCCCAGGAATGGCGACGCCCACACTTCCCGTGCCGCTGACGACAACAGAAGCGGACAAAGAAACAAGACGCAGCAAATAGACACCAAGAACAGACAACCAGGGGAGGGGGGGGGAATTAAATAAATAAATAAATCTTTAAAAAAAAAAAAAAGACGCTATATAAGCTTGCTCTGTACAAAAAGAATAAACGGAAGAAGACAACACACCATGGTGCGGCTCTGAGTGGTTCTTTCCCGCCATCTGCCCACTCCCTCTCTTGGGTACCCTGTTGTCCTCGTGGTCTCCGTACACCCGCTGGCGGGGGAGGAGAGCACACTACACATATATGTTAGATCTAGTTGATTCATAGAGTTCAGTTTCTCTATTTCCTTGCTGATCTTCTATCTAGATGTTTTATCCTGTAGTGAAAGTACAATATTGAAATCTCCAAATATTATTGGAAAAATATCTATTTCTCCTTCAATTCTATCAATGCTTGCTTCATACATTTTGGCACCCTGTTGTTACATTCAGATATGTTTTATAATTGTTAAATATTTTTGTTGAATTGACCATTTTATCAATATATAATGTCCTTCATCCCTTAACAGTTTTTGACAAAGTCTGTTTTGTTTGATATTAATACAGAGCCACCCCAGCTTTTTTTGATTACTATGAAATATTATTTTTTCTATCCTCTCACTGTCAACACATTTGTAACTATGGGTTTAAGATAAGTCTCTTGTAAATAGCATAAAGTTGTGTCATGTTTCTTTATCCATTCTGCCAATCTTAGCCTTTTGATTGGAGAGTTTAATCTATTTACATTGAGGAAATTACTGATAAGGCAATTTTTACTTCTGCCATTTTAATAATTGGTATTTTTTGTAAGTCTTATATTATTCTGCCCCCATTTCCTCTATTATTGCCTCCCACTTTTTATTTAGGCAATCTTTCACAATTAGCCATTTTGAATCGCCTCTTTCCTGGTGTCTAGATTTTTTAGATACTTTTTTTTATAGTTACATTTAATATCCTAGAACAGGTGAACTCTGGGGATTTTTAGGTCTGTGGTTAAAACTACAATGGTGGGAATGTTTTTTTGGCAAATATTACAGGGAAGAGTTACTAGTGCAGGGCATTGGGGATGGGATGGGATACAGGATAGGGCGCACCTGGGGCAGGCTTCTATGGAACATGAAAGTGGTCATCTTGTCATAGTGTATTATCTCAGTGGGTAGAGACCCACACAATAAACAAGAAAATATTAAATTCCCATCCTGGGGAGTCCTTGCTATGTTCTCAATTAGAGAGGCAAGAATCTCTCAAGGACATAGGCAGTGCCTACTAAAAGAAAACAGACTGATATGTCATGCCCTCAATAATATTGTAAGTAACTATGAACCTTATTTTCAATAATTGAAACTTAGTGGTTACCATAGGTTCTGAGGGGAGGGGGAGGGAAGAATAGAATAGGCAGAACATAGGACATTTTTAGGGCATTGGAATTGTTCTGCAATAATGGATACAACCCATTTTAAATTTTGTCAAAACTTATAAAAAGTATATGGTACAAAACATAAACCATAATTGACCATGGTTAGTAGCAATGCTTCAATATTTGTACATCAATTGTAACAAATGTACCATACACACATAAAATGTTATTAACGGGGTAGAGGGGAGGGGGTCAGGTATATGGGGAACCCCTATATTTTCTATGTGAGTTTTCTGTAACCTAAAGCTTCTTTGAAGATAAAAAATAAAACACTGGGGGAACATATGGAAGAAATTGTCACTGTACATAAAAGATATTAATAAAAGATCTATAGTGATGAAAGACATAATGAAAAAGTTATTTTTAAATTTTATTTATTTTATTTTATATTTTGTTATTTTATTTTCTTATTATTTTTATTTTTTGGCTTTGTTTATGGGGAGGTTTTGGATTACAGAAGGGTCACAACTATGGCAGGGAAGAATCACTGGTGCAGGGTGTCAATGATGAGGGGACATGTGGGGAGAGGTGTGCCTGGAGCATGCCTTTGCCTTTATGGCATATGAATATGTTTTCAAGTGGTCATTGGGTGTTGCCTAGGGGGGTGGAGACCCACATGATAACCAAAATGATATTGAATTCCCATCATTGGAAGTCCTGCTACATTTTCTAATAGAGTGGCAAGAATCCCCCAAGTATATGAGCAGTGCCTAGCAAAAGAGGACAGACTATTATAACAGGCCCTTGATAATGATGGGTATACCTATGAATCTTGTTTTTATGAAATTGAAACTTAGCCTAGTATTACATATTGCCTGAGTTACCTCCTGAAAGCCTCCTTGTTGCTCAAATGTGGCCTCCCTCTAAGCCAAACTCAACATATAAACTCACTATCTTCCTACTGGAGTGGGACATGACTCCTAGGGATGAGCCTCTCTGGCACCAAGGGATTATTACCAAGTGCCAACTAGTGATGTATTTGGAAAAAGACCTTGACCAAAATGGGGAAATAGTAAGTACAAATGAGGTTTTATGGCTAAGATATTTCAAATGGAATCAGGAGGTTATTCCAGAGGTTACACTTATGCACATCTCAGCAGGATCTCTTTGACTGCCACATTAAACAGTGCCTCAAACAGTGGGATTCCTGAGGGCTCTATAGACATCTAGATACTATAGCAGACAATCTCAGGAATTTGGTGCCCTGGAAGTGGGTCTTACTTTGGAATATATGGTCCTCAATGTAATAGAGTTACACTCATTTACAGTTGCCCTACACATGGCTCTTCTGCACCTTTTATTTGAACCTATAATGAGCAGTTGTTAAATGTATGTCCCAGAAATTTTAATCTTTGGTCTGTTCATATGCCAGTTGAGCCCGGAATCTCAGTATAGTTGCAACACCTATTTCAGTTCACTGACCTCACCCAGGACAACTAACAAAAGGAGGAGGATGGACAACACCCATCCTAAAAACCAGAGAATATCTACAGCTGCAAGCAAGACAGTTCTATCCATCTGCCCGTAGGATCTAAGCCCCATCTCAATCAGAAACAGAGTGGGAATCACCATCCCAAAATCCTTAAGATTAAGGAATAAACAAACATAAGGGGGGAATATAACTACGGACTAGGGCAGACTTATTATTATTCTAGCAATGGAAGACTTGTATCATTGTTATAAAGGCAGTGGCTACCAGAGGTTCTGAGGGGAGGGAGAGGGAAGAATAGGGGTAACATGGAGCATTTGGGGGACATTGGAATTGCTCTGCATGACATTAAAATGATGAATACAAGCCATTATATATTTTTTCAAAACCCATAAAATTGTGCAGGGCAAAGTGTAAACCATAAAGTAACCTATAGACCATGGTTAGTAGCAATGCTTCAATATGTGTTCATCAATTGTAATAAATGTTTTGATTTTTTTTTTTTAAGGAGGTACCAGGGATTGAACCCAGAAGCCCATACATATAATGCAGGAATTCAACCACTGAGCTATACCCACTCCCTCAATTGTAATAAATATATCTCACTAATGAAAGATGTTGTTAATGGGGGAAAGCATGGGAGGGGGAGGGATGGAGTATATGGGAATCCCCAGTATTATTTTTAAATCTTTTTTTTTTTTTGCAGTACCAAGGCTGGGGATTGAACCCAGGACCTTGTGTGTGGGAAGCCAGCACTCAACCATTGTGCCACATCAGCTACCCTGCATTAGTTTTTTTGTTTGTTTGCTTGTTGTTTGTTTGTTTTTTGTTTTTAGGAGGCACTGGGAACCAAAACCAGGACCTCCCTTGTGGGAAGCAGGCACTTAACTACTTGATCCACATCTGCTTCCCTCCTATCCTCTTGATGTAGCATTTATGTAATCTAAAGTTTCTTTAAAAATTAAAAAAATTTTTAAAGTGATCTAAAAATGTTTAGTTTGTGTTGTTACCAACTTGACTTCAATAGCCTATACCCCCTGTTCCTATCCTTCTGTCTCTCCATTTTAAGTTGTTCATGTCACCAACTACAATTTTACACATTGTATACCTGGAAACAAAGGTTTTGGCTTTTTTTTTTATGCATTTGATTTTAAGCCATATAAGAAATAAGAGACGGTATTATTAATGAAGAAGGCAATAATACTGACATTTATATTTACACACATTGTTAACTATACCAGAAGTCTTTAATTCTTCACACAGCTTCTGGTTACTGTCTAGTGTCCTTTCCTTTCAATGTGAAGGACTTCCTTTAGCATTTTCATAAGACATGTAAAGTGCTAATGAACTCCCTCAGTTTTTGGTAGTCCAAATTCCTTAATTTCTCCCTCATATTTGTACGGAAAGCTTTGCCAGATATATTACTTCTGGAAAACACTTTTTTTTCTTTTAGCACTTTTTTTAAAAAGAGTTATTATTTATTTTTTTCTCTCCCCTTCCTCAACTCCCCTGGTTGTCTGCTCTCTGTATCCATTCACTGTTAGCACTTTTTAAAAAGAGAATTATTTATTTATTTCTCCCCAGTCCCCTCAAACATTGTCTGCTCTCTGTGTCCATTTGCTATGTGCTCTTTTGTGTTTGTATTCTCATAGGTGGCTCCAGGAACCGATCCTAGGACCTTCTGGAGTGGGAGAGAGGCAATCATTCTCTTGCACCACCTCAGCTCCCTGATCTGCTGCATCTCTTATTATCACTCCTCTGTGTCTCTCTCTTTTTTTTTTTTAAGATTTATTTATTTATGTAATTCCCCCTCCCTTACCCCGGTTGTCTGTTCTCTGTGTCTATTTGCTGCGTCTTGTTTCTTTGTCTGCTTCTGTTGTCGTCAGCGGCATGGGAAGTGTGGGCGGAGCCATTCCTGGGCAGGCTGCACTTTCTTTCACGCTGGGCAGCTCTCCTTGCGTGTGGGGCTCCCCTACGCGGGGGACACCCCTGCGTGGCAGGGCACTCCTTGTGCACATTAGCACTGCGCATGGGCCAGCTCCACACGGGTTAAGGAGGCGCGGGGTATGAACCGTGGACCTCCCATGTGGTAGACGGATGCCCTAACCACTGGGCCAAGTCCGTTTCCCATCTGTGTCTCTTTTTGTTGTGTCATTTTGCTGTGCCAACTCTCTGCATGGGCCAGCAATCCTGCATGGGGCAGCACTCCTGCTTGGGGCAGTACTCTGTGCAGGCCAGCACTCCACATGGACCAGTTCACCACATGAACCATCTTGCCCTTTCCAGGAGGCCCTGGGCATAGAACCCTGGACCTCCTATATGGTAGACAAGAGCCCAATTGCTTGAGCCACATCCGCTTCCCCCTTTTAGCACTTTAAATATGTCCTTCCAACTGCCTCCTGGCCTACATGGTTTTCTATTAAGAAACCAGATGTAAATCTTATTAAGGATACCTTATATATATATGTGACATGTCACATCTCTCTTGCTATTTTTGAATTCCATCTTTCTCCTTGGCATTCAATAGTTTAATTAAAATATGTCTCAATGTAGAAATTTTTTGTGTTCATCATGCTAGGGTTCATTGAAAATCTCCGATTTCTCTGTTTGTGTTTCTTTCATTAGATTTAGGAAGCTTTCAGCTAAGAACTTGGAAAGTGTCCAGCCAAAACAAAAAGTTGGTTCTTTGAACAAATCAATATTATTGACAAACCATTACCTAGACTGACTAAAAAAAGAGAAATGCGGCAATATAATAAAATCAGAAAGGAAAATGGTGATATTGCTACTTGACTTTAAAGAAATAAAAAGGATTGTAAAAGATTATTATAAACAATTGTGTGCCAACAAATTAGATAATCTAGGAGAAATGGAAAAATTACTAGAAATACATAAATGATATATATTGACTAAAGAAGGAGAACACCTCAACAAATCTAAAACAAGTATAGAGATTGAATCAATAATCAAAAACCTACCAAATAAAAGTCCAGAACTAGATATCTTTATTACTGAATGCTACGGAACAACTAAATAATAATTGACACAAATCCTTCTCAACTCTTCAAAGAATTTAAGAGAAGGGAACCCTCTCTAATTCATTTTATGAAGCCAGCATTACTCTAATACCAAAGCCTGATAAACACATCACAAGAAAATTACAGACCAATTTCCTTTATGAATATAGATGCAAAAATACTTAATAAAATACTAACAAACTGTATCCAAAAGCATATCAAAAAGATTATACTCTATGACCACTTGAGGCTTTCCCAGGAATGCAAGGGTGGTTCAACCTAAGAAAATCAATGTAATGTACTATATAAATACAATAAAGGAGAAAAAAACATGTTTTTTCCTCAAACAACACAGAATAGGTATTTGACAAAATTCAGTATTCTTACTTAATTTTAAAACAAACACTCAGAAAAGTGGGAATAGAAAGCAACTTCCTCAACATGATAAAGGCCCTTAATGGAAAAATCTACAGAAAATATCATACACAACAGTGAAAGACTGAAAATTTTCTTCCTCATATCAAAAACAAGACAAGGATGCCCTAATTTACCCCTTCTGTTCAATATTATATTTGAAATACTAACCAGAGCAATTAGGCAAGAAAAAGAAATAAAAGGTATCCAATTTGGAAAGGAAGAAGTAAAACTATCTCTATTGCAGACAACATGAGCTTATACATAGAAAATTCAAAGGAATCCACAAGAATACTATTAAGGCTAATAAATAAGTTCAGCAAAGTAGCAGGGTACAAGTTCAACACAAAAGTCAATTGTGGGGAAGCAGATGTAGTTCAAATGATTGGGCTTCTGCCTACCACATGGGAGGTCCCAGGTTCAGTTCCCAGTGCCTGGCATGACAGGAAAGCATGGTGTATTGGTCAGGGTTCTCTAGGGAAACAGAATCAACAAGAAATATCTGTCAGTAGTATGTGATTCTGTAAGAGTCTCTCACGCAGCTGTGGGGATTCACAAGTCCAGGATCTGCAGGCAGGCTGCAACCAGGGGCCCCAATGAAAGTCCAATGAAGGGTCTTGATGAGTTCTGGGAGATGTTGGCTGTCCAAAGACAAGCTGGGAAATTCTCTCTCAATGCTGGAATCACTTCCCCTTTTAAGGCATTCAACTGATTGAGTTAAGCATCACTCATTGCTGATGACGATCTCCCTGACTGATATAATTATAACCAGCTATCTATGATTTACCACTGAAGTAAAGTCAATGGTGACTAAAGTCCATAAATGCCCTTGTATTACAGTTAGCCCAGTGCTTGCTTGAACAAACAAATGGGAACAATTACCTCACAGAGTTGACACAATAGCCTAACCATCACATGAGATGAGCTGATGCAACAAGATGATGCAAAAAAAGAGACACAAAGATGGAAAGCGAACGTAGCTCAACTGATAGAGAATCCGTCTACAATATGGAGGGTCCAGGGTTTGATCCCCAGGGCCTCCTGACCCATGTGGTAAGCTGACCCACGCACAGTGCTGCCACATGCAAGGAATGCCGTGCCATGCAAGGGACCTTGTGCCCCATAAGGAGAGCTGTTCCACATGAAAAAAGTATAGCCTGCCCAGGAGTGGCATCACATACACGGAGAGCTGACACAGCAAGATGACGCAACAAAAAAGAGACACAGAATCCCGGTGCTGCCTGACAAAGAATGCAAATGGACATAGAAGAACACAGAGCAAATGGACACAGAGAGCAGACAATGGGGGGGGGGGGGCGGGGAGGGAAGAGAAATGAATAAAATAAATCCTTGGGAAAAAAAAGACTCAAAGAGGAAAGACAATGAGAGACACAACAAACCAGGGAGCTGAGGTGGTTCAGGTGATTGAGCACTGCTCTTCCACATGGGAGGTCCAGGATTTTGTTCCTAGTGTCTCCTAAAGAGTAGATGAACAGACACAGAGAGTAAACATTAAATGGACACAGAGAGCAGAGAGCGACCGCAAACAATGAGAGGGAGAGATAAATAAATAAAATAAATCTTAAAAAAAAAAGTCATTTGTGGGAAGTGGATGTGGCTCAAGCAGCTGAGCACCTGCATTCTACATGGAAGGTCCTGGGTTCATTTCCTGGAGTATCCCAAAGAAGACAAAAAAACAGCAAGCAGACATGAGCAAAAACAATGAGCAGGCAATGAGCAAAAACAAGCAAGACAACGAGCAAAACAAAACAAGCAGGGAGAAGATGTGGCTCAAGAAATTGAGTGCCTGCCTCCCACATGGGGGGTCCCAGGCTCGGTTTCCAGTGACTCCTAAAGAAGACAAACAGCAAGCAGACATCAAGCCAAAACAATGAGCAGACAATAAGCAAAAACAACAAGCAAAAAAACCACACACACAATGAGTAGACAACAAGGAAAAACAACAAGCAAGACAATGAGCAGACATCAAGAAAGACAAAACTAGAAGGGAGCTGATGTGGCTCAAGCAGTTGAGCTTCTGCCTCCCATATGGGAGGTCCCAGGTTCAGTTCTTGGTGCCTCCTAAAGAAAAAACAGACAACAAGCAAAAAACAACAGCAAAAAAACAACGAACAAACAGATGAGGGAGCCATCTGGGGGATGGGGGAGTTAATTGTGTTCTCATATGCTAGCAATGAACAATCTGAAGGGGAAATTAAGGGAACAACTCCATTTACAATAGCATCTACAAAAATAAAGTAGGAATAAAGCTAACCAAGGTTACTAAAAACTTGTACACTGAAAACTACAAAACACTGCTTAAAGAAATTAAAGAAACCCTAAGTAAATGGCAAGATATCCCACGTTCATGGACTGTAAGAGTTAAAATTGTTAAGATGTCAATATTTACCAAAGCAATATACAAATCCATTGCAATTCCTATCAAAATTCCAGCAGCCTTTTTGGAAGAAATGGAAAAAAACTATCCTCAAACTCATATGGAACTGCAAGATACCCCAAGTAGCCAGAACAATTTTGGAAAATTGTAATGTTGGAGGACCCATATTTCCTGATCTCTAATTATACAACACAACTACAGTAATCAAAACAGTGTGGTACTGGCATAAAGACAGACAAATAGACCAATGGAATAGAATTAGAAGTCAGAAATGGATCCAAACATCTATGGCCAATTGACTTTCTTTTTTTCAGGAGGTACTGGGGATTGAACCTGGTTAAACAAGTGCTTAAACCACTGAGCTACACCCACTCCCTACAACTATTGACAGGCATACTAAGTATATGCAATGGGGAAAGAATAGTCTCTTCAAAAAGTAGTGCTGAGAAAATTGGATATCCATAAGGAAAAGAATGCAGTTAGTTCCCTACATTACACCATATAAAAAAATCAACTAAAAAATGGATCAAGGACCTAAATATAAGAACCAAAACTATAAAATACTTAGAAGATAACATAGGGGAAATTTTTGATTACCTGGGATTTAGCAACAGATTCTTAGATATGTTTAGACACCGAACGTATGAGCAACAAAAGAAACAATACATAAACTTGATTTCATCAAAATAGAAAACTTTTGTGCATCAAAGGAAATTATCAAGAAAGTGAAAAGACAACCTACAGAATGGGAGAAAATAGTTGCAAACCATACATTGAATAAGGGCTTAATATGAAGAATACATTAAAAACTTTTACTAATCAGCAACAAAAAGACAAGCAACCCAACTTTAAAAAGGGCAAAGGATTTGAATAGACATTTCTCCAAAGAAGATATATAAATAGTCAATAAGCACATGAAAAGATACTCAACATCATTTCATTGGCCATTAGGGAGACACAAATCAAAAACTACAATTAGATACTACTTCATACAAGAATGGCTATTTTTAAAAATGGAAAATAATACCTGTTGAGGAATATGTGAAGAAGTTGAAACTCTAGTGCATTGTTGGTAGAAATGTAAAACAGTGCAGTCAATGTGGAAAGCAATATGGCATTTCCTCATAAGCTAAATATAGAACTACCATTTGACTCAGCAATTCATTTGACTCAATTACTCAGCAGAATAATTCACAATAGCCATAAGGCAGAAGCAAACCTTGAGTCCATCAACAAAGGAATGGATAAACAATGTGGTACATATACACAGCGGGATATTACTGGCCATAAAAAAAGAATGAATCTCTGAGACATGCTGCCACTGGAAAAAACATGAAAACATTATACTAAGTGAAATAAGTAATACACATAAGGACAAATACTGTATGGTATCATTTATAAGAGATGACTAAAAATAGCAAATGTGCAGAGATATAAAGAGATTAGAGGCTATTGGGGGATGGAGGAAAGGAGGGTTTGGAGAGTGTTCACAAAATTAAAATAAATTGAATAAATTAAGGTGAAAAAGAGAAACAAGATCCAACCCAAGGATGTGGCTAAGTTACCTAAGATTGGCACAGTACATTATAATCCTGTGATACATGTAGATTGGGGGAAAAAACACTGGATCAACAGTTTTTTCAAAGGAAGATGGTTGGAAACACAAATGTTTTTAAAAAAGAATTTTGCAAGGGCTAACTCCTATAGGATATAGTTAAAGCAAAATAGGAGAAGCAGTATTTATTCACGGTGAGAAGAACGAAATGTTGATACATATGGAATCCTATTGTAATACCAAGTGTTTTGTGCAGACAAGAGATAGTTATATTTTTTTCTTATTAAATAAATCTTTCATGAAAATAGCACCAAAGAAACAAAATGGATGAGGATACCTAACGTGTGTGAAATCCAGAAAACCAAAGTTCCTGATAGCTTGAAACTTTCATGAAGAGCAATAACACTGACACACAAGCCAGTAGACATGTCCTAACAAAGAAGGTAACAACAGATACCCAAATGGAGTCACAAAACATTATTACTTTGATATCCTGAAAATATGTTTTTGGGCAGGCCATAGAATATCAGAGGCTGATGTCCAATCAAATCATATTCTGAGAGAGACCCAGAGGGCTTATTCTTCTAAGTATACCCAAAGCAAAAATTTCCCCTGAATTATGGACTAAGGGCTGTGAGGTAAATAAGAGAATCTCCCTTTCTGAAAATCTTTGAGAAATCTTGATCTTTCATGATCAAGTGAAATGTTGCTTGGGAGAAGAAATTCTGGCCCAGGATCTAAAATACAATAAGGGGTAAGTGAGCACTGCTTGAAGTTAGCTGCCTCAGTAAGTAAAGGATACCTGAAGACAATTGGGCAAAGCAGTGTGACAATTCTTTCAGGTGAAATTCTATCATCATGGTTCATGTATACTTTCTATAGTCTCATTCCCCTTTCACTTCTCTTTTTATTCTCTTTTTCTCCATTTTCCTATTATCTTCTACTTAGGCTTATCTTAACATGTTCCAAGGGTTATCCAGGTTGCAATGGATGTCTCCATTACTTGCTGTGCTTTCAAAAGCACTTTGGTCAGAAAGGCCTTTTCTTTTGCAGTAGATCTTATGGATGCCAACCCAACTGCCCCTTTCGGTTTAGGTATTTGCTGGCCAGGTGCATTAGGGAAGGAAAGTATTTGACTAGCCAAAGCCACACACAGTAGGATTCCTCTTACCAGTGACTGTTTTAGGAAAAAGCATGTGTTACAACTCTGGCCAATGAGACAAGAGGGAAAATCTGCTGAGTTCATTCCCTTTTCCTATGTTGCAAAGCTGTGTGAGAGGATACCCTTGGGTACTGCAGCCATCCTGTGACATAAAGAAAAATATCTGAGGAGAAAACCACATGTGGAGAATAGCAGGATGGAAAGACAACAAGAACTTGAGTCCCTGATAATGTCTTGGACCACTGAATTACCTAACTCTGGAACATACCTTTCTTGGGATTTCTTATTAATGAGCTGTTACATGCCCTATTAGGCTACCTTTCATTGGGCTTTCAGTTCCTTAAAGCAGAAACTGTCCTAACAGGTACAGTATAACCTGAAACAACTATTATCAGATTTCATTAGGTAAGTCCTTGGCCAAAAGTCTCTGTGTGCAGACAGTCCATACCTCTTAACATCATGTACAATGGTGAAATTCTAAAATCCTTCCCTCTAAGATCAGGAATGAGTCAATGATGCTGACTATCACTGCTCTTATTTAACATTGTGTTAGAAGTACTTGCTCAAGCACTGAGGCAAGAACCAGATATAAAGGTATCCAAATTGGTAAGTAAGAAGTCAAAATTTCGCTCTTTGCAGACAACATGATCCTGTACATAGAAAGCCCTGAGAAATCTACAACAAAGCTTCTAGAACTTATAAATGAGTTCAGTAAAGTCGCAGGTTATAAGATCAATGTGCAAAAATCAGTAGCATTTCTGTAACTAATAATGAGCAATCCGAGGAGGAAATCAAGAAAAAAATACCATTTACAATAGCAAATAAAAAAATAAAATACCTAGGAATAACTTTAACTAAAGATGTAAGAGACATTTACACAGAAAACTATACTACACTGTTAAAGGAAGTCAAAGAAGACTTAAATAAATGGAAAAATATTCCCTGTTCATGGATAGGAAGATTTAAATATAATTAAGATGTCTATCCTACTGAAACTGATCTACAGATTTAATGCAATCCCAATAAAAATAAACAGAACATTTTATACTGAACTGGAAAAACTAGCTATGATATTTATTTGGAAGGGAAAGAGGCCCCGAATAGCCAAAGACATATTAAAAAAGAAAAATGAAATTGAAGGAATCACACTACCTGACTTTAAAACCTACTACAGGGACATACCACATGGGAGGTCCACGGTTCAATTCCCGGGCCTCCTTGACCCATGTGGGGCTGGCCCATGCACAGGGCTGATGCGCACAAGGAATGCCGTGCCACATAGGGGTGTCCCCTGCGTAGGGGAGCCCCACCAGCAAGGACTGCACCCTGTAAGGAGAGCCGCCCAGCATGAAAGAAAGTGCAGCCTGCCCAAGAATGGCGCCACACACACAAAGAGCTGACACAACAAGATGATGCAACAAAAGAAACACAGATTCCCGGTGCTGCTGATAAGGATAGAAGTGGTCACAGAAGAACACACAACAAATGGACACAGAAAGCAGACAACTGGGGGGTGGGGGGAGAGAAATAAATAAAAAATAAATCTTAAAAAAAATACTACAAAGCTATAGTGGTCAAAACGGCATGGTATTGGCAAAAGGATAGACACACTGACCAATGGAACCAAATTGAGAGTTTGGATATAGATCCTCACATATACTTTAATCTGATATTCAACAAGGCCACAAAACCCACTCAACTGGGAGAGAATGGCCTCTTCAACAAATGGTGCTTGGAGAACTGGATATCCATATGCAAAAGAATGAGCGAGGATTACCATCTCACACCTCACACAAAAATCAACTCAAGATGTATCAAAGATCTAAATATAAGAGCCAAGACCATAAAGACCATGGAAGACAATGTAGGGAACCATCTACAGGACCTTGTAATAGGAAATGGCTTCATGAACTTCACACCCAAAGCACAAGAAGCAAAAAAAAAACCCAGATAAATGGGACCTCCTCAAAATTAAAGCCTTTTGTACCTCAAAGGAGTTTATCAAGAAAGTGAAAAGACGGCCTACCCAATGGGACAAAATATTTGGTAAACATATATCTGACAGGAGCCTAATATCCAACATATATAAAGAAATCCTATATCTTGAAAATAAAGACAAACAACGCATTCAAAAAATGGGCAAGAGATTTGAACAGACGCTTCTCAAAGAAAAAATACAAATGGCTAAAAAACACATGAAAAGATGCTCAACACCATTAGCTATTAGAGAAATGCAAATCAAAACTACAATGAGATACCATCTTACACCCATTAGACTGGCGGTTATTAAAAAAACAGAGGACTGCAAATGTTGGAGAGGATGCGGAGGAATGAGAAACCTCATCCACTGCTGGTGGGAATGTAGAAGGATCCAGTCATTCTGGAGGACACTGGTGGTTTCTCAAAAAACTAGCTATAGGGAAACGGACTTGGCCCAGTGGTTAGGGCGTCCTTTTACCACATGGGAGGTCGCGGTTCAAACCCCGGGCCTCCTTGACCCGTGTGGAGCTGGCCCATGCGCAGTGCTGATGTGTGCAAGTAGGGCCCTGCCACGCGCAAGGAGTGCCCTGCCCCGCGCAGGGGTGTCCCCCGCGTAGGGGAGCCCCACGCGCAAGGAGTGCACCCGTAAGGAGAGCCGCCCAGCGCGAAAGAAAGTGCAGCCTGCCCAGGAATGGCACCGCCCACACTTCCTGTGCCGACAACAGAAGCGGGCAAAGAAACAAGACGCAGCAAATAGACACAGAGAACAGACAACCGGGGGAGGGGGGCGGAATTAAATAAATCTTAAAAAAAAAACCACTAGCTATAGATTTGCCATATGACCCAGTAATTCCACTGCTGGGTATATATACAGGAGAATTGAAAACAAGGACACAAACCAGTATATGCACACCAATGTTCATAGTGGCATTATTCACTATTGCCAAAAGTTGGAATCAACCCAAATGCCCATCAAAAGATAAATGGATAAGCAAAATGTGTTACATACACATAATGGAATACTACTCAGCTATAAGAAGGAATACAGTACTAACACATAGGAAAACATGGATGAATCTTGAGGACCTTATGTTGAGTGAAGCAAGCCAGGCATTGTAGGACAAATACTTCATGACCTCAATGATATGAATTAAGCAAATCAAGCTGTCTCAGAGAGCTAGAGATAGAGCGATAGGCTTACAGGAAATAGGGGAGGAGAGGAAGGTTGTGAGCTGATGCCAACACAGGCAAAATCTATGATAAAGTGGAGGTAAGTAGTAGTGGAGTGAAGGGATAAGACAGGGACATAGGGATACTATTGGGTGGGGCTTTGCAGGCTTGAGGGGGGTTAGGGTTGGGAGGATGGATCAGATGGTCCATGGAATAGGGGGGAAGGTTTGGGGCGAGCGGGTGAACGTGGGAGATTGTCAGGTACATGACTGAAACTATAATGTTGAGAAAACTCTTTAGAAAATGTAATAAGGAAGGTTACTTGTTTGCGGTATTTGACGGGGGGCGTCTGGCACAGGGTTTACCTGGGGCAGGCTTCTAGGGGGGTTGTGTGAGTACTCATCTTGCATATTGTGTTATGTCAGTGGATGGAAAGACATACAATGAGCAGGAAAGTGTTGTACCCTCATCCTGGGGCAGACTGATGTTCTCAGAGGGGAGGGTGTCTCTCAAGAGCATGGGTGGCTCCACTAGAGTGTCAAGCCCTCAGCATTGTTGTATCTATAAATTTTGTCCTTCAAGCATGGAAGCTTGGTTGTCACTGTGGGCCCTGAGGGGAGGGGGAGAGAGGAATAGACTAGATGGAAGTGGGGGTAACTGGGGGGCAATGGAAGTGTTCCACAAGATTGTACAATGATGGATATAAAACATGTAAAATTTCACCAAAAATTTATAAAAACATATAGCCTAAAATGTAAACCATAATGGAACCCATAATGGAATCATGGTTGGTAGCTATGTTTCAATATCTGTATGTCAGCTTAGCAAATGTAACATCCACATGTAAAAAGATCATTGCTGGGGAAGTGGGAAAAGGGTTTGATGCTGGGTATATGGGAGTCCCCTATTTTGTATATGTGACTTTACTGTGATCTAAAACTTTTTAGGGGGAAACGGTCTTGGCCCAGTGGTTAGGGCGTCTGTCTACCACATGGGAGGTCCGCGGTTCAAACTCCGGGCCTCCTTGACCCGTGTGGAGCTGGCCATGCGCAGTGCTGATGCACGCAAGGAGTGCTGTGCCATGCAGGGGTGTCCCCCGTGTAGGGGAGCCCCACGCGCAAGGAGTGTGCCCTGTAAGGAGAGCCGCCCAGCGCGAAAGAAAGTGCAGCCTGCCCAGGAATGGCGCCGCCCACACTTCCCGTGCCACTGACGACAACAGAAGCGGACAAAGAAACAAGACGCAGCAAATAGACACAGAGAACAGACAAGCGGGCGGGGGGGGGGGGGGGGGGGGGCGGGGGAAGGGCCGTGAATTAAAAATAAATAAATAAATCTTTAAAAATAAATAATAAAACTTTTTAGGAGACAAAATTAAATAAATTTTAAAAAAGAATGTAGACACTGAGAAAGGAATGAAGGAGATTGCCTTGCCACTGTACATGCAGGGCAACACCTATTACTGTGATGAAAGGCAAAATGTCAAAAACAAAGTTTTACAATATTTTTCATTAATACCCCAATTCATTTTTTACTTTACTTTAGTTTTCCTAAATTATTATGTATTCTATTTCTAATCTTTAAACCTGTCAATACTATTTCATTTTCCTACTTATTGAATTTGACAATATATTAGGCTTCATTTTTTAAGAGGTTTTGGATCATAGAGAGGGTTCAACTAGGGCAGGGGAGGAATACTGTTGTGGAGTGTCACTGATGGGGGATGCCTGGGTGGGAGGGAGTTCTCCAGGGCATGCATATAGGGTATATAGATTTGTTTGGATGTTCATTGGGTATTGGTCATAGTGGAGAGAGTTACACATGACAACTGAGGGAGTACTGAGTTACCATCCTGGGGAGCTCTGTCACATTTCCCAATGGAACAGCAACAATTCCCCAAGTGTAAGGACAAAGACCAGTAAAGAAGGATGGTCCAATGATGGGCCCTTGATACTGATGACTATGTTTATGAGCATGTGTGACTGAAATTTCAGCTAGGCCTAGAGCTGCAGGGTGCCTAAAAGTTACCTCCTGAGAGCTTCCATGTTGCTCAAATGTGGCCACTCTCTAAGCCAAACTCATTATGTAAATGCATTACCTTCCCTGCTATGTGGGACATGACACTCGGGATGAGCCTCCCTGGCACTGAGGGATTACTACCATTATCAGCTGGTGATGCAACTAGAAAAAGACCATTAATAAAAGGGAGAAATGGTAAAGACAAATGAGTTTATATGGCTAAGCAACTTCAAATTGAGTCAGGAGGTCATCAGAGGGGTTGCGCTTACGTATGTCTCAGCAGGACCCCAGAGAAAGCCGAAGTAGATACAACCCCAGGTACAGGTGCTCCTGAGGGCTATGGAAATACACAGGTTCTATGGTCATGACAGATGGCTCTGGAGTTCAGTACCTTGCCAGTGGGCCCTACTTTGAAATTTGTGCTCCTGAATGTGATGGAGTTAGATTCAGATGTAACCTCTCTACACATACCTCTTCCGTCACTTTTACTGAACCTGTGGTTGTCACTGGGGTTTGTGTATGCTCAGGAGACTTGAATCTCTGGACTGTTCATGTTCCAGCTAAGCCCTGAGCCTCAGCAGACTTTCAACACCTACTCTCTCGGTCATTGGACTTACCCAGGTCAGCTGACAGGGAGGTGAGAATGGTCAACCACCACAACAGAGAACCGGGAGTATTGACAACGGCAAGCAGGAGAATTGCATCCATCAGCAATGTGGAATCTAAACCCCCTCTTAATTTAGATGTGGAGTGGACATCACCATCCCGGGGTACACAGGATAGAGGAATATAATATGGATTGGAGTGGACTTACTGGTATTCTACTATAGAACAGTTGTGACTCCAGCAATGGAAGTAATTGTATCATTGATGTGGAGACAGTGGCCATGGGAGTTGCTGAGGGCAGGGAGAGGGAGAAAGAGGTGTGATATGGGGCATTTTCGGAACTTGGAGTTGTCCTGAATGATACTGCAGGGACAGATGCACGACATTGTATATCCTGCCATAACCCACAGGATGGACTGGGAGAGCATAAACTACAATGTAAACTATGATCCATGCAGTGTGGCAGTGCTCCGGGGTGTATTCACCAAATGCAATGAATGTGCCTTACTGGCGGTGGGCTTGGCCCAGTGGTTAGGGTGTCCGTCTACCACATGGGAGGTCCATGATTCAAGCCCCTGGCCTCCTTGACCCATGTGGAGCTGGCCCATGAGCAGTGCTGATACACGCAAGGAGTGCTATTGCCACACAGGGGTGTCCCCTACGTAGGGGGGCCCCACGCACAAGGAGTGCGCCCCGTAAGGAGAGCCGCCCAGCGCAAAAGAAAAGTGCAGCCTGCCCAGGAATGGTGCCGCACACAGGGAGAGCTGACGCAAAAAAAAAAAAAAAAAACACAGATTCCCGTGCTGCTCACAACAGCAGAAGTGGACAAAGAACACGCAGCAAATAGACACAGAGAACAGACACCTGGGGTGGGGGTGGGGGGAGGGAAGAAAAATAAATAAATAAATCTTTAAAAAAAGAATGTGCCTTACTGATAAAAGGGGATGTTGGGAAATGGACTTGGCCCAGTGGTTAGGGCATCTGTCTACCACGTGGGAGGTTGGTGGTTCAAACCCCAGGCCTCCTTGACCCGTGTGGAGCTGGTTCTTGCGCAGTGCTGATGCGCGCAAGGAGTGCCCTGCCACGCAGGGGTGTCCCCCGCGTAGGGAGCCCCACGCGCAAGGAGTGCGCCCTGTAAGGAGAGCTGCCCAGCGCGAAAGAAAGTGCAGCCTGCCCAGGAATGGTGCCGCACACAGGGAGAGCTGACACAGCAAGATGACGCAACAAAAAGAAACACAGATTCCCGTGCTGCTCACAACAACAGAAGCGGACAAAGAACACGCAGCAAATAGACACAGAGAACAGACAACTGGGGCGGGGCGGGGCCGGATGGGGCGGGGTAGGAAGGGGAGAGAAATAAATAAATAAATCTTTAAAAAAAAAAGGGGGGGATGTTGATGTGGGAGGAGCAGGGGTGGGGGTTGAGGAGTGGGGTATATGGGAACCTCTCGGGTTTTTTTTGTTTTGTTTTGATTTTTTAAAGATTTATTTATTTATTTAATTCCCCTCCCCTCCCCCGGTTGTCTGTTTTCTGTGTCTTTTTGCTGCGTCTTGTTTCTTTGTCCGCTTCTGTTGTCATCAGCGGCACAGGAAGTGTGGGCGGCGCCATTCCCCGGCAGGCTGCACTTTCTTTCGTGCTGGGTGGCTCTCCTTACGGGGCGCACTCCTTGTGCGTGGGGCTTCCCTATGCGGGGGACACTCCTGTGTGGCAGGGCAGTCCTTGCACGCATCAGCACTGCGCATGGCCAGCTCCACACGGGTCAAGGAGGCCCGGGGCTTGAACCGCGGACCTCCCATGTGGTAGACGGACGCCCTAACCACTGGGCCAAAGTCCGTTTCCCGCTCTCGGTTTTTTTACATAACATTTTATGTGATCTGTTCATCTTTTTTTAAAAAGACAATAATAATAATAAAATAAATAATTAAATAATTACATTTTAAAAAAATCTTGTTAGGGGGTGGATGTGGCTCAAGCAGTAGAGGGCCTGCCTCACACATGGGAAGTCCTGGGTTCAGTTCCTGGTGCCTCCTAAAACAACAACAACAAAACAACAAGCAAATGAAAAAACCAACTTGGGTTGGATGTGGTTCAGTGGTTGAGCACTAGCCTCCCACACACAAGGTCCCAGGTTCAATCTCTGGTCCTGGTACCTAAAAAAAAAATTGGCAAAAAAAAAACTTGCTATTGAGGGTTTTTAAATTTTTCTTCTTCTGGGCAGCATTTTAGAAAGTCCACTCTTTGGGTAAGCATTCATTCACTCAATAAATATCTAACGAGTTCTGACTGTAAGGCAGGCACTCTTTTAACAAACCATCGAAATGATCCCTGAAAGTATATTTTATTTTATTATTTTTTATTTTTTAAAATAAATATAAATAAATTTTATTTTCTTATTTTTTATTTCTTAAAAGCTCTTTTTTTATTTTAATTTTTTAATTTTTTAATTTATTTCTCTCTCCTCCCCCCCCCACCCCCCCCCGACCAGTTGTCTGCTCTGTCCATTCTCTGTGTGTTCTTCTGGGTTCACTTGTATTCTTGTCAGTGGCACTAGGAAACTGCATCTCTTTTTTGTTGCGTCATCTTGTTGTGTCAGCTCTCCGTGTGTGCCCCGCCATTCCTGGGCAGGCTGCACTTTCTCTCGCGCTGGGCGGCTCTCCTTACGGGGTGCACTCCTAGCATGTGGGGCTCCCCTACATGGGGGGCACCCCTGCGTGGCATGGCACTCCTTGTGCGCATCGGCACTGCGCATGGGCCAGCTCCACACAGGTCAAGAAGGCCCGGGGTTTGAACCGCGGACCTCCCATGTGGTAGGCAGACGCTCTAGCAGGTGAGCCAAATCCACCTCCCTTCAGGCACTATTTTAAGTTAGGTGTAATAGTGGTGAGCAGAGTGACAAAGCCACTGTTTTGGTGGAGCTGACATTCTGAGGTGAGGGGCACGGTGATAAAGGAATAAACAAACACATGAAGAAGATGGCTTCAGAGAGCGTGGAGGGCCACGCAGGACAGGAAGCAGAGCCTGTGCCCCAGAGTGACTGGTGGGGCACAGGCCATGTTGGACCAGAGAGCAGGGAAGCCCCCTCTAAGAAAGGAACGTCCAAGTGTGATCAGAAAAGGAGCCAGTGCGAGGGGATGGGGAACAAAGTTTCCCAAGCAGAGGTAAGGACCACGTGCAAAGACCTTGGGGAGGAAACAATCTTGCTGCCAAAGAACAGAGAAAGCGTGGGGGGACTGGAGAGGCGCAGGAGGGGCGGGGGGGGGGGGGGGGTGGAGGAAGTTGAAGACGTTGGCGGGAACCAGGTTGCGAAAGGCCTCGAGACGGAGGCAAGGAGTTTGAAAGTTATTCTAAGGGCAAAGAAAAGCCACCAGCATGGGAGGGCATGACACCGCAGCCTGCCCTCTGGTTCAACCCATCAAAGAGCCCATTTTATCTCAGCAGTAGGGCAGAGCCCTAAATGCAGCCCTGGGATAAAAGCCTGAGCTGAGGGAACAAGAGGACGGGGGCTGACCATACCCCAAGGCTCTCGCTTCCATCCCAAGGCAGCCTGTTTGGGATGCTGGCTTACCTCCGGGAGGGAGGCGATTTGACATATTAAAATAGTCCAAAAAACCACTTTGAGTTACCGCCCTGTTGGAGGCCTCACAACAAGCAGTGGAACTTTCTTTGAAAACGGAGAGAGAGAGAGAGAAAGTAGGTCAGGGGCTCTTCTGCCTGGTAGCGGGCTGAGCACTGGGCAAAGTCCAAAAGCAACTGCTCCACTTGGAGGTCTCGAGTGAGCAATTTGAGTGATGTCAGGACTGAGGGCCTCTGAAAGCACACAATTTCTGAACCTGACCTCGCCCGCGGTTTTCCTGGTAACTTTTTAAAACCATTACTTCCTGCCCTTTGCTTTATTTATCCCGCATGTTTATTTTCTATACAGTCTATTCTGAAACAGAGCACTGTGTGAGTTTCCAGGTCACCGCGTCCCATCAGGGTAAACTCGACAGATGTGGGATGAGCTGGAAGATAAAATGGGCCATCAGCCCCGTGGGTGAGCACAGGCTGCCACTGCTGAGTGGCGTTTCTTGTTCCGGGGCTGGCCAGGCAAAGTTAGCTCTGTGATTTGAGAAATCCATGCTCCTTCTCTGAAGGACACCCTGGGGACAGGGTAGGCACCCACCCCCCAAACCCGAAAGCCTTCTTCACTGACATGTTCAACCTGAGAGAGGAGGTCAAAGAGATGCCCAAGGATTCCTGAGAAGCCTGCTTTAATTTCTTTTTTCTTCTGAGGGCACCGGCAATTTCCTTCCTTTAATTCGTTCCCCGGGTCTGCAGGCACAGTTCGCTGTTGTCACGGCAACAGAGGCCGGCCAAGCTGGGCTCTGAGGTTAATGCACCCCGAGGGCCCAGGTCTCAGCCCCCTCCCACAGCCCTGCCTCTGCCGAGTCCAAATGCTGCTCCCACTCTTCCCCTCTGGCCACCTGGGTGCGGCAGCAAGACCAAAGGCGGGTGGAAGTTTTAGACAAAATTCAGGCTCCTTGGTTGTTTATCAGATTTCAATATCAAAAAAAAAAAAAAAAAAAAATTTCTCCCCAGGAAACCAAACCCCAAACCTCTGAAGTCACTTCTTCTAAAACTAAAAATTGATCTCTCATGCTTGTGAAACTATAGGCGGAAATTTGGTTTTGGCTGTGGGCGGTTTTCTTTGACCTCGTCTGCATCAGAAACTCATTCTTCAGCATCTTGTTAGGGTGGCTCCGTCCCGGGAGACTTGCATCTACGATGACGGTGATGATGGTGGTGACGGTGGTGGTGTGTGTGGCGGTGAAGACAGTGTTAATAAAAACTACTGGGACGTAAGTACTATCAAGGTAAACAATTTTCCTGTGCTCTTTATTCTTTATTGTTATTTTTTACATATTATTTATTATTACTGCATTCCTAGCATGTAGAACAGGGCACCTGGAAACAAATTTGCTGAATAAATAACTAGCATTCACTGAGCTCTTACTGTGTGCCAGACACTGTACTGTAGTATTTTATACACATTTGTTTCAGCTTTTTTTTAATAGGATTATTGTAAGATCTAAAAACTACTTTGCTCTTACTACATGCAACGCACTGCCCTAAGCACTTCCTGTCCATTAACTCAATTGATCCTCACAATAACCCTACAGTGAGTGGGTTGAATGGTGGCCTCCAAAAAGATGTGCTCATGTCCTATATAATTCCTGGAATCTGTGGAGGTGACCTTATTTGGAAAACAGTCTTTGCAGATGTAAATAAGCTAAGGATCTCAAGATGAGACCCATCCTGGATTACCCAGCAGGTCTAAAATCCAATGACAAGTGTCTTTATAAGAGGAGAGGACAGACACAGAGAAGAGAAGGAGGCCATATGAAGGCACGGCAGAGACTAAAGTGATGTGGCCACAAGCCAAGGAACGGCTGGGGACACCAGGCGCTGGGAGGGGCTAGGATTACTCCCTAGAGCCTTCAGAGAGAGCACAGCCCTGCTGACACCTGGATTTCAGACTTCTGGCCTCTAGAATTGTGAGAGAATAAAGTTCTGTTGTGTTAAGCTGCCATATTTGTGCTATTTTGTTAAGGCAGTCCTAGAAAACTAATAAAAATCCTATGTGTTTTCCCAGATAAAGAAACTGAGCACAGAAGATGCAGTGGCTTGCCCAAATTCACATAGTAGCAAGTAGCAGAACTGGAATCTGAAGTCCAGCAGTCTGGCTTGAAGTCCTCTCTCTTAACGACTGCGTTTATCCCTGTAATATATTTATCGAACACCTACGATGTATCAGGTATGTTAGATGCAAGAAATACAGCTACAAACAAAAGTGACAAACTTTCTCATGAAGTTTATATGAGACTGAAGTTCAGAGAGGGTGAGTAATTTGCCTAAGGTCATACAATTGGTGTAGCTGGGATTTGAACTTGAGCATCCTGACTCCGGAGCCTGCCCTCCACCCCCTAAAACAGAATGAAAGCCACAGGCTTAGGCACCCTCTGCAAACTATAATTAAAAGATGAAAACTGAGGAAGGACAGCAGCTGCCCACTTTACCTCTGAGCAAGGCCCTTCTCATGGGACCTGGGGTACAGGTATGTCAATGGGATTCACTCAGGCTGCCTTGTGATGGTAGGAGAGACAACTGTGGAAAGAGTACGTGACTAGGAAGACAACTGGTCAACCATGCAGAGCCTCTTCTAACCCTGTGGTTAGGATGACCCAACATCTGGGGAAAACACCTTGAGAAGCTGGTGGACATTAACATTGCCTCTCCAGATTGCTGGCAGGCTGACATCTGACCTGACCCTTCCAGCCCCAGGGTCAGGTCTGTCTCGAAGTTTACAACAAAATAATCTAAATCCCACCTGGAGAAGAAAATAACTTATTAAATGAAACCAGACGAAATTCCCCAGGTCCAAGGGTAGAAGCTTTGAGTAGAGCATCTGCACATTCAGTGAAGCAGAGATGTTGTGTCCTGGGACTCCAGACACCTACAGACACACATATTTGAGAAGATGAAGGTGCCAGAAAGAACCAGAAATGTGTTTTAAAATTTTTTCTTCCTTGGAGAAAAAAAGAAAAAGTTATGCTAGCGTTAATAAATGTGGTGCAATTTCCTTTTTTGAACTGAATTGGACTAGTTCAATTGCAAAAGCAAAGAAGGCAAAGGGAACAGAATGAAGGAGATTAAAAAAAGAAGAAAGGAAGGAAGGGTAGAACGAATGAATGTAAAGAGAGAGACAAAACAGGGAAACCCATCCACTAAACAGAAAGAAAAATGTGGGATGAAGTGGTAAGAGACAGTGATGGAAGATAAGGGAAAATAAAAGGAAGAGAGAGACTAGAATCAAGATACGTAACCAGAGAAAAAGCAGGGGAAGAAAAGATGGTTATTTTCTGTGTCAGTTTTCCAAATGACCCTCCACCTGGGGCTTTGGCCACCCCCTCCCTTTAGCTGTTGCTCAGGGGACTCTCTTTCAGTCTATTGAAGAGGCAGGAGGCTATCAGTTTACAAGTAGAGAGGAAGCAGAGGAAGAGGAAAGAAAGCAGACAAATTACTAAATGAGGAAGCCAATTATCCAGTGCACCATACTTCAAGCTGTCAGTAGGCTGCTATTCCTCAGGCACCTTGAAGCAAAGTGGGACTTAGAACTTTAGAGTTTGCTGCCATCTGGCCTTTCCAATAAAATAATCTATACAGACTTCCCCTAGCACATCTACATCAAATTGCCAGCATCCTGAATGAAATCTTTCCAAATCAGAGACAGTACTGCAGTATCACTGGCTTGCAAGATCAGACAAGCAGAAGAGGCCTGCAAATAAAACTGCCCAGGAACCATTTTAGTTTCCTACTTAGACAAATTACAGGGCTTATTGGGAGTCTTCTGCTGACTTCTCTAACAGCAACATACATAAAAAAACAAGAGTAATAGGCATTTGCTTCAGTCAAAAAGCTGAGAATGATGCAAGGGTAAAAGATCTTTTGTGCTTGCCAAAGGCTTGTAGGTGGAAAGCAGTTCAGCACACAAGTGCCTTAATTTACTCTTTTTTTTTCTTTTTTTTTTTTTCACATATAACCCTTACAGACGTTGATGCAGAACAAAGTACATTCCACTTAATCCAACCACACAGTCTGGCATAGGTATGTAGCTGCCCTATACGTCTTGATGTGGGGCATTAGGAGCAGAGGAAGGTCTGACAGGGGATCAAGATGCCTGCAAAAGAATCCTGTTAGTTACTGGCAAGTTCCACTTTGCTAGAAATACGAGTTACAGAAAAGAGTTGGGGAATGGGACAAATCATGGCAGTGTGGCTATCTATATAACAGCTCCGTCTTGAGTAATGCAAACAAACGCCAGCAGTGGAGATTTCTGAAAAGTTGAACCTTATGCTATATTTTCTTGTTTCCTGAACAAAGTCCTGTGACGTGGTTGCTTGAGTCTCAAGGGAAGTAAAAAACCTCAATAAAAGGAAAATGTCAGGTATGCAGTAATAAGGTTACCTGTGGGAGAAAAGATGCTGACCTTTCAGTGATTACTACAACCCTAAGTCCTTTTGAAAGCAGAAATGGTATATTGGCTTGTCCCCTTACCAGCATTCTTCATAATCCTTTACAGGAATCTCCTTCTCTGTAGGGAGTGAAGATTGTAGCTCTGGAAAACATTTATAGCGACTGATACACCCACCTTCGTGCCCCACAAGGTAAAATTGATTAGTCATATTCTCAGTTTCTATAACAACGTTTCTCTGTGTGAGGCCTGTGGACTAACTGCATCAGAATCACCAGAGGAACTTGCTGAGAATATAGACTGCTGAATCTAAATTTTTGGGTGTGAGGCTCAGGAATCTATATTTTTTTAAGTAGCTCTGCTGGGGTTCTTATATACTCCAAAGTTTGAAAAACACTCTTCTTTCACCCGTTACCGTTACCGATGGACTCCTTCATGCTTCCCCTCCTCCCGCTGGCCCATCCTTCCCTTTCTCCCCGCTCTCTCCCTCCTTTCACCCATTACGATCTTCATATGAGGCACTGTGTTCAATAAAATGAGTAAGACACAGAGCTTACAGTGAAAATGGCCGCAGGAAGGGAAAAGTCTAAAAGCTCATTGTTTAAGAAAAACTTGTATCAGTCCATGACAAGATGAGTTTGGATTTCTAAAAGAGAAGTATATTTGAAGAAATCAAAATCCACACAAATGGTCATAAGCAAGACCTAATCACTTTCATGGGCAATTTATTTGGGGAAGAAGCATGTAAACCAAACCACATTTACCAAATTTGCAAAAAATTATTTGGCAAATAAATAAATTGTCCTTTTTTACTTATCTAATTATGACATATATGGCATAATCATCTTCACTCAATGTGAATAGGAGATAAATCCATTTAGGCTGATGCCAAAGTCAGAACCATTTGAATCTGATAAGTAAGTGAAGTGCTGGCCGGAGAGCCCTGCCACTTTCACACATGAGCAGGGGTTTTGCCTGAACCTGCCATTAGTGAAACAAGAGCAACAACAAGAGAGTAGCAGAAATAGCTTAAGGAAACTGATTTTCAGGTATGCTCATGAGATGGTTTTGTTCACCCTCTCTTCACATCATTCCAGCACGGTTCACGTAAAAGGAAATACAGTGGCTCTGAGTTACTGCTCTAGCCGAAATCTTTTTTTTTTTTTTTTTTTTTAATTTTTTTTATTTTTTATTGACTTTGTAATAATATTACATTAAAAATATATATGTGAGGTCCCATTCAACCCCACCCCCCCACCCCCCCTCTCCCCCCCCCAACAACACTCGTTCCCATCATCCTGACACATCCATTGGATTTGGTAAGTACATCTTTGGGCACCTCTGCACCTCATATACATTGGTTCACATCATGGCCCATACTCTCCTCTATTCCATCATGTAGGCCCTGTGAGGATTTACAATGTCCGGTGATTACCTCTGAAGCACCATCCAGGGCAGCTCCATGTCCCGAAGACGCCTCCACCTCTCATCTCTTCCTGCCTTTCCCCATACCCTTTGTCCATTATGTCCACTTTTCCCAATCCAATGCCACCTCTTCTATGTGGACACTGGATTGGTTGTGTCCATTGCACCTTTATGTCAAGAGGAGGGTCAGATTCCACCTGGATGCTGGATGCAATCCTCCCATTTTCAGTTGTAATCACTCTAGGCTCCATGGTGTGGTGGTTGTCCTTCTTCACCTCCATCTTAGCTGAGTGTGGTAAGTCCAATAAATCAGATTGTAGGTGCTGGAGTCTGTTGAGGCTCAGGATCTGGCTATCACATTGTCAGTCCAGAGATTCAAATCCCCTAAATATATCTTAAACCCCAACATTAACTGCACCTCCAGCACATTATCTAGCCGAAATCTTGAACCCTATCCCTTGCTTGAGGCAATGCAGATGAGATACTCTGTTCCACTTTGAACAGATACTGATATACTTTATCAGGACCTGACAAAGCTAAGAAGCAGTTTCCTTCTCTAAAGGGGAACTCATTTCTAAGATTTCCCAGTTGATTTCCATCTCTCTGTGATACCTCAGTGAGCCCCAGCTTTGCTCCGACTTTGCATGACTTGGGGTTTACTTCACTGCCTTTTTCCAGATCCAGTGTCCTTGGCATTCACCACCCTCCCTCCCTGCATCTTTTTCAACCACCAGAAACTTTCAAATGAGTATAAAACAAATTCCTTGCCCAAGTTTTACATGAATCTTAGCTCTAAAAATAAAAGGGCAAAGGATCTCCAAGAATCCCATGACAACCATAAAACATACTTCTGAGGAATATTGGTTTCCTCCTCGACAAAGAAAAGAAAAAGCAAGCACACATTGCACCCACGGAGGGTTCAGAAGATGGGAACAATGTGGTTTCAGCTCTGCTGACCTAACTTAAACAAGCCAGGAATTGACCAGAAGGAAACCCTGACTGATAACTATTTAAAAATTCCACTTCTTGGTAACAACTAATTTCCTGTGAGGTGGAAGCTATGCATTTCCTCAGTTGGATTATACAGCAAGTTCACCTTGGGAAAAAAAATCCACCGGTCCTACTGTCAAACACTATCACATTTCTGCCTGTTTTGAACTGTGGATAAAGCTACCTAGCACACTGGTTTTCAAACTCTGTTCTATGGTAGTGCTCAGTCTTTGCCTGTGCCACCTCCTCTAGGTCCTGCCTACAGATTAGGCCATCAGAGCAAGAAAAATAACTAACAAAAAGTTCATAAAGCTTGAAAACCACTAGCAGAGCATAATAGTTTCCATGAGTTTTTAAGTGTTCAGGGCAAGACATAAGTCGAAAAATTTTTTTTAAAAAAAGGAGCTCACTCAATCTCAATACCCACTGTCGACTGTACCAGGTTGGGTTGAAATCTACCATTGGATTTCACCAAATATCTGGGACAGGGTAGAATGGGCTGGAAAAATGCCTTTTTCAGGGAGACATTCTCACTCTATTTCTATTCTCTTGATTTATGGGAAGTGATTTCTCAGAAATGTCTCTGGAGCTACAAATAATAAAGACCAAAACTCTGTGATTTTACCAACTCAGCCTGAATCAGCATCTTCCCAGGTCATGGGTTCTGCAATCCTTTTGAAATATCTTAGCCGGGCCATCTCTGGGACCAATTGTTTTTAACTTCAGTGAATGGCCAGTGAGTGGATTCTTGAATCTTTTCTGTTGAAACAGATCCAGGAAAATTCCATAAACCTAGGATGTACAATTTATCAGAAGGAACAAGAGTGGTGGAAGGGCTCAGTGCACATTCTGCCCAATTTAAAAAGTGAATTTTGAGTTTTTTAGAAAATCTGTCTATTGACACTTTCTAGGAAACAACCTAAAGGCACTGAAAGGAAGACAAGATGGAGGCTTATCACTTGTCGATGTGGAAGGAAGACAGAGCTATGCAAATCAGGGAAGGGAAAAAACAACAATTGTTCCTACACCCAGCTCCTAGCCTCCAATCTCCTCTTTCTGCTTCCCCTCTGGTGCTTTCTCCAAAACACTTCATCATCCTCATCTTCATTTTTTAGTTCTTTCTATGTGACAGGCATCATGTTATGCGTGGCTTCATTAAATCTCACAACATATGTACAACGCAGGTACTAAGACTAGCAGCATTTTACAGGTGATAAATGTATCTCCAGGTCACCCAGCTGGCATATAATGGAGCTACGACTCAAACTCACGCTGCTTAACTCCAGAGCCTAAGCACTTACCCAGCATATAGAGAAGGGAGTTATTAGCTGGATTTATCAAATAATGGTTGAATAGAGGTACAACACAGAAAAAAGTACAGAAAGGTTCGAAAACTTGACCTTTCTATATAAAGCTAAGCCAAATCAGATTCAACAGTACAAAGAGTTTTATTAAAATTTGAGGGGATTTCAGTACACAGGGTGAGAAATTTTATGAGTTCATAGCTTGTTCTTTGAATCCAAAGAGAAGACACCATTGATTTCTTTAGCAACAGAATGCTGGGAAGCCTGCTCTTTAAAGGTTCCTGGGAATGGACAGGAATATGAAAGCAAAAATATGAGAGCCTACTAAAGGGTTGCCCTGGAAGTCAAAGTTTTGTCCCAGTAAACGGAATTGCCAAAGAGAAGTCTGTCAAAAGTGAATAAGGAAAATGAAAAAAACAAAACAAAACAAAACAGATCATATCATTTGAGGACTTTTTAAGAATCTACAAATATTACGATTAGACGTGATCATAGGAGATAGTTCATAAATAGCAAAAATCAAATCTGTTTATTCTACTCTTTCAAAGGCCCAGTGAAAGGAAGATATTCCCTTTGCCAATAACCTCTACTATGTCTTTTCAGCACAAAACTCATTAGAACGGAAAACTGTCTGGCATATACAGATATTGTAAGAAATGGCAACACACTGTGTAATTGTTATCTGAGAGATAATAAATGGTACAGAATGCTTTGCAGATTATAAGGATGTTAGTGATGGAATTATTAACTTGGTCCTCAAATGATTTGCACACCTAAAAGTGGGTAACAACAGACACCAAAGAGGTTAAGACAGTTTGATGGATTGAATAGAAAATTAAAACACCTCAACTTACAAGGATCACCAAAGAGACCCGATACCTTCTATATCGAAAACAGAATCACAGTCTTGGTCACTCAGCAGACGAGGTGGTTTAGATCCCACTGTTGGAGGCACTGCCAATCTCAGTTCAGATAGAACAGAAAAACCCAAATGCCATTAGGAACTTTCCCCACATACATTCCCCACAACATATGCAGTGACCATAAATGATAATTGGGTTTGGAGGGTGATACATTCATACATATACACGCTCACATGTCACCACAAATACAAATACATATAAGTACATGCAAGTGAACAGATAGATAAGATGCATGTGTCATCCAAAGAATGATGCTGTCCTTGGTGATGGAGAGCCAGATTTGGGCTAGAGAGAAGCCTGCCTGAAAGGGTAGCCAGTACTGTGAACCATGGCTTCTGTTTCTTCTGCAGTTTGTTCTCAAGTGAGTCTATTTTCCTGACTCTTCAAGGGTCCTATACTTACCTGTACTTCCCCTAGCAACTTCCTGCTAACACTGACCGGGGTAAATTATTTTCCCCAAAGACCCTAGCCTTAGGCCAGCCATCTTTTACCTTTCATTTCTCTTGTTTTATCCCTTCCCTATAAAGTCCATTTATGGTAGAGCACACAGTCAATTGTTAAATTTTAAAACATATTTTACTACGGGGCGCCAAGCATCTCAGAAGGTCAACCATATTCCAGATGGGTAATTAATGAAATTAAATTCACTTTTTCTCCTCCAGGGCTTGCTATGTGCCAGGCAGTGTGCTAGGCACTATAGAGGACTAAAAGAAATGAAAAAGATCCAGTTCTTCAGAGTACCACAATCAGGTACATCTCAGGAATCAAATCATGTAATTCAATTAAGCTTGACTTGATTTAAGGCAGCCTGTTTCTTCCAAAGATCCCTGTTCACTGTTAGGCATCCCAGCTCACTCCTACCAGTCCACTCTTTCCTTTGGTAGTTCACCTTAAATGTCCACCAAGAAGTGTATGATAATCAACTGTGGAATAGCTAATCCATGGAATACTACTTAGCAGTCAGAATGAGGTAGATCTATATAGACTAACATGGAGAGGTCTCTAGAACCTTCTACTGAGTGACAAAGCATATTAATTTATGCCACCATCCATCACCACTAAACAAAATTATATATTTAATATAGCTTTGGAGGTCCAGTGGGGCCTGGGGCCTGGCGCCCCTCCCTAAGGGAAACTCAACCTGCAGTACACAGCCACCTGCATGCCCCAAGACAAGTTAAAATGTAACAAACCTCCTCACAGGAGAAAAATATATAGATGGTATCCCAGACTGTAATTTTCTCCAGGTTGTACAAGTCCTTCCTATAGTAATACCACCAGACCCCATTTATGTGCTTCCTGCGACCCTAGCAGAAACTCTGTTCTGAAATATCTTTGTTCTAAGACTCTATATATTGCCCCTCCTTTTCCCACCTCTTTGTGGAGTGCTACTTTCATTCTTTGGCCTGATGCTGCCAAAGACCCTGTCCTGTCTGTAAATCCCAGTAAATAAAGCTCATGTCTGATTATGTGCAGAGCGTGTCCTTTGGTCTTGCCACCGCCTTGACCTGTGCCCATCAGGAGCTGGACAAGCTCCTGCCAGCCAGGAGACTGAAGGCCCACTGGCAGTAGCAGGCATGAGCTCTAGGAAGGGAGCATCTTTGGGAGAAATCCCGGGTTGACCTATAACGTCCATGTGGGGAGGGGTGGCTGCCCCTCCATGTGGGGAGGTGGAGTCTGCCGAGTGAGTACAGGGATGCCCAAAAAACTCTGGCAGGTATACTGGTAGTGCTACAGCAGGTAGCAGAGCAGCTGCATTTAAATAAGAAACAGGGAGACTGCCAAATAGTAGTGGCTATAGCCTGGCCCCTGTTGGAGCCTTGCAAGTGGCTACTGAGGCAGAACAAGTGGCAAAGCCTCTGTGCACCACTTAGAAGAAGAGTTAAAGTTAGAGACATGCTCATGGCACAGGCAGAGATGAAAGATTCTTTAACTGATCACCTGTACCAAGTTGATGATCAATTAGAAACATGAGCTTGCAGATATGCTTGGGCCAGGGGCTGCAGGCTGCCTCAAGTCCAGGTCCAGAGTATATTAACCACCCCTGGGTGGGAGCCTAAGGCATGGTAACCTATGGACTTTTCCCAGGATAAGAAAAAAAGATGAAGAATGGGAAAAGGGCTAGGTATGACAAAATAGGGAAATGTAGGCAAGGGAATTAAAAGTCATAGTTTGTCCTGTAACTCTCCAATTTAAACCTTTAACAGGCTTAAAATGAGAGTAATTAATTCAATTACCAAATTTCAGAAAGTAAAGAAAAAGTCCTTAAAAGCTATGGAACAATCTTTTCTAAATTATGATTAAAACAAATTTATAGGGGAAGCGGCTATGGCTCAATCAGTTGTGCTCCTGTCTACCATATGGAGAGCACTGGGTTCGTGTCCCAGGGCCTCCTTGTGAAGGCAGGCTCGCCTGCAAGCTGTGGAGAGCCGCCAGCCTGCAAGCACCACAGAGAGCCGACTCAGCAAGGTGACTCGACAACAACAAAACGGAGACGAGCAAAAAAAAGAAAAACAAAAAACGCAGAAAGAGCACACAGCAAATGGACACAGAGAGCAGACAGCAAGCAAGCAGTAAGGTGGGAGGGGGAAATATATAAAAATAAAATACAGACACAGAAGAATGCACAGTGAATGGACACAGGGAGCAGACAGCACGCAAAAAAAAGCTTCAAGTGGGGGGGCGGATAAAAAATTTAAAAAACGAACAAAACAAAACAAAACAAAATTTATATATATATATAAATATATATATATATTCCAGAGACTGGCAGGCAGTATGCTTTTATATATATATTCCAGAGCCCGGCGGGCCATATGCTTTTAAAGTTATTCACAATTTTAGAATTTTATTTTTAAAAAATGAACAATTTCTTGCATAAACTATAATTGTTTTGATTTTATTTGGCTTCAGTATAATCTCTCTAGGTTTATAGGCTACTAATAAAACAAATTAGCATTATATGTATTAAATCTTGAAGATGATGAAAATTGTAAGTTTATGTTTAATGAAATATAGATCTGTCCTAAAGTGAAATAACTAGTTTTCACAGAAAAGAATAAGGAATGTAAGACAAAACTTAAATGGATAAAAATAAATTTCATTGGTTGCTAATTATAATTTATGAGCTTACTTAAAGGTAAAAGTAACTTATAGAATGTTTGCAAAAGCATTTTCTAAACTGAAATATTTAAATGACTAATTCCAGGAAGTCATTAGTAAATAAAAACCTGAATTGACATTGATAACAAAAAGTAACTTCATAACAGGGAAACCTGTGAAAGGTCACCTCAATCTGCATATTTAAGTGGTGATAGAGAAAGATAATCTTAATTCCATTGGAAATCTTAGGTTTTCATAAAATATTAGAAAAGGTAGTTTTTCCTGTACTGCTAAAGTAAAATACCTGTTAATTAATGTAATCATGGTAAAGGTATAAAAGTAAAGTACTGAAAATAATTAAGTTCATTTAATCTGTGATAAACTGTACTGGAAGTATTCAGAAAGTACATAAAAATTAAAAGAGACAGACTTCAGTATTGTCAACTCTCTTATGCATTCAAACCAGGCCTCCAGTACCCTAATGCTGCTTCTCCATTTGAGTTATTGGCTAGGTCAGTCACTATGACCTCTAAAACAATAAAAGTATCTACCACACCTCTGGATATGTTTCTGAAATGAATGGGAAGAACATTGCTGTTTCAGACTCCTGCAGCAGATGGCAATGCCTAGATATGGCCAGATTTACTGTGGGTATTGTCCCCAGACCAGCTCTGTTTCATGGTGCCAAAGAGCCCTATGCACCAGGTCAATGAAACACTGGAGCTTCTTTCCAGGATTAACAGTGCTGCAGCATGCTGGCTGTATACCAAGTGGAGTAATAATTACCAGAGTAATGTGAGTAGAACTTAAGCAAACACAATTGGAATTATAGCCTGTTCCCATGAAGAGACAGCATGTATAGTATTGCAAACCTAAAGCTTAAATCGATTAACTGCAGCTCAAAAAGGAAATTGTGCATTGATTAGTATCAAGTGTTGTACATATATGCCTAGTGAATATAATATAATAACATTTCTTCTATTTTAGATCATATACAGAAGGATAGTGAACATGTTAAAAAGTCTTGGTAAACTTATTTTCTAAGTTTATTTCTTCCAGAACCAACACCTTGCAGAACGAGGTATTAGTCATGTGGGGATTTCATCCAGTTCAAACCATGGTGCTGAAACAACCTTCCCTCAGCCTCAGTAGAACCGCAAGAGAGTTTCACACTCTGTCAGGCAGGGACTAGACTACTGCCCCTAACTAGTAAGAAGCAGCTACAGAAAAATGGCCTTCACCCTTCAGCTCTACCTTAAGAATAAGGTTGCAAACTCTCTGAGGAGAAAGTTGAGGCAGGTTAGTATAGGAAACAGGGAAGGTGGCAGCCAGAATAAAGCAAAGCCCACCAGAGACTAGACATGAGGTCCAGTTTGAAAGTCCTGGGCTCAAGAGAAGTCCTCAATCACTCCAAACAGAAAGACTTCCCCATTGGTTCCCTGAAAGCTGACAGGTAAAGGTAGATAGGTAACCAATCAGGACAGCAAATAGCTAAGGCCCTATGTGTGTCTGTGTGCACTGTCCTTATACCTAAACCAGTTTTTTATGTCGCCATAAAAAACTCAGAAAATTAAAAGGGGAAAATGCATGGTATTGGAAGCCTCCTCATAGGACTTCCCCTGCCTGGTACTTTATTGTCTACTAATGAAAATGTTGCTTATATATTGTTAGACCAGCACAATCTGTCTTGAACCATAACTTTTGCACATTGGACAGAGTGGGACACCTTGCTGGCATGGCAGAATATGACCCATCGACAAGTTTGGAATAAGACCTTCTCATTAAATAATGTTTAATGTTGTGTATATAATCCTCATCACTCTCATAATGTCTCATAAGTTTCAAATCATATGCAAGCACATGTCACAGTGATAAATTAACTGTTGGGGGAGCAGATGTGGCTCAAATAGTTAAGCACCTGCTTCTCACATGGAAGGTCCAGGTTCAGTCCCTGGTACCTCCTAAAATTAAAAAAAAAAAAGAAACAATAAGCAAATGAAAAAACCAACTCAGGGGAGTTGATGTGACTCTGGTTGAGTTCTGGCTTCCTACATACGAAGTCCCAGGTTCAATACCTGGTCCTAGTATTAAAAAAAAAAAAATTACTATTGATCCCATGTCTAACTGCTTTAACTCCCTCTCTTAGCCCTGGTGTCTTTGTAAGTTTACTAGCTTTTAGAGGAGGACTCAGTATTCTATTGTATGCTGTACTGTTGTTGTGAAATGTGAATGTAGTGTGTGTCCTATGGGCAATGCAAGCTGCTGCGTAAGGATTGTGGAGGTCCAGTGGGTCCTGGGGTCTGGCTCCCCCACCCTAAGGGAAACTCAGCCCACAGTACACAGCCACCTGCATGCCCCAAGACAAGTTAAAATGTAACAAACCTCCTCACAGGAGAACATGTACAGATGGTATTGTAGACTGTAATTTTCTCCAAGATGTACAATTCCTTCCTACAGTAACATCACCAAACCCCATTTATGTATTTCATATGACCTAGCAGAGACTCTGTTGTGAAATGTCTTTGTTCTGAGACCTCATTTTCCTGCCACTTTGTGGAGCACAATTTTTATCCTTTGGTCTGCTGCTGCCAAAGATCCTCTACTGCCTGCAAATCCCAATAAATAAAGCTCATGTCTGATTATGTGCCAAGTGTGTCCTTTGGTCTTGCTACCACCCCGACCCTGCCCTTTGGGAGCTGGGTTGCAACAATAGCTACATATATATTTGTAAAAGCACATAAAGGGTCTGCCTGCAGGGCTACACACCAATTTGGAAACCTCAGTATCACTGGAGTGAGGAGAAAGGACCCTGGGATTCATGGTAGCAGTAAGGGCGCTTTAGTCTTTCTTGAAAACATTATTTATATAATTAGAAATAATTTTAAAGTATTTAAATAAATCATTTATGTCTTCACTAACAATGGGACCCCAAAACACATAAAAGAAACAAAATAACTTTCTTCTCTTCTCCAGGAACCTCAACTTGACTGCTGGCATAACTCCCCCACTTATCATCCCTTCACTTTTTCAACAAATATTTCCTGAAGACCTGCTATGCACCAGGCCCTGTTTTATAAACTAGTCTCTTCTTTCAACACAGAGCCTCCTACTCTAAAGTCTCTTCATTCCCTGATACTCCCCATAAGTCATGGCACTTAATCCCAAGCTTTTTTCCAATGGAACCCCCAGACTCAAGGGAGTAGTTCTTCAGCATACTCAGCTTTTGGCTTCTCTCATCAGCAGATATTAACATAACCATTAGCCTCTGCACCACTTACCTACAGTTCACTTACTCCAACGGATGGGGAATAGTCTCAAGTCTACAAAAGTTGGGAAGGGGAAGGAAGTGTTCCCTACTCCTCTCCCCCACAAAGTCTCATGGTGGAGAAATACAAGGTGAAATGCAAATCCCCCATCTGAAAGCTACCTCCCAACCCCACCTTGTTATATACAGAAACCGCCTGATTGTTATTCAAAGACTTGGGATCTGCTGATCTCCCAACCACACATCCCTATGTTCTGCTATGGCTGCAGCTGGAGAGAAAGGAGACATTTGACACTGATGAGGTTTGGTTCCCATCTCAGCTTTATATCATTTCTGCCAATGAACACTCTCCAGGCCAAGGCTCAATCTTACTCTTACGTGTTTTGTTTTTTTTTAATAAAGGACTATGGACCCTATACTTGAAGGTCAGTTTCCATTTATTTTCCTATCTCCAGCCTACCTCTAAAACCAAACATTTTTAAAAAGCAAAAGCAAAATCCTTAACAGTCCTGTGGCGGTTTGGCAAGTTACAGGTTTCTCTAAGAGAGAGAATTTGTGGGTAAAGGGTTAAACATTAGCACGCTTCCCTGGAAGGTCTCTTCTACCCTGTTAATGGAACCCAAGTGCAAACCTTGGCAAGAATCGCACATTAGCTCATGACAGGTGGAGGCTTCATGCTGGTTGCTGCTGCATTTCCAGCAAAAAAATCAGGGACGTGGGGGCCACTCCATGACACAATAGGCTGGAACAGATTGCTTTGTGGAGATCTCTTCTGGCTGAAATAATTCCTTATAACAACTTCCTTGACACGCTGTCAGGATGGCTCATTTCCAAAGTAATGGCTGATGCATGGGGAAATAATAGACATCATCTGTGGTATTCCAGAGATTAAAGTCTCCAGAACACCCTGCTGCATTCTTCTAATAGAGCCATCCATCCACTCGGCAATGCTCACTAAGCCGGGTCCCCAGCAGCCTCCTGTTCTTCCCACATCATAATATTGTTCACTTTTTACTGTAAATCTGGGGTTGAAAACTCAAATATCCACAGGAGCCAGGCAGACAATAATAAAAGATGAAGCAGGCTAGAAGGCAAGCCAGAGAGCATCTGTTGATCTAGAGGGAGAAGCCACTCTCGGCTCCATCCTGGTTTAACTTCAGGATACTTTTCTGGAACAATATTCTTGGCAGAAATTTCTTCTGGTTGAAATAAATCCACAAACAATGTGCTGACACGCAGTCAGGATGGTCTGTTTCCAAGGTAATGGATGATTTTCGGATTTTTTAAGAAGTGAAAAATCTGGAATTTTATGTAAAATTAACTGATGTTAAAGGTGGAGAATGAGTTCAAACATTAAACACTGTTCAGACCAAACAGAACAGGTGATGGGCCAGATTCAGCCTTAGACCACCAGTTTGCGGACAGTGAAGACAATTCGTTGCTTAATATCTACTTTGCTCATTATGCTGGAAGCTCCCTGAGGGTAGCGCCCTACCTGGCTGCCGATTCCCCAGTGTCCAGAGCAGTGTCTTCAGCCTAACAACCCAAGCAAGCCTCCTGGGGCCTCTGAGGAGCTCTGGCTCCATCCCCCAACCCACCAGATACCACTCCCTCACACTAAGACCCCTTGCTTAGAAAGGGCAGAGATGATGCTCATGCTTCCCAGAAGCTCTACAATAATTCCAAGAGTGAGGAAAAATGTTTCTCCATGTGTTAAGGCAGAATTCTCTCCTCTATAAAGAGAAGGGGTAACCGCTTGTTTTCCTCTGTCAGGGACTTTCCATCACACACTCAGGTGCTCTGTTAGTGAGAGACCAGGGATTATCAGTCAACCTTATATCACAGAATGAAAATAACTGCACCAACAGAACGGTATGTGCAACACAGACGGCATTTCCTCTGGGGAAAGAAAAACTGGGTCTAGTGTTTACGGAAAGTGATGTGCCTACCACATTGAAACAGTTCTGTGTCAAGGTACCTACCCCACCTGCTAGTCCCTGGAAGGAACAGCCACATGTCCACATGTCCCATGTCCCCTCCCCTCCAGGGCCACCCATGGCCTAAGACGGAAACCTGATCCACAGATAGAGAATAGGCAGGATGGACAGCAGTCTTAGGCTTAGGACCCAGGTTTCACATATGAACTGAAGAAAGGGATCCAAGAGCGGCTGCAGGTCCAGCCATGACTAGGTGCTGGAGCTGGAAAGTTGTGTCGAATCAAGGGCTCGGGCAGCCATTTGGGGGCCATATCCATGATGGTGGAAAATCTGAGAAAGCCATTTTACAGAGAGGGAGCAACTACAGAAAGACAGAAAGGCTCTGGCACTCAGTAATCCAAGGTCCTGTGAGGTCTACTCTTCCTGGATCCTTATACTAAAACGTTATGATATCCTTATAAGACTACTCCCTTTTCTTGAGCCAGTTTGAATGGGTTCCTTGCAAAATGCAAAATTATTCTAAAGCTTAAGACATGCTTTCCAACAGCCCTTGCAAATAGATGCCATCCCCAATTAGTGGTAGGTTAAAACAGAAAGGTGGATTTACTTTGTTGAAAGAGCATATTAAATTTATTACAAAAAAAGTTAAATCTCACAGTAAATGGAACAGTTTCCACCTGCAAAATTCCTTTATTTATTATGCGCAGACTTTGGAGGAGATAATCCACTACATGTGTGTAGACACATATTACACATGTGCACACATACACATAACAGTGGGGCCTATAGATGACTCTGAAAATATTTAATATAGAATAACAGATGATATTGTTACCATGATAAGGTAGATGGGTGGCTGAAGATGGGATCCTGTTGGATTTTTTTTTTTAAGTTTTATTTATTTACTTATTTTCCCCCCTTCCCCTCCTCCCACCCTGCTGTTTTTACTGTGTTGTCTTCTCTTCTCATTTTCTGTCCTCTAGGATTCACCAGGATTTGATCCTGGAGACCTCTGATAGGGAAAGAGGTTCCCTGTCAATTGTGCCACCTCAGTTCCTGGTTTCTGCTGCGCTTCACCTTGACTCTCCCCTTGTCTCTCTTTTGATGCGTCATCATCTTGCTGTGTGACTCACTTGCATGGTCACTGGCTCACCGTGTGGACGTTGGTTCACCACATGGGCACTCATGCAGGCATTGGCTCGCCATGCGGGCACACCTTCTTTTCTTCTGTTTTCACCAGGAGACCCCAGGGATTGAACCCAGGTCCTCCCATATGGTAGGCGGAAGCTCTATCACTTGAGCCACATCCACTTCCCCTGTTGGATTTTTTGTTTGTTTGTTTGGCTTGTAAACAAGCAAGATCTTTCAATGAAAAAGAAAAGAGAAAAAGGCAAATATACTTGAGGCCCTCTGTGCTACATGATCACTGACATCATGTGGTCTATGGTAAGGGCCCCAAATCTACCCTGGAGACTTTCAATCCACTCTACACGGTTATCAGAGGAATCGATTGGAAACTTAAATCAGATAATGTCACCCATCTCTCTGAAAGCTCTTAATGATATCCCACTGCTCTTCTGACAAAGACTAAAATCCTTACCATGGTCCTCAAAGGTCTGTGGCCCCGGTTCTTGCCTTACTCTCTGCCCTTCAGTCTCAATGGCTTTTTTTAGGGCCTCATGTGCCCCATCTTCCCTTTAGCCACAGGACCTTTGCATATACTTATATCTCTGCCTCAATATTCTCATTTCTCTACCCCCATCAGAAAAATGTACACATACATGTATACACACATTCCAGTTCACACATACTTGCACACAGATATACACATACATGCACTCCTTTTCTCTACCTAATGTCTACTCATCCTTCAGATCTCAGCTCCATCACCATTTCCTCAGGGGAAGCATCTTGACCCCACCTCCACCCCCACCCAGAGTCAGTCCAATCCCCTTCAGACACTCCCAAGGTCCCAGGTCCCACGACCCTCTCAATTGCACCTCCCACTGAAAGGTGTGTAATCTTCCCCTTCATGTCTGTCATCCTGTTCTACTGTCATCGTCACTGAATTCCGCCTGCCTTAGCACAGTGTCCGTCACACAGGACAGGACAGTGTTACACCTCCAGGGAATGTGCATGCCTCATTTTCTCCTATTCCAGGTTAAATGCTCTCTGTGGCCTCATTATTACAAAGCCCACGGTTTGTCGTTTTCTTTTGTAACATTTCACATTTTGCACTGTTTCTGAGGTTCACATCTGTTTGATGTCTCCTGCCTGTTGGCCACACTGTGCGCAGGGATTGTACTGTTTCATTGTATCTCCCAGTACATAGTATGGGCCTTATATTTAATACATAGTTGTTGGATGCTTAAAGACCTATTTTAAAATTTTGCCTTTCAATGGTGAGGAGGCCTTACAGAGTTGTGTGAGTAAAGACAACAGCCCAGTGGCTAAGACGGCAACCTCTGGGTTGAAAGCCTGGGTTTGAATTCTCTTTGTGCCAGTTACTTGTGACTTTAGACCAGTCAGTTCACCTCTTTGCACCTAAGATACTTACTTACCTGGAAAATGAGAATAAGGATAGTAGCCACTGTTAGGATGCTGGGAAAATGAAATTAGGTACGCAAGCACTTAGAGCAGGCACATGGGCACGTGCAGGTGGCAATTATTATTGAGGAGATGAATTAATGCTCTTCTTTGCATTAAAAATTATAATAAAATTAGAGAAGCTAGTTTTAAAATATATATATAGGGACTTAAACATGTTTGAAGTTCAAGAGAAAGGAGCCATTGGAGAAGCAACAATTCAAAATGTTAAAAAGAAAAAAGTATAATTGATGGATCTAGGTCCCAAAAACAGCAGAAGGGAAAGAGAATTAAAGGCATAAATTGGGGGTGGGGGGTGGGGTAAGGGGAGAGGATTGGACAGGAGAGATCCTTCTTTGCCTCTTCTTTGCAATGCCAACTGTATTTTTCAGGAAACCTTCCTTAAAGACGCCAGGGTTTCCACTGCATGTATTGCCCTTTGTTGGAAATGCCATTTTCAGAAGGGTCTAAATTCAAAGTTTCATTACAGACGACACTCCAACCAAGAAAATCGACAAGATGAGCTGTTCTCAGCTGGGGGTTAGTCCCCAGGCCCCACCCCCACCCCACCCAGAGACATCTGGCAGTGTCCTGCAGACACTTCTGATCCCCATGACTTCTGCGGGAGGCTCCCAGCATTGGATGAGCAGAGGTCAGAGAGGCTGTCCATCCAACCTTCCACCCGGCCAGGACAGCTCCCCTCCCCCCAGCAGAGAACTACCCCGCCAAGGATGTCAATAGTGCCATTGTTGAGAAACCCTGTTCTAGACCATTACATTTCAGCGTCCCAGGGGTCCTGACATCATGTTACAGGCTTGAGTGATTCAGTCTCTGTGGCATTTCAATTTAACCTTCTTTCAAAAGAACAGCCTTCAACAGTATCTGTGTGTTCCAAAACTTTGTAGACCATAAAGTAGTCTTCCCTGATTCAAACTAAATCTTCCATGTCTTCCACCCAGTCCCAGAAATTCCAAGTTCTGGCCATTGTCTTTCAGAAGAGACCGCAGAGCTTCAAGGAACTCCTAGCTGCTCACCGCATGCAGGAAATTCGTGGGTAATCACTTCAACCTGCTGCAATCTAACAGAAACCTGTTTATTGTTCCGCTGCTTGGCTGCTCTGGAATTATCTATGACCGAAGTCTCACATTTATTTGTAAAACAGAAAAAGGTATATTTTTATTCTCACATCCCTTCCAAATCCCTGTATTAAATTAGTGTGAACTTTCCAATATAAATTCACCTTTGAGCCGAAACTAAGCATGGAAAGTTTCAGCCCAAACGAATACTTTATTGGAAAGTTAGAGGCAATTGAAAATGGGGATTATAATGGGTATTTTACTGTAACTTCGGCACTTGTACTTACAAAGAATAGAGTGAATATTTGTTAATATAAAGGATTCTCTAACCAGGGTGATGTATGCAATCCAGAATTGATTTTCAGTTCCCTTTTCTTTAAGGCTCTAAGAAAAAAACAACTGGAAATAAATAGAATGGAAAACTCAACACATATGGATCTAATTCTGCACCATGTCACTGGTTAAAACCCAAGGAAAGAATGTTTTATCAGAATGAGGAAAGGGGAGTAATCAGTAATTGGAGGGAAGACCCTTGATTCCTTCACTCCCCCATGTAGTTTGTTGGCCCACAGCTGTGTTCTAGCAGCATTTGTCAACAACCCGAAGTAAACATGTTATTTGGATGGCCCAGTGGTTTTTGCTACAGGCAAACATTCTTACATCTCTGGGCAGTTCGTAACATAGGTAGATATTGTTGGGGTATTTACAGCTTGTTTTTTCTCCTTTTTTTTTCTTTCATTCGCCTAAGAAATGTTTACAGGAGGTCTGCTGTGTGCTGCTGTGCTGGCACTTACATGGCTTTGATTTTCATAGGGACCAGGAGGCAGAGAAAAGGTGAGGGGTCGGCGGAAGAAGGAGAAGCAGAGCATGGACGGGGAGCTCACAGAGGCGGACCACTCCCTCAGGGTCTGCTCTGGCAGAGAGGGCGCCACACCGGCTGACCACACCCGAAGTACATTTTCAACATAGATATTTTTCAATCATCTCTCATCCTGGGAAGATTCAAATTCTGGAAGATTCTGAAGTGTGCACCTCTTCAAAAATCCATCCATAGCCATAACTATTCCTGCTCACACAAGCCCCGATACTACTCATCAATGCAGCATTAAAACAACTGCAGAATGGTGAGTGATCCTCTCCATAAAACGGTTATGTTCAAACAGTGTTTAGCAGCAGTGAACTGCTTCTTTTCCTCCTCCCTCCCTCCCAAACATGCAAAAAGTCTTGAGTAGAATAAAAATACATAAAACAGATAAAAAAGAAATTGCTCAAAAAGAAACAGATTCGGGTGCCACTGATAAGGATAGAAGCAGTCACAGAAGAACAGAGCGAATGGACACAGAGAGTGGACAACGGGGGGGGGGGAGAAACAAATAAATTAATTAATCAAAAATGAAATTGCTCTAGTAAAGCAGGGGTCCTGGAATCTCAGCCTTATCCCCTCCCATTCCCCATACTTTTGTTTCTTGCTAACTGTCTGGATCAACACATTTAAAGAAATTGTTTCAGGATGAATTTTTTAAAAATTTCAACAAATTGAACTGGTCTCATTTAGAGTCAGTTCTTATTTAAGCTACATGAGCATATACTTGCTTCTCCTAAATTAATTTTAGTAGCTCACATAAATAGTAGTTACTAGGAAGTATAATTTAAGGGAGGTATGACTTTCATTTTCACTTTCTTTGATTTTTTATTATTTGCATTTTTACCCAAAAAGGCAGCTTTTATTTTTTAAAAAATATTTCTTAGAAAAAATCATATTTTATCAAGTTTCATTTTTATCTTTTTAGATTTTTTTTCTTTTAAATTGTTTCTATATTGGCAAATGGAAAAGAGTAAAAGAAACTCCTTCCTTTTTCTTCACTTGCAATTTGATCAAATAACACGTCTATGGAGTTAGTCAAATTGATACACACCACATAGAAGCTTAAAAAGTGTCCTTTGCATTGTCCTACATGCATTTTAACTTACGTAGTCTATATGGATATAAAATGCTTGGTCTGCAACTTTCTTACTCACTGATGTTCAGGGTTGATTCTAGTCCTCGCATGGCTCGACAGAAATGCCTGTCCTCATCAGGGCTCTCTGTATAGCCTTTCTACCACATCCCATCAAAGAAAACCACATTCTCTGATGAAAGAGGATAGCTCTCCATCGGGGCATGCCCTCGGCATGAGCTTATAAAATCATAATACTCATAACCTAAAAGATATTGGGTAATTCTGTGGGGGTTTTTTGTTTTGTTTTGTTTTAGGAAGTACTGGAGATTGAACCCGGGACCTTGTATGTGGGAAGCAGGTCCTCAACCACTGAGCTACACCCACTCCCCTGTGTTTTTTTAATTAAAAGCATTTAGAAAATTCAGAGCCTTTAATTTATACTTGGAATGGGAAGACATCTTTAGAAACTTTTTTCATCATAAAATTATTTTAAAAAATGAAAGTTATTACCAAAACAATAATCACCACCTCAAATCTATAATTCTGCCAAAGAAGCCTGTATGATAGGAGTGGTTATTAGACAAGGGGTTACAGAAGCTTAAGTTCCCTAAAATATTCATAACACTCCTCTCTTAAAAAGTATGGGGGTAATCAAAGCAGCTGAAATTGGGGTTTTCTCCTGACCAGTTCTGAAAAACAATATTCCAGAGGCTGTGCATCTTATCGTTGGCCCATGTTTCCAGCAAAGCTTAATTCAGAAATTGCATTTGGATTGGCATATAGTTTAAACTACTTTAATTTAGAGAGAGAAAAATTAAGCAATCCTGGAAGAATTCCATATTCTTCTTTAAAAAAATTTTTTTAAGTTTCTCTTGAAAACTAGTTATGACTTTGAGCAGGAAGGAAAGGTTTGGAACAGCTGTCCCTGAGTGAGTTGGGAGAATGTTAATCACTGTCCCATCTCTCCTTTACTTAAAGATCAGCTCACATCCCAGGCCCCTGCAAAAAGAAACTGCATACACTTAATTTCTAAGACTATCATGAGGAGTATTTCTGTAACAGTAGTAGCATGTCAGCCGGATCTGAAAGACTCTTAAGTCCGGAAACTTACCTCAAGGAAACAAGAACTCAAAGGGTCAGCAATGGGCTGTCTGGACATTTGAGAAAGTCATTTATTTCTTAACTAAAGTTCCCCAGGAAAAAGTAAAACTGAACAAAAGCAGAGTAAAAATGAAACTGCCATATAAACTTCAGCCAAAGAGTATTCTTAGACAAAGTGAATCTGCACAAACCATATCAGGTTAAATATGTCAAATGTTGGGAGCAGAGGTGGCTCAAGGAATTGGGTGCCTTCCTCCCACATGGGAGGTCCCGGGTTCATTTCCAGGTGCCTCCTAAAAAGAAGACAAGTATACAATGAACAAACACAGAACAGACAGTGAGCTCAAATGGGGGGGAGAAATAAATAATAAATAAATAATAAAAATAATAAATCAAATGGGGGAGAGAAATAAATAATAAAAATAAATGTTTATGATCCTAATGAATATGAAACCCCAATGTGTCATTCTACAAAGAGAGAGAGAGAGAGAGAAAAAAAATATATATATATATATATGAAATCCAGTTTCCTCTGTATATTGTTCAGTAAGAAAAGTAAGATGCAGGGAATAGGTAATATATGATTCCATTTAAGTAAAATAAACAATGACTGGCCCAATTGAAGATAAATATCTATTTTTATGACTGATTGCGTATGGAGCCAGGCGTGGAAGGATGCTAATATTCACAGCAGAGAAGGAAGTGGAAAAAGAGGTTAAAAAAAACAAGAACAGTTGTCGGATAGAAAAATACACATGTCACAATATTATGGAAAATTAAGACTATAAAATTCATCTATGGTTTTATTACAAATGTGCACAAATTGAATATGTACATAGACAAGAACTAGAAGGTAATACAAACAGAAATTATTTGCTTTCAGGATGAACCCATGGCTAATTTTCTTAAAGCATCTACAAGGAGGTAATTCAGAAATATGGAATATGACAGGTTGTCTGGCTGCAATTGATACCCTGTATAAGCAGCACACTAGATACATATCATGAAGACAAAAATAGATCACATCTTAAAAGAGGACCTGAGACCCTGTGGAGACAGGCGGCGGCTTATGGCATCCAAATGAAACAGACACAGCCCGAAGAATTCCGACTGGGCACGCAAATAGAAACAAGAAGTGAAACCGCTCCCCTCAACTACTGATTTCATCTGGCACCTGGTGGTGTGGAGGTCCGTGACCTCACGAAATGCTGGAGACCACCACCCCAGAGCTGCACGCGCTGAAGTGAAAAGCGAAATCCCAACTAAATACATGAAAGCATTTACCCTAAGAGTGCCAATATGGCAACAAGATGCTTCCTTCAAATGGTGTATAGGAAACCAATCAGAAAAAAAAATTTTTTTTAAGGAAATAAAATACTGAAAAATGTAAATGTGACGGAAATTATAAGCAGCCTCAAGCTCCTCTCCCTTCGGGAACAGCTGTGCCTGCTAATCCCTCGAGGAGTCCTCCTGCGATCTCCCTTCCTTCCTTCCTCCGTCGCTCTCTAATAGCTCCCTTGTTCCTGCTGGACAAAACTAGCCCTTTGTGGCTGCTCTCAGAACAACATTAAAAACAGGAATAGGGAAATTGTAAACAGGAGGCTTCTGGCCTACAGGCGAAGACACACACAGGCCTCTGAGGCCTACTTCATGCTAAGCAAAGAAACAGATCTTTGTTGCTAAAGGGATTAGGGCTGCGGGATTTCGGAGGCACTGCTGAGGCGTTCAGCTGGCCTGAAGTGGGGGCTTTGTAAAGAGACACCTCCATTAGAGGTCTGTGAGCGGAAATCATTCATACTCTTTATACAATCTGGGTAATGTGATAGTGTTGGGCGGTCACGACGCCTCTGCTGAGGCGGTCCCGTCTCCTTGAATGGAGGATTCTTCAGCAGCTAAATAGATGGTGGTATAATTGCCTCCACTGACTTTGTGTGGGTGGGGGGGTGGGGGGGTCGTCTACCTTTAGCCATTAAAAGACGACCCTGAGGGAGGCGGATGTGGTTTCAGTGATTGGGCTTCCGCCTGCCACGTGGGAGGTCCCGGGTTCGGTTCCCTGAGCTTCCTGAGAAGAAGACTTGGCACGTGGAGGGTGGACACAGAGAACAGTGACCACAGGCAGCAGGAGGGGATAAATAAATAAAGAGTAAAAAACTTTTTTAAAAAAGATGATCCTGAGCCAGTGAGGCACAGTCTTCTCCAATTGGCTCAGGGACAGTCTTTGAACTTCTAATGTGGCATCTCATGTTATGAAAAATAGCACTCTCTACACAATGCAGAAGTGATATAAGTATGCAATATGTAAATAAAAGGCTCTAGTATTGAATCTTTCCCCTGATGACCACTTAAGGGTAAAAGTCTTATTATTGTGGTGATTGTCACTGCAAACTATTATTCTTCTCAACTGGTGTTATTCTTCAGATAATGAATAAACATTTAAATATGAAAAAAAAAAAAGGGTACTACTCTCCACGCATCATCTGCCCACAGTCAATGACCACTTTGTCCCCAACACCATGATGACAAATGTCTCCCTAGTCTCATTTGTTACCCTTGTTCTAGAATGTCCCCAACCTGCCTGCCTAATTCCTGTTCCTCCTATGCCCTGCTTTATCCAGTCAGCCCTTCCCTGACTCGCCCTCCCTGGGCTGGACTGGTGTCCTTCCTCTGTGGGCTGCAGTGTCCTGCACCTGTGTCCCTCACTGCCTTCCCCATAGTTTGGAGGTTCTTTTGGTATCTGCCTACCCAGGGAACGAGAGCTCCTTGAGGGCCGTGAATTATCTACTGTTGTATCCACAGTGCCCGGCCCAGAGAAGCTGCCCTGCAATGTGCCCAGCAGGACAGCGAGGTGGTTGGGGTGCTTTGTCCCTAGGTAGGTCCTTGTGGCAGCTGGGAAGACTATATCCACATGTGTTTTTAGAGGATTTTTAGGAATTGTTTTAATTCACTAGTGAGTTCTCCTACTGAACCAGGGATCTTGAGAGACCAAGCAAATATACCAGGTAAGGAGAGGAAAATGAGTCCTCCAGGAAGGACAGAAGTGGTCACTTTCCTACAAATGACCAGTGACTTTCTGAGTGCCTTGGTTGGTCCTGATCCTGTCTCCACATTCTTCTTGGTTAAGGAAGAGTCACCAGTACAATGGAAATGCACTTTGGGTTCACCTGTGTAGCCCTGGATCCAAAGAACACTTACGGTATCAGCTTAGTGTACTTAAAATACTTTTTAAAAATTCCCAGAGCTAACTCCAAAATAAAGTTAAAACTAGAGAGGGAAGAAATGCTGCTTCAGAACTAAGGGACACATTCCCTTGGTGTGTTTGGACTCATCCTAGATGGGTAAAATTTTATTCTGGGAGAAAGTATGGCTCCAGGGTAGATGTGGGGTTTCACAGTAATTTCACTTGGAAAAGGTCCTGGTTTCTGTTTATAAATGGGGCTGCAAATATGATGGAGGCTTTGTAACAACTGGCAGAAGGTTTTCTCTGCTGATGCCCTCAGATCCCTGGGACATGCTGCTAAATGAGCATGGCATTAGATATCAGTAATTGTTGGCTCTTTCAATTGTTCACAATTATCTATTCGGATTTCCTCTCTCTTCTTGCCACTGTTTGGCAGATGGGACTTTCTGCTCTTACATTACTAACAGCATTGCCTGTGAAAAGCAGTTCAATCTGGAAGTAAGAACAGAGCAGCGAGGCCGTGGGCCTGGTCTCCAATCTGCCACTCAATCAGCCATTCAACAAGCAGTGCTGAGCACCGACGACATGCCATGCGCTGTGGCAGGCACTGGGGATGCGAAGATGAGCATGCCATGGGACTCAACCTAAAGAGCAAACATAAGCAGAGTGGTTGTTGCTAGGAGCACAACCAAGTACCAAGGAGATGAGCAGCAGACGGCATTCACAGCAGGTCTCCTGAAGGAGGTGAGAACTTGGGAAGTAAGATGCTGGATGGAAAACTAAATGCTATTAATATTTTTGGAACAATTGAGGAATATGGACTATATGATAGATGATAGAGTATTGATGTTAAATTTCTCGGGTGCAGTGTCGGCATTGTGGCTATATAAGAGAGTGCCCTTGTTCTTGGGAAACATGTTGAACTTCTAATAGGTGAAAACTTACAGTATCTGTGCTACTTTCAAATGGCTCAGAAAAAGATGCATGTGTGTTTGTGTGTATATAGGTACATACACACAGAGAAAGAATACTGTAAAATGTTAATTTGTGAATCTAGGGACAAGGTATATGAATATTCATTCTATTCTTTCAATTTTCTGAATGTTGGAATTTTTCCCAATAAAAAGTTAGATACACAATTTTAAATACAAATAAAGAAATCACAATGGTGAAACACTAGACTAGAAAAAGAAAAGTGGGAGTTTAGCCAGAAAGAGATAGAGGGAAAGGCACACCAGGGAGAGGGGATGGCCAGGGCCGGGGTCCTGAGGAGAGAAGAAGCTAGTATGCTCAGGGAAGGCAGGAGCTTGCTCATCTTGCTCCCTTCCACGTCCCCTTGCCCGGAACTACTCCTGGCTTGCTTGTATGCATTTGTCAAATGGATGAAAGAGTTAAACAGCATCATTTATGTAGAGAACTACAAGCAGATCAGACAAATGTGAGCATAAGGTTTGTGTTAAGGAGTGAGAGCTGATGCAGCCAGGAAGGCAAGCAGAGGCATGGTCCGGGGGCCTTCATATATTCTGCCAAGGTCGTGAGACTTTATCCTACGGGCAATGAGAGCCATGAGCAGGAGGCAAAGTGGTCAGATTAGCATCTACAGGACCACCCGGCAGTCAGGTGTCATGGGCAGTGATGAAGCACAAGCCTGGAGGCAGGGAGACAAGGCCACCATTTGGGATGCCTTTGGCTTCCTTAAACAGAAAGCCCCGACTCCAACCAGCTGAACCTGTCAAGGGATTTATTATCCAGCAGAGTCACAGGCTCTGCAATGATCAACAGCAGAGGAGACTGATTCACACAGACCCAGGCTGCCTCTCTCTCTCCACTCTGCCACTCTCTGTGGTTGGCTTTGCCTGCTGGCTGGCTCTCCTCATTTTCAGAAACTGGCTGCAGCAGTTCCCAGCAGGACATCCAGACACAACAAAGACCACAGGTAGCAGGGAGTTCTTTCTTAGACCTATTTCCCAGGAGCCTTCTTGCAAACTTACCCTCATGCCCCACTGGCCCATTCAAAAACCAATCACTGTCAAGGGAAGAAGATCATGTGCTTGGCTTAGAATAATAATTTATATGTGGGGAAGTCAATGACTATGACCCATCACTTCCTATGTAGAATGCAAAAGGGGCTAGAAGCCTAAACTATGAAAATAGTGCCAGGGATGGGGGAAGCGGACTTGGCCCAGTGGTTAGGGCGTCCGTCTACCACATGGGAGGTCCGCGGTTCAAACCCCGGGCCTCCTTAACCCGTGTGGAGCTGGCCCATGCGCAGTGCTGATGCGTGCAAGGAGTGCCTGCCACACAGGGGTGTCCCCCACATAGGGGAGCCCCATGCGCAAGGAGTGCGCCCCGTAAGGAGAGATGCCCAGTGCGAAAGAAAGTGCAGCCTGCCCAGGAATGGTGCCGTACACACGGAGAGGTGACTCAACAAGATGACGCAACAAAAAGAAACACAGATTCCCGGTGCCACTGACAAGGATATAAGTAGACACAGAAGAACACACAGGGAATGGACACAGAGAACAGACAATTGGGGTGGGGGGGAGAAATAAATAAAATAAATCTTAAAAAAAAAATAGTGTCAGGGATGGAGAGATGAGAATAGGGTCAAGAAATATTTAGGGAGTTACAATGGTAGAATTTGGTGCTGGATGGAATGTGGAGGATGAGGTAGAGGAAGGAAGAAAGGACACCCTTCTCTGTATTTCTAGCTTGGGTGAGTAGGTAGAAGGAAGTGCTACTAATTGAGGAGGAGAAGGAGGCACAAGTTTGGCGAAAAGATGGTTTGGGACATGCTCAATTTGAAGTATTTGTGGGCACAGCATAATGATGGTGGGCAGTCAGTTAAATATATAAGTCAAAGTATTGTCCCAGACAGGTGGGCCACAGTCAGGTAAGGTTCTCAGAAGGGCACTGCTCCAGACATACAAACACACACACATATATATACATATTTCTAAATTTAAACATTAATAATTGAGAGAGTCTGTATTAGTCAGCCAAAGGGGTGCTGATGCAAAATACCAGAAATTGCTTGATTTTTATAAAGGGTATTTATTTGGGGTAGGAGCTTTCAGATACCAGGCCATAAAGCATAACTTACTTCCCTCACCAAAGCCTATTTTCACGTGTTGGAGCAAGATGGCTGCCGATGTCTGCGAGGGTTCAGGCTTCCTGGTTTCCTCCCTTCCTGGTGCTGGCTTCTCTTTCCTCTGTGTGCTTACTTCCTGGGGCTCCAGCTTAAAGCTTCAGCATCAAACTCCAACATCAAAATGCCAACATTAAGAACCCTCAACTCTGTCCTTTGCCATGTCTTTTATCTGCAAGTTCCCATCCACCAAGGGGTGAGGACTTAGTGCCCTAATGACATGGCCCAATCAAAGCCCCAATCATAAATCAATTATGCCCAGGTACAGACCAGATTACAAACATAATCCAATATCTATTTTTCGAATTCAAAACCATATAAAACTGCTACAGAGTCCAAATAGGATTATGTATTTCTGGCTTCTCTGGGCAAACTGAGAAATTCGGCAACCCTGGGCCTGAATTCCGGCATGTCAACAATTGGCTGGAGCCCTGCAGCAGCCACTCCACTTCAAGTAAACACCTCCTTAGCCTGCCACACTCATTCACAATCAGTTTCATTCATTTTCTCTATCTGCCTGACCCCTGTAGGCACTTGCATCTGATGTCCTGCTCAGAAATTTAGGAGAAGAGATCTGAGCTACAGACACAAATCTGGAAGTCACAGCATCTAGGTGTCAGCTGAAGCTCTGACTGTGGATGTCATCACCAAGAGAGAGGGAAAAGAGAAGGGGGCCAAGGAGGTAACCCTGAAGCTATCAATATTTTGGAAAGGGGAGGAAAATAAATTCATGCAGGAGAGAAAAGAAACAGTGAGATTAGAAAGGAATCAAGACGGTAGTAAACACAATCTACTCATGCAGGAGCCAGTAGGCTCAAAGATGCAAGTGGTTTCACCAAAGCCTCAGCGTGAAATTGCACATTGTCCTACCCATTCACCTATATAAAATAGGTCCACATTTCTCTTTGCCCATTATTGCATTCAGTTCCCAAGAAGAGAGACTCCCCAAAAAGTGTCCACCAAAGTGGTTTTTGAGGGTTAGAAAGCACTTCAGAGAAGATAAGCTGGCCCGTGAGGCGAGCTGGCCCACACAGAGTACTGCCCCGCACAGGAGTGCTGGCCCACATGGAGAGCTGGTGCAGCAAGATGATGCAGCAAAGAGAGACACAGAGGAGAAATAATAAGAGCCACAGCAGATCAGGGAGCTGAGGTGGTGCAAGAGAATGATCGCCTCTCTCTCACTCCAGAAGGTCCCAGGATCGGTTCCCAGAGCTGCCAATGAGAATACAAGCTGACACAGAAGAACACACAGCAAATGGACAGAAAGAGCAGACAATGGGGGTAAGGGGAGGAAATTAATAAGTAAGTCTTAAAAACAAAAAAGAAAGAAAGAAAGCATTTCACAGATATTTCTTTGCTATCCTGGGGATTCAGGCAGATTCCAAGGTGATGGATTCCCCTCACAGCCCATTGTCACTGGCCCAAGGTTTTAAAGGTGAAGCACAAAACGCTTCATGGTTTAGGGCTGCACTGGGGTTGGGAGTGGGGGCTGGGCCTCAGCGGTGGCCATTCTGGGACAGGTAAGCTCTGAGGAGCAAGGCTACTAAGTCTTAGGAGTACCCACAACCACACGAGGCCCCTGCGACATCACTTCCAGATGTGATCTCCAACTTCTATTAAGGTAAGAGGTGATTTTTTTCCTAAACTGTTTTAGGTGAGGGGTGACATAACATCAATAAGTAATCCTGAAGCAACCTAGTAAGCAATGGCCTCCCTGTCTCCCTTTTCCCATCCACATTTGAGTCAAACTTCCTAAGCATGATTATTCGGATTTTCTCTCTCCTGAATCTTATTTATTTCATGGTAGAATTGTTATGGGACAAAAACAAACAGAAAACTCTTGGGGGAGGGAAGCGGACTTGGCCCAGTGGTTAGGGCATCTGTCTACCACATGGGAGGTCCGAGGTTCAAACCCCGGGCCTCCTTGACCCGTGTGCAGCTGGCCCATGCGCAGTACTGATGAGTGCAAGGAGTGCCCTGCCACGCAAGGGGTTCCCCGCGTAGGGGAGCCCCATGCACAAAGAGTGCGCCCGTAAGGAGAGCCACCCAGCCCAAAAGAAAATGCAGCCTGCCCAAGAATGGCGCCGCACACATGAAGGATGGAGAGTTGACGCAGCAAGATGACGTAACAAAAAGAGACACAGATTCCCGGTGCCGCTGACAACAACAGAAGCGGACAAAAAGAACACACAGTGAATGGACACAGAGAACAGACAACTGAGGAGGGGAGAGGAAAAAAAAAAGAAAGCTCTTGGGGGAAAAAAGAGGAAAAAGAAAAAAAAAGGAGAAAAGCAGCAAGAGAAATATGCCTGGCAAAGCACCCCAGGAACAATCAAGACTTAGCTGGTATAAATCTCCATGTCTTAAGATTATCTCTGATTTTAAAAATAATCTGGTAACAGCCTTCTGGGACCAGAAAAATCAATATTCTTTAATTCCTTCTAAAACCTGGGGACATTAAACCAGAATCGGGGCTAGAGGGAAAAGGCCCACATGCTGGCATTTCATGTGTTTTGAATTATTGGTTAGATCCAGCATGCATTTCCCTAGAGGGGACATGGGATCGCCTTCCTTCAAGAACATGCTAAACACCCATCTGTCAGAAACCATTTTTGGGTATTGAGGTGTCAAGATGGAGAATATAGCAGAACTATCCCTTGAGGTTCCAGCTTGTGCAGAAGAACTCTGCCTCTGCGAAATACATGCACCATTTAATCTCAGTCCTCGGCCATTGCATGCCAGCCATGCCAGCCAGTTGGGGACTCTGCAGTCTGTGTCCTCGAGAAGCTCCCCTTCTCCTGGCACAGCCCGATGCCCCTACAGACAATTACAGAACAAGACCAGATTATGAGAGTAGAATGCTGACAGGAATCCCAAACCAAGCACTACTATGAAAATTATATATTTGTGGGATGGGGGCACTGCTGAGAGCCCTCCACCTGTACTTCCATGGGCGCCTGGGGCTTATCATGTTCCTGATTTAGCAAAACAGCCCTATGAGGTGGATTTCCCTGTGATGCCCAAGTCTCCAAGGTAGTGTTAGGCAGAGCTGGGATTTGAACCCACGTGGTTCTTCTTTATACCAAGCAAGACTCAGGTATGATTTTTTTTTTTAATATGGTCTTTCCCGATTCCCTTAACTGAATACTTTTTATTTGTACTTCTCTTAAGGCAATGACCTTAATTTGGATGCATTTGTGTACTAGTCATCAATTTTACTGGATCGTAAACTCCTCCAAAGGCCGGAACGGTATCTCTTTGTATACTTTGGGGAGGGAGCGTGTAAGCTTTTAGGCGAGGAGGACGCTGTGAAGAGGTGACGTTTAAGCAGAGACCTGAAATAAGCAAGAACAATTCTTGAGGTTAGGGGGAGGGGAAGCATTCCAGGCACCGGGCACAGCAAGTGGGAAGGCCCTGGATCGAGAGGCGAGTTTAAGGAACAAAACCCCACCTCCATCACTCTGTCACCTTGTTCTGTTTTATTTTTCTTAGCAGGAATTTTCTCTATTTCACATGATATTTATGACTTAATTTACTATTGTTTACACTGCCAAATAGATTGTGAGTTCTATGCGGCCAGAACTCTGCTCATCACTGCCCATCCTCAGGGCCTAGAGCAGGGCTGGCATATGGAGGGAATGCCACATGTGTTTCTTTAGCTTTACATGTATTTTAAAGTTATGCTTGCTTTTATTAAGTACCTATCATATGCCAAGCACTGAGTTAAGTACTTCATATACTTCATTTAATCCTCACAAAAACTCTGTTGAGGTGGGTACTCTTGTTATCTCCATTTTACAGGGAGTGAAACTGGGGTTAAGTAACTTGCTTAAGGTAACTAAACGAGTAAGTGACGGAGCTGGGATTTGAACCTAGGTTTGAAAAGAAAGCCTGTGCCTTTTAACTGAAACATTATTCTAACCCAAACCCACAGTGGCCACAAAAGTACCATGCATGTGGAGGCCCTCAATAGATATTCAGTACATTGAATTAAGCATATTCAGTGTAGATTTTGGAGACAGGGTTAGAAGATGCCACATTCTGGGATGGAAGTCAAAAAAGACCAACATAAAAGATAAGAAATCTGTTGAACATACAAGTTTCCCACCTAAGAAATGAAGTGTAAGTATGTGACTCTTCTCACAAGGGCACTTCCTAAAGTCTCCTAGGCTGCGTGACTCAAGAGGAAGACATCAATTTAAATTCTGTTAACGGCACAGGAGTGTGACCTCAGAAATGGTCATATGATTGTGGAGACGAGGAGCCGCGATAACAGACGTTTTGGAAGACTCAAAAGGGAACCCTGAAAAGGGAGAACTGGATGAGAAGACCTTGGTTGAAAGGTCAATGACAAAGGTAAAGCTCAAAAGGCCTTCTTCCAGGACAGGTTAGATAAAACACCTCACAAAGGCTCACTAACCCCTTTGCTTTCATTTCATGCCCCCTAAGTCCCTGATACTGAGATGGAGAGCCCCAGAATAATAATCACAGGCTTTCTCATGGCGTTTCTCCATCCTCCTCATTACATCACCCATTTAACTCTCAGGTTTATGAAGCAAGCTCCTGCTGCAGGGAGTCGAGATGAGGCCCCCGAGCTTAACCTAGTCAGTCCTAGCTGAAGCAGAAGTGCCCCAGTGGGAGAGTGGGAGAGTCAGCCCCTAGCCAAGATGCCGCCACCACATCGTCAGGTCCATCTCTGCCTTAACCGCATCTGTAAAATGGGGATTACGCCGATCCCTGTGTCTCACAGGTTATTATGCCAATTGGGTGAGATGATGGTTATATCAACTTAAATTCACTAATCCAAGAGGTTCAGTGATCACTAAATAACATCCTTCATCACAGGGAAATGCAAGCTTTCAAGCTACACCTTTCCCCACTTCTCTTTTTCATGCACATCTAAACGGTGTGTTTTGTCTTCTGCCATAAACATGAATTGGAAATTCCAACATCAAATCACCTTTCCCCACTCACAATTAGTAATCACAAGCTTCAACTAAAAGCACTTAGGCCCCATGCATGTATTTTGGTCAATTCTTTGAAATCATAATAAGGTCTTGTGTTGTAACATGGTTTACCAACATCCACTTGCTTTCACAGTTTCCGCCTCCTGGAATTCTCCCAATGCCCAAGGACAGGCAGGAAAATAGTTACTCCCCATTTTAAGGGAGAAGGAACAGATTCCAAGAGGCTACACAAGTGACTCAGGGCTCAGGGTCCCAGAGCTACTGAAGCGGGAGCTAAACTAACCCCAGGCTTATTGACCTCATGCCTGGAGCTCTTTCCCTTAACTGCATGCCAAGGGGGCTGTGGGCCAGCCTGGCCCTATTGACACTAAACCCTCAAGACACCAACGGAGTCTGTGTGAATTGGACACCAGAGTGTTTATGAGGAAGTGTTCAAACCCTGGCACTCCTAACTTACCATGGTACTTTGGACTAATTACTTAGCCTCAGCTTTCTCAGCTTCAAATAGAAAGGCTAAAAAAAAAAAAAAAAAGGAAAAAATTACATGGCACAATACTGAGTGATTTGAAAATTAATAACAAGTAGTGTTTTTATAACAGCTAACATTTGTAGGAACCAACAAGGCTGCAGGCACATTCTCGTAGGTGGCAGTACCAGCTGGGCTCTCAGGCCTAGCATCTTGCCCCTGACTCAGAATGAGGAATCTGGTTTTGTTGGTTTTTCTAGAATTGATCAGGCTCAAGGTGAGTCTAACCTGAGTCCACCGTCTTATCCACATGGCCTCCTAAAATAGGCAAAGCAGGCCTCATAACTGCCCAGCTGTGTGAGTTATTCATCCTTCTGACCCTCAGCCTCTTGACTATTTTAATTGCAAACACATTTCCCCACGTGAAGATTCAACCCAGGCAAAGAGGAGACAGAAAAACACTTAAGAGCAACTGCGCCCTCAAAGTCAAGAAGCATCAGGTTCCGGGAACATGATCCTTTCTGAGCTAAGTCCTGAAACAATGCCTCTACCTAGCTTCTCCAAAAATAAAATCAGCTCTCCAGAACTAGCAGGGGCTCCAACCATGGGTATTTTCTGCTCTAGAGCACCTGGCTTCTTTTAATCTACCTCAACTTTGCCCAGCACTTTGGCCTAGCAATGTACCAAGGATGGGCTGCCCTCCTTCTGCCTCCAAAGAATTTTAAGAAAAAATGCATTTGATCAACCTGGCAGACTGCCCCTCACACTTCACTTCTGGACCATTCCAGCCTGGCACAGTTGCTTCCACTGTGACCCAAGATCATCTCCTACAAGGATACACACACACTGGATCACATGTGGTTGCCCCAGAGAGAGGTATTTCCAAATGACTGCTTCCTCATCTCAGGAAATGGTATCACCCTGTCATTCAACACAGAAAAATCTGGGACTCACCCTTGATTCCTGCTTTTTTTGGGCCCCTACACCCACCCTATTATAAGTTGTGCCAATTCTATCTTCAAAATACATCTTAAATCTGTCCACTTCTCTTCATCTCCAATACCTCTCCCCTAGGCCAAGCTACCATCAGTGCCTACCTAGGCTTCTGAGCAGCCTCCTATTGGTCTAATCAGTTCCTTCCTTGGACTCTCTGAGACACTGCTAGTTATTCCCCAAATCTCTTCTCCTCTTCTTGAAGAGTGGAGAATGTGGCCATCTACCCAGAGACTGCATTTCCTAGACTCCCTCACAGATAGTTTTGTGGCTACATATTTGCCCACCAAATATAAGTGGAAATGATGTGTGCAAATTTTATATCACTTTCTTAAAAGGAAATTACTTCCCAGGATTTCCTCTTATTCCTTTTCATGGGCTAGAATGTGGACATGAAACTGAGCCAGTTCTGACCAAGCACAGGAACATGACACCTTAGGAGAAGGGGAAAAAACAAGATGGAAAGAACCTGGGTTCCAGAAGCATCTCCTGGAACAGAGCTTCCTACCAGTCCTGAATCTTTTGGCTGGTATGATGAGAAGAGACTGGAGGATGGCAAAACAAGAAGAGAGATCAGGGTCAAAGTTACTATAGAATCCCATGTGAGAAACAATACCATTGATAAAGGTGGTAGCATTGGAAATGGTGAGAGGTGGTTAGACTCTGGATATATTTTGAAAATACAGTCAATTGTATTTTCAGATAAATTCTACTTGGTATGTGAGAGAAAGAGAGGAATCTAGGATGACTCCAAGGTTTTATGGCCTGAACAAGTGGAACACTGGAGTGGCCATAAACTGAGATGGAGGAAAACTGAGGGTGGGGCAGATTTTTAGGAAAAAATCAGGAGTTAAATTTTGCACATGCTTAGGTACAGAGGCTACCCAGCATCTGAGCTCAGGGGTCAAGACTGTGACCTTGATCACTTACGTCTCTATACCTCAGTTTTCTCATCCATAAAAGGCTCAGTACATTTGAGATGAGGAAGAAACTTTCCCTCATCTCTATGCCTGCTTATTCTACCTCAAATAATACTAAGCCTCCAAGATTTTGAAAGTAGAGATGTGGTTGTCTGCTGTGGTTTGGGGACAGCTGTAAGGAAGCTTTCAAAGCAGCTGGTATAGGCACACAACCAGAACATTTTCTTCACCTCAGATTCCTGGCAAAACAAGGCTTGCAGTGAGAAGGGAAAGGTTTTAATTACAGGACCACCTGTCCAGTCATCCGAAGCCAACCCTAGCCCTCTGGCTGGTTCACTAGAGGCAATGGAGCATTTAGGGGAACCATGCTTAGCGCTCTAACGTCTTTCATATTCATAGCACTGATAATCAAGGAGAATTTTAACAACTCTCAAAAACAGCCCCATTATTGCTCACCCTCTGCGTTTGCTATTTAGAACTGAGGCAGGACACTCAGCATTCGGCTATGAAGAACTGGAAATCCACCCTTCCCTTCCATGTGTTCAGGATAAGGTGACCTCTAAACCCATTTGAGCTCTTGCTCTCCAAAGCTAACTACACACCCAATTCCCCTTCCAAATGGAGATAAATGGCTTCTAAATTATAAACCATCCATTGACTTTTCAGACTGACAACTATGTGCAAGGTGAGCTGGATGTATTTCAAACGTGTAAGCTAAGAATCCAAATTAATAGAAAGTCCCAACTGTCAACTAAAAGTAAAAAGTAAAAGCGATGAACCGTTTTTAGGGTTATCATTTATTTATGCCACATATGAACATACAAAAATTCAAATACTTCCCAAATTTGGCATTTTCTAAAGGCCACAGTTTAAAAAAAAAAAAATGCACACAAGAACAAATAGGGCACAGGTCAATTAAAGTGAAGATGGTGGTAAAAACTGGTTCATTGTTCATTAAGAGTTTTATCTTCTTCCTGGGCCCATAACTGGACTACATTTCCCAGCCTCTCTTGTAATTAGGTGTACCCAAGAGACTGAGTCCAGGCCAGTGGAACCTGGACAGAAGTCATGAATGCTACTTCCAGGCCTCCCATGATAATTGTCCACGCTTTCCCCTTCTGTGTGACCTTGGAAGCTACATGTTGAAGAGGGCGGAGCCACAAGATGGCAGGAACCTGGGAACCAGAATCGCTATTCAGAGATGAACCACCTGCTGAGCAGGAACATCCATTTTAGACTTTCATGAGTAAGAAATAAACTTATTTCAGTTAAGCCACTGAAATTTTGATGTTGATCTGCTATAGCAGCAAGTGTTTCATTAACTAATACACAGCTTAAATCTTACCCACCACCTCTCCCCAGACATTCTCATTTTGGCATTTGCAAATATTGGACACAGAGAGGCTGCCTGAGGTCACATGGCTAGTAAGTATTTGAGCCCAGATGCCACTGCTGTGTGCTCACTCCATCTCTCATTGACACTGAAGCCCCATTCAGCAACGTGGGTGTTTCTAAAAGTTCTCCTTCTTCCAGGTGAATGTCACTGCTGCTAATTTTCAACTAATGCAGCTCCCTGTGACTTTGGCACATTTATGTCAGTTATGAATTCATTGAATTCTATCTTCTCTTGTTTTATAGAGCAGGTATTATTCCCATTTTCAAGATGACAAAGGAAGGCTTGCTAGGTTATACAGACAGGCCCCAAAACATAGGCCTGCCTGACTCCAGGTTCAACAACTCTACCTTGACCCCACTTGTCTTTGTTTGTTTCTATTGTTAATAGGAAGACTTTCCTCCTGGGCCAGAGTGGCTTCCTACCATTTGCCAAACACACACACACGTCCCCACCCCCACCCCTGCTCTCTGCCCTGGGGACACATGATACCGTTTAAACCTATTGAGAGGTTAACCTATAATCTTGGTGTCAGTTGGTAGCTAATAGCTGTCTTGCAACTTCAGTAGATGTGCCAGATATCTGGCAGGTGCAGACAAGCATGAAAAAACCCACTTGGAATCTTAGCCTGCTGGAACCATCCCTATGTTATAAACCAAACTAGATGCAGTGATTCCATCAGATAAGTTTTATCAGGAATGCTACAGAGATTTTTTTTTTTTTAATAAATCAACCTTTGTTTCAGATGTTAAAAAAAGGGACTCTAAATAACATTCATATGGGACTAATCAACTGTTCTTCAAAGCCAGGATATATTAATACTATGCTGCAACAAAAACTTAAAATACAACTATTCTACAAGGAGAGGGCAATCCAGAAGCAAGAATTTAAGTACCTGACGAATATTGCTTCCTCCAGCTTCTAGCCTTAGTCCCCTTTAACTGATGTTGATCACGGTGTTTTGAACCATCAGTGGTCCTGTCTTCAATGGGACTTCTATCTAGAAGCCAGATTTTCTTACTTCCCTTGCTAGTCAATTAATTCCTTCAGCTCTTCCCTTCCTTTCCCTGGTTCCATACTATTTTATATGAGTGCTTTCTTCTCCAGCATGCTCTTCCCAGTGCGTACATCATGCCTCCAGCCCACGTTCTTCCTGTCTCCTTTCACCCAGACTGTTTCACCTGCTTTGTCTCACAGAGCCTGTCCAGTGCCCACAGGCAAGTGCCTGAGTAGGGAGACTGAGGGAGCGAGAGTGTCTCAGCGTCAGATGGGCCAAGCCCCTCTGCATGTCAGCCACCCCTCCCCGCAAGGCCCGTGAGGGACACGGATGCACAGAAAACAAAGCAAGGCAAAGCAATGCTTTTTTATTGACCTCGGGCTCTAAGCAGAACCCCAGCAAGACCACCCCAGACCTGAGCTCCCTTTCCAGAGTACCCCAAAGTCCTGTCCTTGAATATTCACACCCAGGCCCAAATACGAACCTCTAACAAGTGCCAACCACTATCATGACACACCAGAGAGAAAGCCAGCAAGAGAATAAGGTGATGCAACCAGGGCGTAGACTGGCTCAAACCCAGGCCACCTCCCCAGACTTTGCCACCCAAAGGAGAGGGAGTAGGTGTGTTTGAAAGAAAGAATGGGAACGAATGAATAAATGAATGAATGGATGAACAGCTGCACAAAGAAACAAGAAGGAGAAGAAAAAAGAACAGGCAGCCAGGCTCTCTCTCAGGGAGTGCAGGTCTTGGTTCAAATTACTTCTCAGCCTCCCAGGAGGAAGGGAAAACAAGAGAGAAGGCCCCATCTCTTACCCTTGGGCAGCAGGGAGCCAGGAGGCAGCAGAAGAGAGCTCCTGGCGGAACAGCGCCCGGACGCTTACCACTCTGACCCCATGAAGGGAGATGGGCAGGGCCCCGGGCGAGGCCGTCCTGGCCCCCCACTGCCGTGAACGCCTCCGTAACTTCCCCGAGGCCTTCCACACACAGGCTCCCATTCTCAGCCCCTCCTCTGGGCTATGGTCCCATCAGAGTATCAACACCATGTGCCCCATGTCCACACGTGGGGGAGGACTGGGGAAGGGGCACAGAAAGGCACAGAAGTTGAGAGGGACCTCACACTCATTCTCCTAGAGGCCCACATTGCACAGCTGCCTGCACACCTAAGCCATAAATTCCGACTTCAGCTTTGCCCCCCAAAAAAGAACCTGGAAGGGGCTTGGCCATCAGCTTCCTTCTACCTTTCTTCTTTCATGGTATGATCTTCAAGCAAATCCAAGGCACCCGCAGTGACGCTTGGTGTGAGGCAGCAAGTACGGTGGTTCAGGGCCCAGCCGCTGGAGTCAGGTGGCTTGGGCTCAAATCCTGGCCCTGCCACTCACTAGCTGGATGACCGTGGGCAAGTCTGTCAACCCCTCAGTCTTAGATTCTTCATGCAATAAGGTAGTGAGAGTTTGGGGGACTGAATCACGTCCCCCACAAAAGGCATGTTCAGATCCCAACCCTAGTCCCTGGGATGTGAACCCATTCATAAAATAAGATGTTATTACCTAAGTATAACTAAGGGGGGCTTCAATCCAATATCCTCGAAGTCCTTATAGCAAAGGAAATTGGACGGAGTGGGCAGCCAGAAGCTGGAAATCAATGGAACCAGTTAGAGAAAGGAGACAATGTCATCACGTGCATCGTCACGTGACAGAAAAGCCCAGGGAGGACCCAGGGTCTCTGGCAGCCAGCGCCAGGACACCGCAGTCTGCAGGGAGAAAGCATGGCCTTGCTGGCCTCAGGGTGGGACTTCCCCTAGTCTCAACACCACGAGCCGGTCACTCCCCACTGTTTCAGCCAACCCACTGCATGGTATCTGATTTAGCACCTGGGAAACTAAATCAGGGAGCAGCAGCAGCAACTCCCAGACTGGGGTGAAGAGAAGAAGAGACAAAGCATGTAAAAGGCTGAGCTTGGTGCTGGCACGTGGGGAGCTGCAGAACATGGGCACCACGCCATGCCGCCACCACTATCGCTGTCATTCCCCCTGCTAGAACAATACCACCACCATTAGCATCGTTACTGTTACTCGTGACACAGCGTCCCGGGAGCAACCGGACCACGGCCTCCCAGCTTTGCTCCCTTTGCTTCTCCACTGCGGACGGGGACGGTCCTTGCCTACAAAGGGGAATTCAGAGGACTTCCTCACGCTAAGAGCCTCTCACACACAGGACATTTGGAGCCCGGCTAAAGGACGCGGGTGCTATTCCCGTCAAAGACCAGAGGCTGCTAACGGCGACTTCCCTGGCGGCCGTGAGAGGACATAACCCCAGAGCTCCCTGACCCACCGCTCCAACCAAATGCCCATCTTGCTTCTTTCTCTCCCTACCCTCACTGCATTTTATGAATTTCTTTGAAGAGAAAAACATAGGTTTGCTAAGCTTCCTCCTAGTTCACTGACTCACACTCCTGCCGCCAATGAATTTTCTGGTAGTTGTTACAGTGTTTGAAGAAACAGTTATAAGCAGAGCTGTTAAAAATAGTATCAGACCAGAAATTTATACCTTAAACAAATCATTCCAGCAGATGGGACTTAAAGCGTTTATTATCCCTCTCTGGTCTGGGACTTTTCAAATGCTGCATTTCTAGCCGACCAGACTGGGAACTATTTGATAGTACCTCTCTGACCAATTACATACTAATTAAAAGACTTCGGTGTGGGCTGGAAGTAGCAGCTTTGCATATGGACTTTAATTACTGGGCTCCAGTTTTGCCAAGAAAACACAAAGGGCTTTTCTGGCTGGATGCTGAGGCTTAGAATGAACATATGGCCTGCGTGGGAGGGGAGGGTTAAGAGTGTAATCCTAAACAGGAAGTGGGGTACCCCCACCCCCGCCATAATCTCCTGAAAGTAACTATGTACCAGGGTTATCCAAAATCCCTGATTCAGCCCCCAGAACAAAGGGCATCCTGAGTGGGCAAGGAGCTGCCAGCCTGGACACATCGTTTGATCCCCAGGCCATCGCTGAGTTGGAATTCTTTCTTGTCCCTCTTGCCTTTTCTTACTGCTTTTTAGATCAGAACCTCAGGACTCTTTCTGGGTTTCACTGTGCCTGGAGTAACCCAGTATGAGTTTTTGGCTTGCCAGATCCCATTTCTTGGTCTCCCAGTTACACCCTCCCAGTCTCTCCAGTTCACAGGCTAGGCAGGGGTAAATCTCAGGCTCCAAGGAGGAATGTGTGGAGTGCGTGGCCCAGACCTAACCTAGCAGCACAATTTTAACCCCCTGGCCACAGGGCTGGCATGAAGAATGGGCTTTTGACCCCGAGAGGTATAATCAGCATGACTCCCAGGATGTGTGTGGGAACGTACGCTTGAGTAGATGTGGTTCCTAACAAAGCTGGGGGTTGAAAGGTGATGAGTAGTCACCTTGCTGCCACGAGAAGAGCAGATCTGAAAATGAAGATGATTCCAGGAAACAGAACCAAGAGCGAGAATAAGAGCAAAAGAGAAAGAGAGAGTGAAACACAAGCACTGAAAGCATTTGAGGTCCTAGATGAAACTATTCCTGGAAGAATCCTCTCATGAGTTTTTAGTTCTATGAGCCAATAAACTCCGATCTTACTTAAACTGGCTTCACTTAGATTTTCTGTCAATCTGCAATTTAAATAATCCTATCTGATAGAAATAAGATTGTGAGGCAGGAAGGTAAAACAACCTACCAGCCCCACAGGGATTTAGCCTGCTAAGAACATATTTGCTGCAGCCTCTGTGGAGCCCCAGGGAGGGACCTTGTCCCACAATCAGAGAATTCTATAGCTAACAAAAACCTCGTGGACCAACCTTCCTGTTCAACCCCTTTGCCGACTTGCTTTTTTTAAACAGGTTTGTATACCAAGACCTGGGGGCGGGGGGCGGGGGGCCGGCAGGGAGGAGTCACTCAGTTACCATAGCAAGAGAGAAACTCTTCTTCCTACTATTGCCTCAATGTGTTGCAGGTAGTTGGTGCCCAATTAAACCTTTTTGAGTGAACATTACAGATTCAGGCACGAATATCCAATCTCTCAAAAATGCAGTGACCAAAATAGTCATCTCTTTTCTATATGCAAAGTGTCTCTTCCTGTAAATTCCTTAATGGCTTACCCTCACCTCCTACAACAATCTCCCTCTCTCCTTCCTTCTCTCTTTCTTTCTTTGCTGGACACGATCCTCTCATTTCTCCCTGGTGCCCATTTTGCCCTTTGAATTGTTCAAGAGCTTTTCTTTACTCAATTCTGCATTGCCCTGATAATGCTTGATAATCTACAACTTGGTAATTTCTCCCTTCTTTAACTTCTGCCTCAAACCATGAGTCCTCTACCCATTCTTACCAATCCTTTGCCTCGCTTCACATATCGTTACATTGCATCAAAAACAGCAGCATTTTTTTACCCCTTGCCCCTGGCAAGCATGCACATACAACTGAAAATCAACCTCTCACAACTGAGTTATGAACATCTTTATGACTGTCAGGAGATATTACTTTCTAGGATCAGATCTCAACAACTATATGAAATATCTTTAAATGGTTCAGGGTGGTAGAGGATAATAAGTCTAATCGCCTATTTGTTGCCGACTCCTTATATAACATGATCGGGTACTTAAACTTCCTGAGACTAAATTCCCTCTATTTCTATGACAGATTAATGCCATTTGCCAGCATATAATGTTAGCCAAGTTCTGGTAACTCACAGATGGAAAGCTTCACATAAATGTTAAACAAGGTTATTACTCTCGGGAACCCAGTATGAAGTTGGCAGACCTTAAGAATTACAATTATTATTTTTATATCCCTTTTAGAGTGTCTCAGGAACTTACAGGTCTTCAGAGAAAAAGCTGTGGGATTTTGGATGAGATTCACAAACGCAATTGCTCTCTAGTCCAAGTGAAACCTTTTATTAGAACTTTGGACTGAGAAGGTGGAAAGTTAATTCAGTATATAAAATAAACAAATGATACCTTGGATTCACGAAGGCTCTGTCACAAAGTCTGCAACGGCTCACACGAATCATCAGTGTCCTCTGTGACGAAGTTTTCCTGGGGTAAGAAACACAAAGAAAAATTTAAAGACACGGTGGATACAAATCCAGGCTTCCTTTCTTGTGACCGTTGTTAACAATTCTATTTAGGTCATTTCCTCAGTAATCTTTCTTCTTAACATCCAGTTTCAAAACTGTAAGTCAGAATGGGAACTAGAAGTCTACTGTTCCCAGCCGTCTTCTTCACCGTCCGGGGACACAAACTTTGTGTGCCCTCTCCCATTCCCTCATCCTACTCTCTTCAGCTCCAGGCCAGCACCCCACTCACTTGGCTTGTCCCTCTACTTCCAGGGGGGTGGGGTCTGGCTGAGCGGCTACCTGGGGGACAGATGGCACGACCCTGAGAGCTAGGAGAGTTACTTCCCCATGGGATGAGTTTTACCAGTGGGGAGTGAGGGCCAGGCAGGGGAGAGAGACAGCTTCCCCTGTTTCTTTCTCCTAGCCATGCTGAGGTCCGATTCCTTCCTGCAAACTCTCTGCAGTAGCCGCATGCTAAGCAACCTGCCCGATCTCTTCACTGCTTATTTTGAAATGATAACCAGCATGTGAAACCAATGCATCCTATTGCATCTCTCGGGACTGGCTCATCTCCCCTCCCCCTCTTTATCCTGGGCTTTCACCTGCCAAAAAAAGTATTAGCAGCTCAGTCCTTGTCTGCTTTGTGGAGGACCAGACTAAAAGTCTTATTTTCCCTAGCCCAGTGTTTTTCAAGGTGTGATCTGCAGACCACTTGCATCAGGATGCTCCAGGGTACCTGCGAAAAAAGGCAGATTCCCAGGCTCACTGCAGAGATTTGGCTTCACTTGGTCTGGGGTGGGACCTAGGAATCTGCAGTCTTAACAGACTCTGCAGGTGACTCCTAAACACTCTAAAATGAGAGCAGCTCTAGTCCAAGCTCCTCCAGTGTCCCCTAAAAGGACTTTCTGGTCACCCAGAAAAGAGCCCTGGAATTGTAACCCTTTATCCTTCATTCTTGCTGGGTCCTACTGATATTTACCAATGCAAGAGCTCTTGCTTCTGCATTCGTCCTTTCTTTTTTTAAAAGATTTATTTTATTTATTTCTTTCTTTTCCCTACCCCTCCCCCCTCCAGTTGTCTGTTCTCAGTGTCCATTAGCTGTGTGTTCTTCTGTGTCCACTTCTACTGTTGTATTGTTGTCAGCGGCACCGGGAATCTGTGTTTCTTTTTGTTGCATCATCTTGTTGTGTCAGCTCTCCATGTGTGCAGCATCATTCCAGGGCAGGCTGCACTTTCTTTCGCGCTGGGTGACTCTCCTTACAGGGTACACTCCTTGCGTGTGGGGCTCCCCTACGTGGGGGGCACCCCTGCGTGGCAGGGCATTCCTTGCGCACATCAGCACTGTGCGTGGGCCAGCTCCACACAGGTCAAGAAGGCCCTGGGTTTGAACCGCGGACCTCCCATGTGGTAGACGGATGCCCTAACCACTGGGCCAAGTCTGCTTCCCTCGTCCTTTCTTTTTAAGTCCCACTGCCTTAGTCTGATCTTATCCCCTTTCACTTGTCATGTGTCATCAAAGCCTCCTGAATGGTCTCCCCATTTGCCCTCTTCCAAAATGAGCCTAAAAATCGAAGCTCAGGCTATATGTTTAGCAGAGCACCTACAACAGGGCAGTACAAGAAGTGGGCACTCAAACTCTGTCAGAGATTGTATAAAGGCCCTGAGGTCATGGGCTTTCAGTCACATCCTGAAGAAGTCAGGCTTCTGCTGGATTTGCGATCCTTCCCATTTGCTGTGTTTATTTCTTCTATCGCTACGCTCACTTTGCCGATCATGACAATTTGTATTGTGAACACCAAGTGAGAAGGGGCCAATCCATCCATTTCCACATAACCCCATATCTTTTGGGGCACACTACACTAGTGAATGCTTTACACAGGCTGGTGACGGGCAGGGTAACAGAAAAATGCATTCCCTTTCTTTCTCTCTCTCCCTTTCAACATTCCATACCCCTCAACTCCCCCTTCTAATTAGATAAACACTTCCACCATAGCTTGAACACTCTCCTCTGCGCTTTCTGTGTGACTCTGGCCAAAATCCATTTTATTGCACCTGTGTCCTATTTATTTCCTCCTCCAGTTGCCTACTCTATTTGACTTGAGAAACTGAAGTAAAAATGTACCCCCCATCACAGGGACACAAATCACATTGCCTGCCTCTGATAATTACAGCTAACATTTATTGAGCATTTACCCTAAACTAACTCTTTACATGCGTTTCTTCCTTTAGTCCTTTCGACAGCCCTTAATAGGTAGGTATAATTTCTACTCATCTTTACAGATGAGGAAACTGAGGCTTTTAGAACTTATAACTTGTCAAAAAGATGTGTTGAAGCTTGTCTGATACAAGGTCTAGTTTCTTAACCACACTGCTACCTTCTTTCCCTGCTGCCAAATGATCCATAGTGAGTTTCCAAAATGAACTCCTTATGCTGAGCAAGTCTCAAAATCAATGTAAGTCAGTCTACAATGAAAGCATGTGACTGATGTCATCCTTTTCCCCAGTCTCACAGGCCTGGTCCCCTGCTCATTCTCAAATCAACTCTTTGTTTTTTGCAGATCTAATTCTGCAGTCCCATTTCCTACACGGTTATGCCATCTAAAGCGGCCATTCCACTTCTGGATAATACACGCAGTCCTCATTTTTTCTTCCCCAAACGCCCTCCACTCCATCCCCCACTAAAACCCTACGTCATACTCTTTCATCTTGACATCTCAATCACTACTTACTAGGCTCTCAGAGCCATCCTCAATGACTCACAGTCTCCAAGAAAAAAATCTGTGTGGGCACTTGACAGTGCCTCCTTTGAAATCTCCTTCTGAAGACTAACTAGCCCTCAAATCTCTCATTAAACTATTCTCAGTCACTCTGTGTGGACACTCTATTTCCTCTACTGCTTCTGTCTTTGTCCTTCAGAGCCTTTAAAACTTGTCAAGATTTGTGCTAAGGTGCAAGCTTAATTAATTGGCTTAGCAAACCACTTGTTTCATCAAGGCATAGATCCAGTCCACTGTTTTAACAATCCTGAAGGAGCCTGTGAAGATACTGTTTCCCTCATTGGGTCCTTAGGTCATGGTGACTGTCCCCCCACCCCAAGTTTAATTCAACTTTTAATTTTAAGATTGGCTCTCTAGCTATCTTGTTCTCCCCAAGCCTGCACATATGGAACCATTCACAGAGCAGTGGTTGAAATTTCTGCTAATTCAAATGGAATGCTAGGGATGGAGGCTACTGGGAGGCTCTCAGCTTCCCCAAAGTCCCAGAGCAAGGAGTAGTACTAGTCCAAGAAATATATGTGTGCATTCAATCAGCAAACATTCTAGAAGGCCCCTCTGTGGGCAGAGCCCTGAACTAGGGGCAATGTCCGTACAGGGCCACAGCACCCCCAGCCTTGTATGTGGGGATGCTGAGGCATGTGCAGACATGAGAACAGATTCATCCATCTACCTACAGTAAGCACTTATGAAACACAATCTATTCATACCTGTATTAAATGCATGCAAGAAAGACCTAGAAACATACACACCAAATGGATAACAGAGGTCACCTTTGGGGGGACTGTGGGATGGAGGAGGGGAAAAAACGGGCCAAGAGGATGATGAAGAGGGACTTTCACTGATGTAAAATCACTTTAAAGCATTCCCCTACAAAAGGAGAACACACATACTGCTGCTAATGAGGAAGAAAGGCAGCATGCGCGGCATAATGGGCTGGCTTTCCCATCTGGTAAGCAATTGTCCCACCCAGAGTTCTCTGTGACCTGGGACTGTGACCACTGTGAAGACACCAAGAACCTGTCTATTGCATTACCAGCTGCATTTCCAGGACTTAGCATGATGCCTGGCACACAGGAGATGCTCAAACATTGGTTGGTTGGATGAGCGAATGAATGAGTGAATGAGTGTGGGGCCTAGAACCCAGCAGGAACGTTCTGTGAGAAGGTCTAACTGGCCACGAGCTTTAGTTGAAGTCTCAAGACACAAATCTGGAAGACTTTTGGTGGAATAAAGCCTGAGTATGGGCAAGGGGGAAATCTGCATGGCCCAGATACTGAGATGGTATGAGGGATCTTGATTGTGTCTCAGGGGAAGGGCCAGAGGGGCCACAGCTCTGGAAGTGGAGCCTAAGATTCCATGGCTTACAAATGACACTAACATACCTGACAAGATTATTCACTCTCTGCCACCAGATAACCAAGGACCACAAGTCCTTGTTTCTCACCAGTACAGACCCTGACCTCCACAATCGGGTAGGGATATGGGACAGAAAAAACTCAGCATAGTATGAAGGTTAAGGCATAGGCTCTGACTCCAGACTGCCTGGGTTCAAATCCCAGCTGGATCACTCAGTAGAAAGAGTTAACCTCTCTACTCCAATTTCCCCTCCCTTAAAATGAGGATGGTCCAAATACCTTCTCTTTTTAAAAACAGAAACAAAAACATTTATTTATCTCCCTTCCTCCCCCCACTGTGGTTTGAACTCACTGTCTACTCTCTGTCTGCCTTTTTTTAGGAGGCACTGGGAACTGAATCAGGGACCTCCCATGTGGGAGGGAGACACCCAATCACTTGAACCACCTCCACTTCCCCAAATACCTTCTTGAGGGATTATTGCAAGGATGTGTATGAGTCAACCATGGAAGACACTTGGAAGGGTGCCTGGTACATATTATTATTTAAACAGTTTTTAGTAACTCTCAGTTCCCAACATTTACTCTCCAGTTGCCCAACTTTACCCTCAGATTATCAATCCCCTCTAGCCTCTCTGATCACTGAAAATCATCGTCTCCCAGTCCACGAGAATTCAGCAACTTTACATCTTTCTGTGTGTATGACAAGGGCTAACACTGCAACAGGGAGAAGATGTCAAGAAGATAACAAAGACAGTAGGATTTCCTGGGAAAGATGTGCAAGATTAACAAAATTCAGATTGATATGAAGATAGCCAAGTGAAACCATGGGACACCACTCACCCAGAAGGCATCAACTCCTAGAATTAAAAAGATTACATTGAAACCTACATTTGATATGATCACGGTGATGTTTTATTTTTTTATTAGAGAAGTTATGAGTTTACAAATCATGCATAACATACAGGATTCCTGTACACTACTCTCCCACCAACACCTTCATTGGTGTGGAACATTTATTACTATTGATGATAACACTTTTTAAATAATTATACTATTTTTAAAAATAGTAGTTATCTTTATTACAGTTGATGAAAGATTAAAATAGTTCTATCACCCATTATTTACATAAGGCATATTTTCTCCAGTATACCATCCTATTACCACCTTGTACTAGTATTGTACATTTGCTATAATTCATGAAAGAACTTTCTTATACTTGTACTATTAACTTTGGTCCATTGTCTATAATAGAATTAACTGTTTTATAGTTGGATGTTTTTATCTTTTCATTTTCATCCTAGTAATATACACAACCTAAAGTTTCCTCTTTTAACCACATTCACATACATAATTCAGTGTATTTAATTACACTCACAATTATATGCTACCATCACCACCATCCATTTCCAAACCTCTACCATCAGCCGAAATAGAAAATCTGTACAATTTAAACATCAACTCCCCATTCTCTAACCCCAAACTACCTTCTGGTAACCCATATACTAGATTCCAACTCTATGAGTTTGCTTATTATAATGAGTTCATAACAGTGAAATCATCAATATTTGTCCTTTTCTGACTTATTTCACTCAACATATGTCCTCAAGGTTCATCCATGTGATGACATGCATCAGGACTTGATTCCTTTTCCAGCTGAACGATATTCTATTGGGAGTGATGCTTGTTAGATGTGCTGACTGGGCTGAACTACAAGGACGAAAGAAGGGAGCAGCCATTTTGTAGCACACACACCTTCTCCCAGTTGTTCAATCAAGTGCTAAGGTGCTGCTGTGAAGGGATTTTGCATATGTAATTAAAATCTGAAATCAGTTGACTTTAAACTAGGGGTATCCTCATTGGGCCTAATCAGGTAAGCTCTTAAAGGGGACTGAGCTTCTCCTGGTAACAAGATTCCAAGCAGCAGGGGGGCTACATTCTCCCTTCTCTAGCCTGCCCTTTCTGACTTCTTGCACACCAGCTTTGGCCCCTGCCCACTTGTGGTCCTCCCTTCCTGCCAGCCTACACTGCAAATTTTGGACTCAGCCAGCCCCCGCAATTATATAATCCAATTTTTATTAAGACATCTCTCAATATATCATACCTACTACTTTTGCTCCTCTGGTTCAATTTTGATTGATAGAATCATTTCCCAGAAGTGTTATCTTGAGGATGCAATGAAGCCATTGCCCCTTTACCATATAAAAGCCCTGTTAAGGATCAATGGGCTACACAGGAGAACCAGAATATTTTTTCCTCTCTCTCCATTCAAGCCCTTGGAAAAACAGTTGTTAACTCTCCCATCCCAGGCATGAACGTCTCCCATTTGAATCCACCTTTGTCCACCTTCCTCTCTGCTGTTATGTCCTCATTCACGGCCCTCACAAGTCATGTTAGACCCTCTCTGCTTCCTGTTTTGCATCTCTGTGGGACAATGGCAGAAAGAAGACTGGATTCAAAGCTGCGCCAAGGCAAAAGGAGATGGGGCCCGGGTGAAGGCAGTGGTAGAGAAGATGGAGAGGAAAAACCAGAGGAGGCTGACCTTCCATGGAAAACTTCAAAATTTAGGAAGGAGGAGTTGATAGTTTCTAATCTCATGGATTCAGTAAGCACAGAGGAACTGTGCTTGAGATGGAGAATATAAGTGCTGTAGGTCTGTGAGGAAAGGTAATAAGTTCCACTTAAGACCCATTAAGTTTGCAGCGCCCACAATATCCAGATGGTATATGTATCAATAAAGGCTCTCTGTTGCAGAGAAAGAAATCAACTCTGGCTAATTTAAGCAGATAAGGAAAATTTTAAAGGATATCTGGCAACTCACAGAATTTCCAGAACAGCCAGAGAACTGGCTCCTCTGCATCCAGGAGCAAGCACCAAATTCATTCCAGGCCTAGTGTGGTGAGGAACAGCTTGCCAAAACCACTGGAAAGGGACTCTGTAGTTGACAGCTCTGGCTTGGACCTCAGCTTCCAGAAGCCATTACCCCAAGAACCCAGATGTGACCGCCACTGCCATCCTCAGCAGGCAGAATCCAGCGTGGGCCCTGCTCTCTACGAGCCTGCTTCTGGTCAGAGAATGGGGACATACTGACTGCTGAGGCCTGTGCAATGAGCCTATACTCGAGCTGCCAGGCTGGACAGGGAGGGAGCTTTGGGGACTGGCTACCTCCAGGGTGGGAATTGGATCCTGCCTCATAAGGTAGAAGATTCCACACACGCAGGAATGATGTTCAGATGTTGGGCAATCAAAAGGAATAACAAATGTCTGCTACCATAAAGTCAGAAGGCTTAGAAACAGAAATGGTTATAACAGCTCCTACCTTTAGGTGCTTACCATGTGTCAGAGCCATATAAAATGTTTAACTTCATTTACAGTGTTTAAACTACCCAGAAAGTATGAAATGGGTATCAAGAAGGGAGGTAGGGAGAGCACGTCCACTTAGGAGGGTGACCAGCCACCCTGGTTTCCCCGGAACTGAGGGGTTTCCCAGCATGTATGGCTTTCAGTGCTTAAACCGGGAAGGGCTCAGGTAAACCAGGGTGTTGGTCGCCCTTGTCTAGTTAGACAAACCTGGGTCCAAATTCTGGCTTTTCCACTTGGGTCAACTGACATAACATCTTGGATCCTCTGTCTCCCCATTTCTAAAAAAACAAAAGTATCTACTCACAGTATTATTGTGGCAGATTAGAGATGATATATATGAAGTTCATAGCACATTTCCAGGTACATATTAAGAGCCCAAAAAATGTTAGAAATTTTTCTTATTAACTTCCATAAGCCAAAGTTTACCCATACCACAATAAGTGGTAGAAGCAAGATTTGAATGCAGGACTGAACAACCCCAACCTGTCCCTTCTTGCGTTCATATCAGATGATGGTTGACACTGCAGGAAGGGGAAAGAAAGAGGACAAACTAGGATCAACACTACCAGATATCCTAATATTAGAGGCAAACTAAAGAGGCAAGGCGAGCAAAGAAAAACTGAAGAAATAGAGATATTATTGTAAAAGTGGTGTAATTACAAAAAGTCAGGGATCCAAAGGGTTAGGAACACATGCTATTTTTGTAATCAGGAATAAAAAGGGTAAAAAGCAAAATTGAGGGTTGTCAACTTTCAGCCATGATGGACTAACAGAAACAGATTTTACTCCCTCACCTTAAATAACTAGAAAAAGCAGAAAATACATGAAACAGCAGTTTTTGAACATTGGACGACAGGAAACACAAGACAATGATCCTGTGAAAGGAAAACAAAACAAGGTAACCCCTATCAGGGCCCTGCTTAGTAACTGGAGATAGTTTCCAAGTTTATACCAAAGCCACTAAAGATACCACAAGACAGGAAAATTACAGACCATTCCTTCTGAATATAGATGCAAAAATCAACAAAATACTAGCAAATTGAGTGCAACAGCACATCAATAGAATGGGATTTGCCCCAGAAATGCAAGATAGGTTCAACATAAGAGAATCAATTAATGTAATGTACCACATTAACAGAAAGAAGGGTAAAAACATTTGATCATCTCAATTGATTCAGAAAAGATCCTTGACAAAATCCAGCACCCCTTCTGGATGAAAGTACCCAGAAAACTAGGAACAGAAGGAAACTTCCTCAACATGATAAAGAGCATATGCGAAAAACACAGCTAACATTCTCAATGGTGAAGGACTGAAAGCTTTCCCCCTAAGATCAGGAACAAGACAAGCACGCCCACAATCACAGAAAAATAAATAAATAAAAGGCATCCAAATCAGAGAGCAGAAGTAAAATGTTTCCAATTTGCAAATGACATGATCCTGTATATAGAAAATCCTGAAAAAAACACACAACAAAGCTACTAGAATAAAAGAATTCTGCAAAGTAGCAGGGCACAAGGTCACACAAATATCAACAATGTTTCCATACAATACTATTGAACAATCTGAAGGGGAAATCAAGAAAAATATTCCATTTATAATAGCAAATAAAAGAATAAAATATCTAGGGATAAATTTAACAAATGATGTGCATGGTAAACTACAAAACGTTGCTGAAAAAAAAGATGACATATAAATGGATTTGAATGACATATTCAAGGATTTGAAAACTAAATATAGTTAAGATGTCAATTCTACCCAAAGTAATTTACAGATTCAACACAATCCTAATCAAAACCCAACAGCCTTCTTTGAAGAAATGGAAAAGCCAATCATCAAAATTATATGGATGACACAAAAGGACAAATATTGCATGATGTCACTGATAAGGAATACCTAGAATAAGCAAACTCATAGACACAGAATATAGAATATAGGTTACCAGGGAGCAGAGTAGGAGTAGGGAACAAGGATTTAAGACTTAAAATACAGAGTTTCTGTTTGGGACAATGGAAAAGTTTTGGTAAGGATGGTGGTGATGGCAGCACTACATTGTGAATGTGATGAACAGCACTATATGTTTGAATATGGTTTTAAAAAGAAATGTTGGATTGTATATATAGTACTAGAATTTTTTTAAAAATTTAATCCATGGAACTGCAAAATACAGGGAACCCTAACTTAAAATATGGACTAGAGTTAATAGTACAATTATAAAAATATGCTTTCATCAATTGTAACAAATGTACCACACCAAAGCAGGTGTCAGTAATAGGGTGGTTTATGGGAATCCTACATTTTATGCAAGATTGTTTTGTAAACCCACAACTTCTCTAATTGGAAAAAAAAAAAAAAAGATACCCAGTAACCCTTACCTATCCATGTGGAACAAGGATATGGAACAGAAACCTTGGCCACTGTTCTGCCATCACAGCTATTCTCTTGACACATAAATTTATCTTATCTGCTTTGCCACAACAAAAATTAAACCCAAACTCTCCCTAAAAGGATGTCCTAGTCTCGCTTCTAATTTTCCTGTCATGATAATAAAACAGACAGTGCTAACATTCTTCAGAGTAAATACACACAAATACCACAACCCAATCTCCAAATGTCATTTCCAACAGGACAGGAAGTGGCTGCTCAGCTCCAGGAACACAGGAAGGGTGGGAAGAGCCTTACTGTGGGAATTGCTACCGAGATTGGAAAAAGAGGAGCCAAATAGAGAAATAATTAAACTAGACAATTTTCAGTGATACCATAAAAAAGTAAGGGGCCCCAATAAGCCAAAATCATCTTGAAGAGGAAAATCAAAGTTGGAGGATTCACACTTGCCAATCTTAAAACTCATTACAAAGTTACAGTAGTCAAAGATCAAGGACAGACATATAGACCAACAGAACAGAACTGAGAGTTTAGGAATAAACCCTCATATCTATGGCCAATTGATTTACAAAGTTATCAAGTCCACTCAGTGGGGAAAGAATGGTCTTTTTTTATAAATGATGCTGAGAAAACTGGATATCCATTATGTAAAAGAATGAAGGTGGACTAGTAACTTCTCATATGATATACAAAAATTAACTCAAAATGAAACAATGACCTAAATATAAGAACCATAATTATAAAACCCCTAGAAGAAAATATAAGAAAACATCTTTAATACCTTATGTTAAGTAATGGTTTCTCAGACTTTACACCAATAGTATGAGCAACAAAAGAAAAAACATATAAATGGGACTTCATTAAAACTAAAATCTTTTGTGCATCAAAAAACTTCATCATAAAAGCAAAAAGACAACCTAAAAAAAATGGGAAAAAATACTTGGAAATCACATCCAATAAGGGTTTAATATCCAGAATATATAAAGAAATCCTATGACTCAATAACAAAAAGAGGGGAAACGGACTTTGGCCCAGTGGTTAGGGTGTCTGTCTACCACATGGGAGGTTCGCGGTTCAAGCCCCGGGCCTCCTTGACCCGTGTGGAGCTGGCCCATGCGCAGTGCTGATGCGCGTAAGGAGTGCCGTGCTACACAGGGGTGTCCCCCGCGTAGGGGAGCCCCACCCGCAAGGAGTGCACCCATAAGGAGAGCCGTCCAGCGTGAAGGAGGGAGCAGCCTGCCGAGGAATGGCGCCGCCCACACTTCCCATGCCGCTGACGACAACAGAAGCGGACAAAGAAACAAGACGCAGCAAAAAGACACAGAAAACAGACAACCGGGGGAGGGGAGGGGAATTAAATAAAAAAATAAAAATAAAAATAACAAAAAGACCAACAACCCAATTAGATAATGGGCAAAAGACTTGAACAGATATTTCTCCAAATGGCCAATAAACACATGAAAAAATGCTTGACATAATGAGCCATTAGGGAAATGCAAATCAAAACTATAATGAGATACGATTTTATGCCCATTAGAATGGCTACTATTACACTTTGGATGGATTGTACACTTTAGATGGAGTGTATGCTATATTAATATGTATCAATAAAATTGATTCTAAAAATGGAAAATAGCAAGTATTGGAGAGGATGTGGAGAAAGAGAGGAACATCACTCATTCATTGTTGGTGGGAAGGCAAAATGACGTAGCTACTGTGGAAGTCAGTTTGGCAGTTCCTGGGAAAGCCTAGTATAGAATTTCCCCATGACCCAGCAATCCCATTTCCAGGTGTAAACCCAAAAGAAGTGAAAGCAGGGAGTCAAACAGATATGAAATATCAAACAGATATTTCATAGTTGCCATAGTTGCAATTGCCAAAAGATAAAAGCAATCCAAGTATCCATCAACAGGTGAATATATGAACAAAATATTTTAAATACATCCAATGAAATATTGTGCACCATATAAAGAAATGAAATTGTGAGATATGTGACAGCATGGATGAACCTTTTAGACATTATGTTGTGTGAAATAAGCCAGACTTCAAAGGGCAAATACTGTGTGATCTCACTGATATGAAATAATTAGAATAAGTAAATTAAAAGAATCAGAAACTAGACTACAGGTAACCTGTAGACTACAGGGGCCAGAGTGGGGTTAGGAAATAGGGAGTTAATACTTAATTGGTACATAGTTTTTGTTTGAGGTGATGCAAAATTTTGGTAGTGAATGGTGGTAATGGTAGCACATTATTGTGAATGTAATTAACACCACGGAAATATATATGAATGTGGTTAAAGTGGGAAATTTTAGGCTGTACATGTTACCAGAATAAAATTCGTCTAAAAAGTATAGAACTGTAGAGCCTAAAATGAACTATAATATAAACTATGGACTATAGATAATACTATAATTATAATAATGTTCTTTCATCAATTGTAACAAAGATACCATACTATTGCAAAGTGTTAATAATAAGGAAAATCATATTTTGGGGGTGGGGCAGATGTTAAATAGGAGTTCTGTTCTTCCTGTATGATTTTTCTGTAAACCTAAAACTTCTCTAATTAAAAAAAAAAGGGGGGGAGAGGGGGAAGCAGAGAAGTCCACCTCAAAAAGTTAAATAAACCAGCCACTCCACTATGAGGTATGGACATAAACATACTGTTAATTATTTAGTTTTTGTTTAATTTTTTAAGATTTATTTTTTATTTCTCTCCCCTTCCCCCCGTTGTCTGTTCTCTGTGTCCATTCCCTGGGTCTTCTTTGTCCGCTTCTGTTATTGTCAGCGACTCGGGAATCTGTGTTTCTTTTTTGTTGTTGTTTTTGCGTCATCTTGCTGCATCAGTTCTCCACGTGTGCGGCGCTATTCCTGGGCAGGCTGCACTTTGTTTCGTGCTGGGTGGCTCTCCTTACAGGGAGCACTCCTTGCACATGGGGCTCCCCTACACGGGGGACACTCCTGCGTGGCACGGCACTCCTTGCGCGCATCAGCACTGTGTGTGGGCCAGCTCCACACGGGTCAAGGAGGCCCAGGGTTTGAACCGCGGACCTCCCATGTGGTAGACAGACGCCCTAACCACTGGGCCAAGTCCGCCGCCCAATTATTTAGTTTTGATCATTGTACCATGGTTTTGCAAGATATTAACATTATGGAAAGCTGTGTGAAAGGTATATTCTTGGTATTATTTTTGCAATTTTTCTACAAGTCTAAAATTACTTCCAAATAAAAAGTTAAAAGAAATAAATGTGTTGAACAAAAAAATGAATTGTATTCTCTATAAGTTACAGTCAAAAATTGAAATTTTAAAAAATAATACCATTTAAAAGAGCATTAAAATGAGAATACTTAGGAATGAACTTGACAAAAGGTATTCAACACCAATATATTGAAAACTACAAAGATCTAATAAATAGAAATATACCATGCTCATGGGGGAAGATGACTCGACATTGTTTAGATGTTAATTCTCTCCAAATTAATCTAGAGATCCATCACATTATCAACCCAAATTCCTTCAGGCTTTCTTTTTAGAAATTTATAAGCTGATTCTAAAATATGTATGGAAATACAAAGGACCTAGGAAAGCCAAAGTAATTTTGATAAAGAAAAACAATGTTGGAGGATTATACTACCTGACTTTAAGATTATAAGGCTACTATAATAAAGACAGTGTGCTATGGACATAAAGATAGCTATACAAACGAATGGAAGAGAATAGATTCCAGAAAGAGACCCACACGTGTCAACTGATTTTCAACTAACGTGCCAAGGCAATTTAGTGTGGCAAAGATCATATCTTTTTCTTGTTTAATATATTTTTATTACAGAGATTGTGGCCTTACAAAACAATCATGCACGTGTAGAATTTCCATACAACACCCCTTCACCAACACACCACACCATCGTGGAAATTTGTTACAAATTATGAGATAACATCATCAGACTATAACAACTAACTATGGTCCATAGTGTACATTTGACATATTTTCTCCACACACCCCTATTATTTACACAGTACAACTTTGGCATTGCTGTAAGAATATTACAATATTGCTGTTAATTATAGTCCATAGCTTACATTAATTGTATTTTTCTCATACCTGTCCACATTTCCACTATTCTGCAATAGTGACGTACATCCATTCTATGTTCAAAGAAGGACATTCTTGCATTTGTACCATCATCCACAATTTCATCCACCTCTGGGTTCACCATGTTATTCAGTCCCTAGATTATTACCTAGCTTTTTTCAGTTGACATTTACATCGCTATATTACCCTTGTCAACCACAATCCCATTTATACACCAGCTGCTACTCACTGCAATGTGTTACCATCAACTCTATCCATTTCCACACTGACAGTCAAGTTAATTAAAACTTTCACAGATATTAAAGCATCAGAACTCCCTTGCAGCTCTCCTCTTATCTCCTAATAAACTATACTCTAGGTTTTAATTCCATGCATTTATTCTTCATATTTACTTCATATTAGTGGGACCATGAAATATATGTCCTTTTGTGTCTGGTTTATTTTACTTAGGATAATGCCTTCAAGGTTCATCCATGTTAACATGTGTCCCAATTTCATTTCTTCTTACAGCAGCATAGTATTTCATTGTATGTATATACAATATTTTTTTATCCATTCATTGGTTGATGGATATTTGAGTTGTTTCCATCTTTTGGCAATTGTGAATAATGCTGCTATGAACATCAGTGTGCAAATGTCTGTTGGCGTTAATTGTTTTCAGTTCTTCTGGATATATTCCTAACAGAGGAATAGCTGGATCCTATTGCAGTTCTGTATTCAGCTTCTTGAGGAACTGTCAAATTGTCCTCCACAGAGGCTACACCATTTTACAATCCCACCAACAGTGAAGGAGTGCTCCTATTTCTCCACATCTACTTATTATTATTATTTTTTAATAATAGTCATTTTATGTGGTGTGTGATGATATCTCATTGTCGGGAAAGCAGATTTGGCTCAATGGATAGAGCATCCACCCACCACATGGGAGGTCCAAGATTCAAACCCAGGGCCTCCTGACCCATGTGGTGAAGCTGACCCACAAGCGGTGCTGATGCATGCAAGGGGTGCCATGCCATACAGGGGAGTCCCCCGCGTAGGGAAGCTCCATGTGAAAAGGTGCACCCCATAAGGAGAGCCGCCCCACATGAAAAAAGTGCAGCCTGCCCAGGAGTGGGGCCACACACACAGAGAGCTGACGCAGCAAGATGACACAACAAAAAGAGACACAGATTCCCAGTGTTGCTGACAAGAATACAAGCAGACACAGAAGAACACACAGCGAATGGACACAGCAAGCAGACAACTGGGGGGGGGGGGGACTGAAATAAATAAATAAATAAATAAATAAATAAATAAATAAATAAATAAATAAATAATCTCATTGTCGTTTTGATGTGCATTTCCCTAATAGCTAGTGATATTGAACATGTTTTTATGTGCTTCCTGGCCATTTGTATTTCCTCTTTGAAGAAATGTCTATTTAAGTATTTTGCCCATTTTTTAAATTGTATTGCCTGCTTGTTCTTTTATTGTTGAGTTGTATGATCTCTTTATAGAGAATAGAAAGCAAACTCTTATTGGATATGTGATTTCCAAATACTTTCTCCCATTGAGTGGGCTGCCTTTTCATCTACTTGATGAAGGCCTTTGAAGTACAAAAGTGTTTAAGTTTGAGGAGGTCCCATTTATCCATGTATTCTTTGATCGCTCATGCTTTCAGTGTAAGGTTTAAGAATGTACCACCTAACACCAGGTCTTAAAGATGCTTTCCTACATTTTCTTCTAGGAGCTTTATGGTTCTAACTTTTATATTTAGGTCTTTGATCCATTTTGAGTTAATTTTTGTGTAAGGTGTGAGATAGGGGTCCTCTTTCTTTCTTTGGATATGGATATCCAGTTCTGCCAGCACCATTTGTTGAATAGACTGTTCTGCCCCAGCTGGGTGGGTTTGACAAACTTGTCAAAATGACTTAACCATAGATGTGAGGGTCTGTTTCTGAACCATCAATTCAGTTCCACTGGTCTATGTGTCTTATCTTTATGCCAGTACCATGCTGATTTTACCACTGTAGCTAGGTAATATGATTAAAAGTCCAGAAGTGAGAGTTCTTCAACTTTGCTTTTCCTTTTTAAGATGTTTCTGGCTATTCCGTATTCAGAATTCCCAAATAAATTTGGTAATTGTGTTTACCATTTGTTTGTTGGTGAAATTTTTATTGGGATTGCATTGAATCTGTATATCAATTTATCTTAATGATATTTAGTCTTCCAATCCATGAGCATGGAATACTCTTCCAATTATTTAGGTCTTTTTAAAATTTCTTTTAGCAACGCATTGTAGTTTTCTGAATACAACTGCTTTACATCCTCAGTTAAGTTTATTCCTAAATATTTGATTCTTTTACTCGCAATTGTAAATGGAATTTTTTCCCGACTTCCTCCTCAGATTATGCATCACTAGTGTATAGAAACACCACTGATTTTTGTGTATTGATCTTATATTCTGAAACTCTGAAATGGTTTATTAGCTCTAGCAGCTTTGTTGCAGATTTGGGGGGGATTTTCTTGGTATAGGATCATATTTATACAAACAGAAGTTTTACTTCTTCCTTTCTGACCTGATGCCCTTTATTTATTTTTCTTACCTGATTGCTCCAGTTAGAACTTCTAGCATTATATTGACCAACAGTAAAGACAGTGGGCATCCCTGTCTAGTTCCTGATCTCAACAGGAAAAGTTCAGTCTTTCACCATTGAGTACAATGTTAGCTGTGGGTTTTTCATATTTGGCCTTTATCATGTTGAGAAAGTGTCCTTCAAATCCTAACTTTTGTAGTATTCTTATCAAGGAAGGATGCTGTGTTTTGTCAAATGCCTTTTCTACATCAATGATTAGGATCATGTGATTTTTATTCTTTAATTTATTACTGTGGTGTATGTATTACATGGATTTTCTTGTGTTGACCCACTCTTGTACGCCTGACATAAAACCTACTTGATCATGATGAATAATTATTTTAATGTGCTGCTGGATTTGATTAGCAAGTATTTTGTTAAGGATTTTTGCATCTGTATTCAATAGGGAAATTGGTCTGTAATTTTTTCTTTTTGTAATATCTCTATGTGGGTTTGGTATTAGGGTGATATTTGCTTCCTAGAATTGAGTTTGGTAGCATTCCTTCTTGTTCAATTTTTTTTGGAAGAGCTTGAGTAAGATTAGTATTAAATCTTCTTTGAACACCTGGTAGAACTTACCTGTGAAACAGTCTGGCCCTGGGCTTTTCATTTTGGGGAGCTGTTTGATGACTGTTTCAATCTTTGTACTTGCAATTGGTTTGTTGATGTTTGTACTTCTTCCAGGGTCAGTGTAGTTTGTTCGTATGTTCCTAGGAATTTTTCCATTTCATCTACATTGTCTGGTTTGTTGGTGTACAGTTTTTCATAGTATCCTCTTATGATCCATTTTATTTCTGTGGGATCAGTAGTAATGCCTCTGTTTTCATTGTTTATTTTATTTATTTGCATCTTCTCTCTTTTTTTAGCTTTCCAGTCTGACTAAGGTATATTGATTTTGTTGATCTTCCTGAAGAACCAACTTTTGGTTTTGTTAATTCTTCTTCTGTTCTTCTGTATGTTAACTTTTGGAGGCCATGTCTTCAAGCTCACTGATCCTTTCTTCTGCCTCCTCAAATCTGCTGTTATATGCCACCAATGTATTTTTAATTTTATTTATTGTGCCTTTCATTCCCATAAGAGCTTCAATTTTTCTATGTATGCTTTCAAATTCTTCTTTGTGCCCACCCAGTGTCTTAATATTCTTAATCTCTTTAGTCATCTCATTGAATTTATTAAGGAGATTTGTTTGAATGTCTATGATTAGTTGTCCAACTCCTTTATGTCATCTGGAGGCTTACCTTGTTCCTTTGGGCCTATTTTCCTGTTTCTTGGTATAGATGGTAATTTTTTGTTGGCACCCTGGCATCTGGCTTACTAGATGTATTTATTCTGAGTGTAGTTTCTCTCTTTAGTTTAGGTCTTTCTTGTCCTTTCTCTCTTGCTGGTTGTGTAGTAGAAGTTGAGGGTGTAGTTGGTACTGTAAGCTGTGGAGGCTTAAGTTGCCCATATTGCCCCAGGAGCCAATGAAGTTTGTCCCACTTTCTCCTCTGCCAGGGATAGGGACAGAGCCACAGCTGTGTGTTATAATCTAAGATATGCAGGCCAAGACCATCTGTAGTTGCCTACAGACTGATGAAGCTTCATGCCCCATCCTCCCCTGCCCGGGGCAAGAGTGGAGTTGCAGGTTTGGGCAGCAATCTCTGCTGTATGGGGTCAAAATGACTGTATGTGCCCAGGTAGACTGACATTGCCCCAGACCCCCTCCTCCCCTACCAGGGGTGGGGAAGGACCCTCCAGAGTGTCCAACAATCTAACCTATGCAGACAGAAAGTGTTTGCATTTTCTGGAAAGGCTAAGGAAACACCAGTCTCCTCCTATCCTACTGGAGTTGAGGGTGGATCCACCGGCACCCAACAGTTCAGTCCCTATAGACCAAAAGTACCTGCTGTTGCCCAGAGAGGATAAGGAAACAAAGTCCCCTCCTATCCTATTGGGGTGGACCCACAGCCTCCCAACAGTTCAGTCCGTGCAAGCTGAAAGTGCGTGCCAGTGCCCAGAGGAGATAAGGAAACCTCCTATCCTTTTGGGGAGTGGGGGTAGAGCCACAGGTGTCCAACAGTCCAGTCCGTGCAGGCTGAAAATGCCTGCCATTGCCCAGAAAAGCTGAGGAAATACCAGCCCCCTCCTATCCTATTGGAGGGTGGGGATGGATCCACAGGCATGCACCAATCCAGTTCTTGCAGGCCAAGAGGCTGAGGAAACACAGCTCCTCTCCTATCTTACTTGGGGGTGGGGATGGAGCTACAGGTATCAAACTATTCAGTCTGTGAGGACCAAAACTACCTGCAGTTATCCAGAGAGGCTGGGGAAACACTGCCCCCCTTTTGTCCTATTGGGGTGGTATGTGGAGCCACAGGCACCCAACAGTTGAGTTTGTTCAGGCCAAAAGCACATGCAGTTGCCCTGAGAGGCTGTGGAAACACCAGCTCCCTCCTATCCTGTGGTGCGGGGTAAGGGCGAGGGTGGAGATGGAATCAAAGGTGTCCAACAAACCAATTCATGTGGGCCAAAAGCACCTGCAGTTGCTCAGAGTGGCTAAGGAAACACAACTCCTTTCCTATCCTATTGGGGGGTGGGGATGAAGCCCCAGGTGTCCAACTATTCAGTCTGTGCCAGCCAAATGTACCTGCAGTTACCCAGGGAGGCTGATGCAGGTCCACCCAGCTTCCTCCCTTCTGGAGGTGGGGCTGGAACCTAGGACAAGACTCAGTCTGATCTGGGTGGAAAGAAGCCAGTTCCTACCATCACTGTGATTTTCAATCAGCCCCACTTCCCCTCATGCTGAGAGTGGAGTTAAAATGGTGGCTACGGCCCTCTTTCCAATTTGGATGGATTTAAACTTTAGCTGTTCTTAGGATTACACTCTAAACAGCCAAATTTACTAATGAGTAGCTGAAGTCAGTGGCCGACTATCTCCTTCTCCTTCTTTTTTGGGAAATGGAGCTTCCAACTCCAGCTGCAGAATAGTTCCCAAGGTAGCTTGTGCCACCTCTGGAGGATAGGTACCTGCCTGCGTGGCATGGAGATGGGCAGTCTTCTCCTTCCTTTCTTTCAAAGATGTTGCAGGAAGCTCTTCTGGGCTCCTGGACCCCCAACAGGTGTTTTAGATAGCTCTGGGTGATTACTAATGGCCCTTAAGACAAGCTGACTCTTGGAACACCTTACTTCAAGATCATCTCTTTAACAAATGGTCCTGAAGCCACTGGATTGCCTGATGCAAACCCAACCAAACAACAGCAACCCAAAAAAAACCCTACCTCACATTACATATAAAAACTTACTCAAAATTAAGCAGAGACTTAAATTTAAGAGCTAAAATTATTAAACATCCAGAGGAAAACATAGAAGAAAATTGAACAAACTTGGGTTAAAGATTTTTTAAAATAGGGGAAAAAAAGCGTAAACCATTAATTAAAATAATTGACAAATTGGACTTCATCAAGATTAAACACTTTTGCTCTTCAAAGGACACTGCTAAGAAAATGAGGGAAGTGGATTTAGCTCAACTGATAGAGCATCTGCCTACCATATAGGAAATCCAGGGTTCAAACCCAGGGCATCCTGATTCATGTGGTGAACTGGCCTATGCACAGTGCTGATGTGCGCAAGGAATACAGTGCCATGCAGAGGTGTCCCCCACATAGGGGAACCCCACGCCCAAGGAAAGCCACCCTGTGTGAAAAAAAGCACAGCCTGCCCAGGAGTGGCACCACACACACTGTGTGTGCTGATGCAGCAAGATGGCGCAACAAAAAGAGACACAGATTCCTGGTGCTGCTGACAAGAATGCAAGTGGACACAGAAGAACATACAGTGAATGGACAGGAGAGCAGACAACTGGGGAGGGAGGGAAATAAATAAATAAATCTTTTAGAAAATGAAAAAGCAAGCTACCAACTGGGAAAAAATATTTTCAAAATATGTATGTGATAAGAAACTATATCCAGAGTATAGAAAGAATTTTTACAATTAAATGATAAGAAAGCTAGAACCTGATTTTTAAAAAAAGATTGGAACAGACATTTTATCAAAGAGCAGATATTGATGACACATGAGCACAATGAGATACTACTACACATTCACTTGAATGATTAAAATATAATAGACTGATAATATTAAGTGTTGCTGACTATGTGAAATAACTAGAACTATCATACTTTGTTAGTGATAACAGTCACTTTGGAAAAGAATTCACAGTTTCTTATAAAATTAAACATATATATACCAAAACCTGGCAAAATGAGATAACCACGACATACCCATTTTAATAGCTAAACTTTAAAAGATGGGTAATATTAAGTGTTAACAAGGAAGTGAGATCAAAAGGAACTTAAATAGGGAAACGGACGTGGCCCAATGGTTAGGGCATCCGTCTACCACATGGGAGGTCCACGGTTCAAACCCCGGGCCTCCTTGACCTGTGTGGAGCTGGCCCATGTGCAGTGCTGATGCGCGCAAGGAGTGCCCTGCCACGCAGGGGTGCCCCCCGCGTAGGGGAGCCCCATGCACAAGGAGTGCATCCTGTAAGGAGAGCCACCCAGTGCAAAAGAAAGTGCAGCCTGCCAAAGAATAGCGCCGCACACACAGAGAGCTGACACAACAAGATGACACAACAAAAAAAATGAAACAAAGATCCCCGTGCCGCTGACAACAACAGAAGCGGACAAAGAAGAACATGCAGCAGATAGACACAGAGAACAGACAGCTAGGGTGGGGGGTAGGGGGAGAAGGGGAGAGAAATAAAATAAATAAATAAATCTTTTTTAAAAATTTTTCAAAAGGAACTTGAATAAATTGCTAATGGAGATGCGAAATGGTAGACAGCCACTTTGGAAAACAGTTTGTCAGTATCTTCTAAAGTTAAGCATGCACTTACCCAGCAATTCCACTCCTGGTTATTTACCCAAGGAAAGCATATAACCACGCAAAGACTTACATATGAAAAGTCACAACAGCTTTATTCTTAATAGTCAAACACTGGAAACCATTTAAATGTCCATTAAAAAGTAAATGAATAAAGAAATCATGGTATAGTCATGCAATGGATAACTACTTAGCAATTAAGAGGAATGAATTACTGACACAAAAGCAATGTGGATGAATCTCATATACATTATGGTAAGAGAAGGAAGCCAGATGCACGCACACGCACAAATACACATACATTAACATAGTGTATGACTCAATTTATATGAAATTCTAAAAAAGGCAAAATGATGTGTTAACAGATAACCAGTTGTGGGGGTGGAAGTCAGGGATTAACTTCAAAGGGGAAAGAGGATCTTGTTGGGGTGATGAAACATCCTGTATCCCATTTGGGTGGTAGTTATTATACAAGACTATACATTTGTCAAATCTCAAATTGTACACTTGAAATTGATGAGTTTTATTGTATGTAACTTATATCTTAATAAAGCTGACAAAAAAATTAAGTATATTAGAAGAAGTAATTAGACTAAAGAGAGGTGCAGGAGACTCTTCCCTAGGGAAACTATTCAAGTATCTATATTTACATCACCTTTTAAAATATCTGTTTTGGTATATATTTTATAGTATAAAAATATGTGTACATTAATTCTAACATCTATATAATTTATAAATGAATATTCAAACATGAGACAATTTTTTTCACTGATAGGGATGAATCATTTAAAACATTTGGAGACCTCAGAGTTAGTAGTTAATGAGAACAGAAGAGCAGTTTCAGTGATGTGGTAGAAACAGAAACCAGATTGTAATAAGAATTGAGAAATGAGAATAACAAAACACACCTCTTTCAACGTATTTGGTGAAGAGAAAGAGATCTCTAGAGGGGCACCGGAGAGTAGAGGGAAGGTGATTATTTTTAGGATGGGTTATTTTAGTAGAGGCTTATAGGAATGAGTCAGAAAATATAGACTGATAATACAGAGGTGAGAAAGAAGGAAATATTGTGGATTAAGTACTCAGTGTTTGCAGGAAGAGATGATTCTGGGACCTCAGGGAAGAACTGACTGAGAGAAAGTTGTGAAGCTGATGGTCTCATTTTTTGATGACTAGGCAAGCTCATCAATGCATGGGAGTACATAAGGTAAGGAAGGATAGGAGATGGGAAATTCTTTGGAAAAATAAGCATGGGAAATAATATTCAGATCTGACTAGAGACGCACACTGTGGTAGCTTGCATCTTTTGTGTACCCCAGAAAATTATGTTTTTAATTTAATCCATTCCTATGTGTGTGAGCCTGTTGAAGGTGGGAGCTTTTGATTTGATTTCTTGACTTAAGGACTGCGTGATTTGAATACTCCAGTAAGGTATGGTCCATGGTGGGTCTTAATCCTCTTACTGAAGTCCTTTATAAATGGGAAGAATATGCAGGGGGAAAGGCCACAGGAATAGAGAGAAAGCCACAGGAACAGAGAGAATGCTATGAGAACAAGAAATCATGGGAGCGGATGTGGCTCAAGTGGTTAAACACCTGGTTCCCACATGAGAGGTCCTGGTTTCAGCCCCTGATGTCTCCTAAAAACAAGCAAGCAAATAAATGAAAAAACCAACTCAGGGAGCCCATGTGGCTCAGTGGTTGAACACCAGCTTCCCACATACAAGGTCCTAGGTTCAATCCCTAGTCCCACAACCAGAAAAAAAAAGTTGAAACCAATGGAAGAGGGGAAAGGAAGCCAGAAGCTGAAGCAACAAGACCTGGAGGAGAGGGAAGGACAAGTGGGTGCTGCCATGTGCCTTGCCATATGAGAGAGGAATCCAGGACCACTAGCCGCTGGTCTTGGGGAGAAAAGCGTTACCCGATGAAGTCTCAATTTGGACATTTTCACAATCTTAGAACTATAAACTCATACGTTACCAAATCCCCATTGTAAAAGGAAACCCATTTCTGGTATATTACCTTGGCAGCCTTTGGCAAACTAAAACATACATACACACAGTTGTGATAAAACAGCTGAGCTTATATGATCAAGCTATTTTTATGGCAATGGTATGACCATCATCCACATACATTTCCAACCTAACTCTGAGATGGTCGACAGGGGTGAGCTGCTTATACTTGGCCACTGAGGGAAAGCTCTCCTTATGCCCTCTCTAGCAGTAGATAACCCAGTATGTGGAAGGCAGTAGGGACTTAGGTGAGCTGATATTCTGGCCCTGTTGCCTCTGAGTCTTTGTAACTCATCTGCCACCCACAGAACCTTGGACCAAGATTCTCATTTTGCCTCAGAAGCTAATTTTGGTCCACTGGTCAGTGCTAACCTGGGTGTGGTGGTTGTGTGGGCAGGACCACCAAGAAGTGGAGGAAGTGGGACTGGTGAATCAGTCAGGAGCCCTCCCTCAGCACTGCCTGACTCACCCTGGACCATGGGAATGGGACTTGGAAGTTGGTGGCGCCATCTCTGAGCATCGCCAGGGCCTTAAGGGGCATCATTAGTGGTTGTGAGTGCTTGCCCAGCACTTCTGACAAGACGGCTTCAGTGCCGGTCCACATGCCATTTGGATAATTATGTCCTACTTACCGTCCTGCAGATTAAGATGAGCAACTGACTTCCTGACTTAATATCTGAGTGCCATCCTGAGTGATAAATCGAGTTGAGCCTTAGAGATGGCATTCCTTTCTACTCAACGCTCTTCCCTCATTACTCTATGCTGGAGGATTTAGTAGAAGTTAGAAGCAGGGTCTCTCTGATCACCTCATTTAGTTCATCAGCTGCCGTGTCTCTTCTCCCAAAGAAATCCAGACAGCCTCTATGGGGCTTCTTTTGATTCCCTCTCTGCTTCCAGTAACTGTACCTGTTTTCTTGGAAGAAATCACCCTCCTTCACTCAGCCCATGTGGTTCAGTTGGTGCCAATTCTACCCACACCTCCAGGGAGGAGCACACCAACCAGCTGGCTGGTCAGAGCAGCCCAACAATTAACTGTAATGATTGGCTCAACAATGGATATGTGGCCCATTCAGAGCCTGCAAGACCGTGATCTGAGAATTTTGTGGAACTCTTCTCTGCCGAGGCTACCGTGAGGAGAATATAAGCCAAAAGCTTCTGACAGCTTTTCCATTTTTAAGATGAAATGAAATTAACCTTATGTCAAAAACTGCCTTCAGTGTCTTTATACATATTATCTCACTTAATTCCCACAGCAACTCCCCAAGTTGTAAGTTCTGCTATCTGAGGTGACATATTTTGGGCATCAGTAGTGCAACTCTGAAACCAGACTGCCTGGATTTGAATGCTGCCCCCTTATGATTTGTGACAGGCAGATTATTTGAATTTCCTGTGCCTCAGTTTCTCTTCTATAAAATGGGACTAATAGGGAAACGGACTTTGGCCCAGTGGTTAGGGCGTCCGTCTACCATATGGGAGGTCCGCGGTTCAAACCCCGGGCCTCCTTGACCCGTGTGGAACTGGCCATGCGCAGTGCTGATGCGCGCAAGGAGTGCCGTGCCACGCAAGGGTGTCCCCCGCGTGGGGGAGCCCCACGCGCAAGGAGTGCTCCCGTGAGGAAAAGCCGCCCAGCGTGAAAAGAAAGAGCAGCCTGCCCAGGAATGGCGCCGCCCACACTTCCCGTGCCGCTGACGACAACAGAAGCGGACAAAGAAACAAGACGCAGCAAATAGACACCAAGAACAGACAACCAGGGGAGGGGGGGAAATTAAGTAAATAAATAAATCTTTAAAAAAAAAAAAATGGGACTAATAATAGATTATACCTCGCAGGTTGTTGTGCAGATTATTGAGTTAACATATATAAAGCACCAGGGCACACAGCAAGCGATCAATAAATTTTAGCAAAGACTTTGACACTCATTATCATCATGATGTGATAACTGAGGCACAAAAATATCAAGTAGCTTGTCTAAGGCTGTACAACCAGTAGTGATGGACTGGGGACTCGAATCAAGAAGGTTTCTGGGGCAGCAGACTTGGCCCAGTGGTTAGGGCATCCGTCTACCACATGGGAGGTCTGCGGTTCAAACCCCGGGCCTCCTTGACCCATGTGGAGCTGGCCCATGCGCAGTGCTGATGCGTGCAAGGTGTGCCATGCCACGCCGGGGTGTCCCCCGCATAGGGGAGCCCCACACGCAAGGAGTGCACCCTGTAAGGAGAGCTGCCCAGTGTGAAAGAAAGTGCAGCCTGCCCAGGAATGGCTCCGCACACACGAAGAGCTGACACAACAAGATGACGCAACAAAAAGAAACACAGATTCCCATGCCGCTGACAACAACAGAAGCGGACAAAGAAGATGCAGCAAATAGACACAGAGAACAGACAACCGGGGTGGGGGGGGAAGGGGAGAGAAATAAATAAAAATAAATCTTAAAAAAAAAAAAAGAGAACAATCTTCTTTAAAAAAAAAAAAAAGAAGTATTCTGACATGGGAGGCTGCCCTGAACCATCGAACAGGATTCCCTTTGCCTTTGTACCCCTCGAGAGCCTGCCTGAAAGCAGAGAGCTGGTGCACAGCAAGAGGAGCTGAGAGGTAGAGAGGGCACAACAGTTGGGAGGCCCTTGTTGGAGCCCCTGGAATCAGTCAAGCCACAAATCAAATCTGTTCTTGTATTTTGGTCCTGATTGGCTCGAGGAGAATAGGAAACATCCCTACAAAATAATCTACTCTAAGGTTACAAAAATAAAGCTGTTTATTTGTTCATTCATTGCATTTAAGCAACTTCTGGGTACCAGGCACTAGGTTAGAGGCCAAAACATTCTGGGTGGATTGGGCATAAGGCACTTCTGCATGAAAGTATCAATGGTGCTCCCAGCAGCATATCAATTAGGACCAGCTCCAGCCTCAAGCGGAATCTCTGTTCTCCTATGTGTTTGAACAGAAGTCTCTGCAATCTTATGACCTATGCTGTATCTTTTCTAAGCCCTGCATATCCGTTGCTGCAGCTGGACTCTGACTTGCCTTTAAATGGAAGAGGTAATGGGGAATTTCTGCTCAGACTAAATTATTCATCTCCATCGAACCACAAAAGCAGCATTCAATCTCCATCTCTGGACACAGTCTTTCCAGATCAAAATATTTCGATTGAGGGCAAAACAGGAAATGCGGATACAAAATGGGTGACTTAGAAAGCCAGGGTAAAGCCCTCCACCACCAAGGAGGGTGATTTCCTCCTCTGCATCACTTCAACACAGAGAACCCTTGAGGGCTGGGATTACTTTTGATTTTTACATCACAAGCGTCATAGAAAATATACAATGAAAAAATTCCAGTAATTCCTTGGAGAGTTCATTGCTCTCCCCCCTCTTCTTTGATTCCCCTGCCTCCTCTCCACATCCTTTGAACTTCTAAAAAGACACTTTGAAGGCATGTCATAAAGCAGTTTTTCATTCATGCTCCTCTCTTTGATGATCTTGCTATTTGTCTGTACTGCAGCGTCCGCAGGATGTCAGGCTGGGAGGACTGAAAGCCAATACTGATGAGGAAGGGCCAAGTGAGGAAGAGCTTGAGCTGCGTTTATCAATAAGAAGGAAGGGAAAAGGAGAGGCCGAGAAAGGAAAGGGACCCAAGCAGAATTTCTGGCCTCCACTGCTTGCCTCACCCTTCAGAGTGGCTGCTTGTGAGAGAGGCTGAGGGCAGCTGAGCCCAGCGACAGTTCCCGGCCTGCAAAATGTTCTGTTGAGACGCTGTCCCCCTGCTCTGACCGCAGACCCCAGAGCTCTCTGCTGGCCCCCAGACTCCTGCACTAACCCAGCTCCTACTGGATAAAAAGGGTCATGATTTTGATTCTTCCAGCCTCCCCCATTTTCCCTAGTGAAAGATTCATTCATTTCAAAGCTAACACGATACCATGGCGGGGCGGGGAGGGGCAAAAGAAAGAGTGCTAAGTAGGAAGGCAGGAAGGATGCAGACATCCACCTTTCCCATTTTGATCATTGAAGAAATGGTTGAAAACTAAGGCTTTTTATATGACTCTCAAGAATCACAATTCACTCAGGAAACAGCCAGTGACCCTCAAGGCAGCACCCCTGGCTCCTCTGCCCCAGCGCTAGGTAACTAAAGTAAGAAGTCCAGTTTTCTCAGATGCAGAGGGAAAATCCTTCCTTGCTGTGGTGAGTCTGATCAGTGCTAATGAGGTGGACGCAAATCGGGGTGGAGAGAGAAGTCCTCAACCGGTTGTTAATATTGTTAATATTAAATACATTAGCATCTGCCACTCCCGAGGACGCTGGTGTCAGGGGTGAGGGCGAAGCACTCACTCATTCCTTCACAAATGTTTAGAGTCCTTCTAAAAGCACAGGGAGTGAGCAAAACAGACAGGGGCCCTGACCTCCTGGAGCTAATAGTTCAGTGAGAGGTCAGAGGCTACGCAAACAGGTCCACTCGTACACGTGGACCTTGGAGGAAAAGCACAGGGTGTTATGAGAACATTTAATACAGACACACAATTTGGGCGTGGGAGACAGGCAACGTGGAGCTCAGGGAAGGCCTGCCTAATAAGGGAGAGGCAGCCAGGTAGGCGAAGGGTAGAGGAACAGCATTTTATGCTGAGGGAATGGCCTCTGAGGGAAGAGGAGAGAATGGAGGGGAAAGCAGGGGACTGGCTGGAAGTCAGTCAACAAAGGTGCACCAAACCCCACAACCCACCAGGGGTTGTTCTCAGCACTGGGAGCCCAGCAGTGAGCACTATTCGCAAACTCCCTGTCCTCCTGGGGTTTACATTCCAGATGTTACCCAGTAGGAAAGCAGACCTCGATGGAGCTGCCAATAATACAAAATGCGTAGCTGCAGTGAGGAACACGACGATTCTAACTCAGCAGAAGAACTCTCAGCCTGTGCCTCCCAACTTACAGTGAGGAGCTCCTCTCATTCCTCACCTATCATGAGTGTCTGTCAGCCCGAGATCACCTGTGGGGATGCAGCAGGTTATAAGGCAGCAGAGCCGAGCGAGGAGGTGTTCCCTCATGCAGGAATCCTGGCCCGCCATGGCAAGGGGCCTGAAAGTGAGCACCAGCTGCCCCACTGACCAACTCAGTTCTGAAGGTCACTCTGGCACCTAGCAGGGTGGTGCAGGGGATGAGAGTTTGAGTCAAACAGCCCTGGCTTCTTGTCCCAGCTCTGCCACTTGCCAACTCAGCAACCTCTCAGACCCCCATAACTCAGCCTCTCTGATCCCTAGTCTTTTAGCCTGAAAAATCAGGTTACTGAGTTACTACAGGGTCATTGTTAAAATTAAAAGAGTTAGGGCATGTAAAGTGCTTAGATCCTGTGTGGCACACAGCAAATGCTAACTCAGCATGAGCTACTTTGACCATTATGATTGTGAGATACCCTACTCCCCTAACTGGAGGTGCCTGGCTTAATGTAATTTTCATAAATCACAGCATTATAACTCAAGCAATTAAGTGCAATTCACAATCCTCTCCCCTTTATTCAGACATTGCCAGGGAAACCAAGGCACAGCTCAGCATCTAGCCTGGCGTAACCCCAGGACTTCAAAGTCAGGAATGTTCATTTCTGAGAACAGTGAAGCAACCACAGGAAACATTCTGCAGAAGGGAACAACTGGCTAAATTAGTCCCACGGGAACTACACGGAAATATCTTCCATTCAAAAGGACTTTGTGAATTTTCCATTGCAAATATTTAATATCAAATAGGGTTCTCTCTTCCGCCTCTGTCAGTGGAGTGCTCAAAATAATTTTAATATTAGCCTAAGCCAAGTAAAATTAGGAAGATAAATCTACGACGTTTCCTTCCCCTTCTCCCTCTCTCTCCCTGCCCACGATGTAGCCCAAAGCCAAAACTCAATGATCTGAAATATTCAGCAGCTCAGCAGCACAGCAGTTAAGCAGCAGTTTTTAAAACAGACTACATGGTTCAAACCTTGGCCATACTATGTATAAATTTTATGATTTTACCTCTTCCAGAAATGGGGACAATAATAGTACTGATCTCATAGAATTACTGGGAGGATTCAATGAGATAACATATGCAAAGCACCGTACACTAGGAAAAGTTCCACAGATGACTGATAGCCACTTTATTTCTACTACCTGCACCATTCCCACCCTTTGGTAGGAATCACCCAGAGATCACAGCGGGGGCAGCAGGCTCTGAAAAGGCATGAGCTGACCAAGGAAAAAAACATCCTTGGCTGGACGGGGATGAGGAGGCTTGGAGCCCTCTTTGGAGGGCAGCAGGCCACACCCAGAAGGAAAGCCCTACAGGAACCTGACCAGTCATCCTGGCACACTGTTTTGATACTGTCAGAGCTTCCTTTCTCTGTTTCTTACAGTTTCTTACCCCCAAATCAGAATTGATACCAGATTAAATCCTAGACTTACCAAGAATATTCAAGGACCTCTAGAGGCTTTTCTTTTCCTTTCCTTTCTTTTCTTTCCTCCCTTCTAACAGTGAATAATACAAAGTCTCTACCTCATGAAACTTACACTCTAGCAGGGAAGGCAAGCCATAATGTCATAAATTAGAAAAAGTTTATGAAAGAAATAAAGCAGGTGATGAGAAAGGGGCTGGGCATGAAGCCTCAGGTGAGGCCGTCAGAGAAAGCTTCCCTGAGGAAGAGATACATGACCCAGGGCTGCACAAGCCATATGAAATAGGTCATCATGCTGATTCTCTATTTTCAAGACAGAAAACAGACGATGGGAGTAAGTGCTCGAGCCAGCTGACAAGAGTGGCACTAGACTGGGTTTTTTTCCACGTAATCAGTCTCTTCCCCCTTCTCTAAACCATGTAAAGGACAGCACAGGATGGGCCCAGGAGGCTCTAATCCACTTCCCCACAGATGGCCCTAAGTAGTACCAGAAGCACCGGTCTCTGATTTGTGCCATGTCCCCACCCCGAGACTGATAAGTAACAAAACAGCAATAAGCATTCTACCAGCACACTTTCTGCACCAGGCATTGGCCGAGCACATCCTGTGCATTTCCTCATTTAATGCTCATGACAATGGGGACAATGATATTACCAACATCCCCATTCTACTGTCAGGGAAACCCAAGCTCAGAGAGGAGAAGTTGCTGAAGGTTCCTCAGCTGGTGTGTGGTAGGATGGGGATTCTATGAGGTAGGTACAGTTATCAGCCACGTTTCACAGTTGAAGAAATTAAGATGGAGAGAGGTAAAGTGACCTGTCTAATGTGGTACAGCCAGAAGGGTAGGGGGAGGATTTAACCCTTAGCAGGCACCACCAGAGGACATGCACGTAGGGAACGAGGTGTGTGCAGAAACAGCGAGTCATTCAACTTCTCAGCGGCAGCAGGTGTATAAAGAGATGTGGAGGGATGTCTGCATCCATTCAACAAGCACTTGGGAGATCGGCGAAGAAACCAAACATGGAACTGTCTTCCCAGAACCTCAGTCTCATAAGAAAGACAGAAGTGGACAAGTCTATACAAATAATCCATTACTATTGGGATAAGAGCTGGGCAGGAGCGCAGGGTGTGAGGAAAGCAGATAAGAGGGGAGATGGGAGAAAGTTATCCGAGGCAGAAGCATCTAAGATGACATCCAGTGGAGCAATGTGGGTTGGCCCGGGGAAGAGAAGGGGGACCTACATACCAAGAATCGGGAGCAACAGTTGCAAAGACCTTGGAAACAACATGGCAAATTTGAGGAGCAGAAAGAAAGCCTGAGGAACTGGGGCACCCTGGGGACGGCAGGAGAGGGCAGGGGGCGTAAGGAGGGAGTCTGGAGAGGTGGGCAGGGGAGAACTGGAAAAGTAGATGGGAGGCCAGGTTGCAGGAACTCACAAGGCCAGGCTAGGAAAACTTACCCAATAGTTCCGGGCGATCCAAACATTTCCACAAGCAGAAATGCACTTTGGGAAGGTGGGTCTGGTGACACGTTGTCAGAGAGTTTGGGGAAAAGCCAGGCTGGTAGCATGGAAACAAGGACCATAATCCAGGTAGAAAGGCAATGAGTATCTTGGGGGATGGTGGCAAGATACATAAATAGGAGGGAAGGAATTTAAGAGAGAGAGCAGAGAGAGAGTCAGGCCCCAGTGGTGCCTGGAGGCCAAGGGAGCATTGAGGAAGGCCTGGAAACTGGAAGATGAGGCTATTAACAGCCAAGAGGAAGATCAGGGGCCACGACCAATTCAATTTTGAGCATGTTGAAGGTGAGGCCTGCTCGAGTGAAGGTTACTGAGCCCTTTGCTGACCACCATGATACGCTCTATGAAAGGAATGCCATTCTTTCCATTTTACATATTGGAAGGCTGAGGCTCAGTGAGGGGGAGATAGCTGGCCATTCACACACACCTGCCTGGGGGAGCTGGGGTCCAAACCCAGACCACTCTGGACCAAAGCCCATCTCCTTCCTTTGATCCAGGCAGCTTCCCTGCAGCTCTTCTCTGGGCCAGACCCTCCTCTAATTTGCTCCCATTTGCTTGTGTTCTGCCATCTGAAGGAATGGAGACTTTCAGATGACCCACCCTGTCCCGGCCCAGGGACTGCTGACAACTCTAGGTAAAACATAATCCAAAGATGAGTTTTGTTTGACCCACACAGAATTTTTAAAAACATGATTTGTTGTCAACATTTAAAAATTGGACTTTACATACAAATCCAGATATCTGGCTTCTCTTCAAAAACCAGATTATTTGATGACACTGGGTTGACATTTTCATGTGGCATCCATTGTCATGAGTTGAGAAGCAGCTATCCTCTTTAGTGTGGCACAAGCTTTCCAGTTCACCACAGACCCCACTGCAAATGTCTAACAACCAAAACAGAAGCTAAGATATGCAGCTTCCCAGGAATTCTGGTCCTTTGAAACTAGTAGGCCTTTGCTTGTTGGGGACAATAGGGAGTGATGGGGATCAGGGCTAATTAGAGAGCAAAGTCTTCAACTAAAGAGTACTCCACCTTCCTAGTCCTTGTAGGCATTTGCATATCTAACCCCCTGACTGGCTGATGTTGATGGCTCATCTTATCTTAAGGTAAAGGAAAAGGTCTACTTGGATGGTAATCCTTGGATCCCAGCTGGGGTCACCCAAGAACAGTCTCTCCCTCCAGTTCCTGAACTAGTCACCCACTGCCACCCACATTCTAAGTTTCACTTTAAAAGGTTATTCAGAGAACATTCCAGGGACCTGGGGACACAGAGTTATCTTCGCTCAATAGCATTCGGACAGAAATAGGATCCAAGTGAAATAAGGGCACATGCCAAGGCTAGCTCGGATCTTCAATGAAATAGGACATTCTTTCAGAGGAGTGTCCTCATGATCCCAGCAGGCAAGGCAGCCAAGGAGGGAAAAATCTTCTGATTACAGAACTTCCCTCCCTTGCTGAGGCTTGGCATAGGGCAGAAAAATGAAAACACATCTCTTGCTCCTCTCCAAAAAATCCCATCACAGAGCATAGAAGCCAAGAAGTAAAAAGAATAGAGAGAGAAAAAGAGAAAGACCAGTGAAATGAAGAAGGAGGTGCCTTGTGACTTCTGCAGGGAAGATAAATACAGGACACCTGTTATTTCAGGTGTCCTGTGTCCTTGCTGCTTAGGAGGATGGGAAATGCCCAGGGATCTCCAAACACTAAAGCTTAGCAGTTCCAGGTCTTTCTTACCGGATTCTCTTAAGTCAATGACAGACCATCCTACTGGGGAAGGAGCCTTGCCTTTCAGTCTTCACAGAAGCCATCCACAATGTACAAGCTTCCCAAGCTTCAATCCAGAACTAGCAGTTCTCTGGAGAGTTCTACCTCTAAAGGGTTAAGCACAGGGTACATTGAGAACACAAGATGAGAAAATGCAGACATGTTTCCACCCCTTGCAGAGCTTATAGCCAATAGGGGAAACAGTAATCAAATAACCATCCATATACACACACACAAGTATTATTCAAAACTGAGCTGTGTACTTGGAAGCAAAGAGACACAGTCCTGTGCACACATGTCATAAATTATCAGGCATAGTCACAGTGGTCAGGAAAGGCTGAAGGGGTGGAGCAGGAAAAGCATTCTAGCAGAGGGAATGGCAGGTGCCGAGATCCTAAAGAAGGGAGCATGGCACATACAAGGACCTGAGAAGGGGCTCTGATAGCAAAGCGGGGCAGCACCTGATAAGCATCTCGCTGCCAGCGGGGCCACATTAAAGCTGTTCTAACAACCCCGGACTCTCAGTCAGGTACCTCTTCATTGATCTACACCTGGCTCCCAGCACAGAGGAAGCACTGAGTCCGGAATGGGTGGATGCGTGGATGAGAAAAACTGCTGCAGGGCCCAGTGGTTGCTGGTGAGATGGGCAAGTTCACAAACCTGATGGGGTGGTGCAGGTCCCGGCCCAATGCCACTGCAGGTGAGGAAGGCTGATAAAAGTACCGCAGGGATCCCTACCGCATGCTTTGGTGCCTGGAATCCACCACTATCCCTGCAAAGTGACAGCTGCCAGGGGTAAGAAGAAAATCACTAAGAGGTCAAAGATCAAATCTTTCGTGAACGTTTATAAGAGCAATCACCTCAGCCCACAAGGAGCTCTGTGGATACTCCTTGGACAAAACCATCGTCAACAAGGATGTCTTCCGAGGCCCTGGTCAAGTTCAAGGAGAGGAACAAGATGGGCAAAAACAAGGGGTTCTTCTGAAGCTGTGGTTTTAGATTTTTTGTTTCGATTATTAAAAAAAAAAAAACATGCTGAGGACAGACCTCATGGAGGACACAGCAGCAGAGGACTTAGGGCAAGTCCGCAAATTAAACCACCCCGCCCAGCATAAAGCTGCAGCAGCTGGGTAAAGGCAACTTTAACTTCAGTGCTGCTGAACCCTGCAGGCTCTCCTGGGTGACCCTGGATTCCTTCCTCTGTGTCTCTAGGACTCGGAAGGTTGGAGCTGGCTGCCAGCGTCCCTGCTGCTGTGACACATCTTGAGGACACCCTTCCAGCCTCTGCCGGCCGAGCACAAGCCGGGTGGCCGAGGAGAGCAGGCACAGCTGGCCACACACCCCCAGCTGCAGGGGACCTGCCCGGGGACAGACAGATGTCTGTCTGTGCTGCTTTGGTTTAGTACCAGGTGGGTGGAACTCACATGGGTGGGCAGGCCAGGGGGAGAGCAGGTGGGAGGCAGGAGCTCCACAACCAGGGCTAGCAGGGCCCTGGAGGTGCTAGCCCACGACCAAACTAGAAGCCACCCGGGAGCCAAGAGCACCACGGTGTTGCTTCTAGGGCATGACGTCAGCCCCAACCACAGACAAAGGGGGCAAACTGAAGGGAAGGTGAGACGGGAAGAGAACAAAAGATGCCCCTACCAACCTCTCCAGGAGACCAAGTCTGTGTCTCAGAAACTACTCCGGTGTTATTTCAAATATAGTATCATATCAAGATTTTTAAATCATTTTCTGTGATACCTCTAAGTTCTTGCAAACAATACCTTGGATTTAAAACATAATATGTGGAAGAGATTTCATTCCAACTTGGCAACCACTCTCAAAGGTGCTTTAATCAACACCTGGTGATCTTTGAAAAGTATGCCTCAGTTGATGATGTGCCCCTATTATCATCCTCCAGATCCTCCCGCTGCACCTAAAATTAGATGGAAAAGCCACGTTGTGATCTGGCCCCTACCCACAGTATCGACCTCACCTCATACCTCCCTCATGCTGCTCACCATCCTGCAATCATTCCTCCACCAACCCAACACTGCCCCACCTCCAGGCCTTTGCACATGCTGTTCCCTCTGCCTGGAACAGTCACCAATATTCCACACCACCACCGTCACCTCTGCCTCACTGGCACTTTCTCATCTCAACTTAAATATCACCTCCTCAGAGAAAGGACTTGCTTAAATACTTTCCCCACTCTGTATTGTCTTTATCTCAGGGCCCTATTTTCTTTTAGTATTTGGAGGAGATGCATGTCCAACCAGTGTTCTCTTCAGACCCTCACAGCACTTTTCAGTTCTCTGTAACATGCTTACTTATCACCAGCCTCTCCACTGGACTGTGTGCCCCAAGAGGGCAAACACCCCATCCTCCTTGGTTGCCAGGTTTCCTATCACCCAGCAGAGTGCTAAGCCACAGGAGGCATTCAACTACTTCTAAATGTTGAATGAATAAGTTGGGTAATCTGTAAAACAACTGTCCTGGCCTCTTCAAATACATCAACTCATGGGAAAAAAGAAAAAGAAAAGAGGTTGTGGAACCTTTCTAGATTAAGGGACATCAAAGAGACATGACAATTTAATGCAATACATTTCTTGATTGGATCCTGGATCAAAAATTTTTTAAAAAACAATAATAATAAAGGACATTATTGAGACAATAAGGGAAATTTTAATATGGACACTTTAGTTTGCCAGAGCTGCTATGACTAATACCACAGAGTTGGTTGGCTTAAACTAGAGGAATTTATTGGCTCACCATTTGGAGACTGGAAGTACCCACAGGCCGTGCCTCCTTTGAAGTCTGGAGCATTCTGGTAGTGGCTTGCTGGCAATCGATCTCCACCTCCATCATGTGGTCATCTGTTTCTGTTCCTCTGTGGCTTCTACTTCCATACCTAAATTTCCTCTGCTTTTAAGGACTCCAGTCATGCTGGCTTTAGTCCCACCCTGATTCAGTATGGCCTCATCTTAATCTTCCAAGAGCCTATTGACAAACGAGTTCACACCCATAGGCCACAGGGCCAGGACTTAAACATCTTTGTGTGGGGACATGATTCAATCTACCACAGGCATTTTTAATGTACATTAGTTTGTCAGTTTGAAATTATTTTATGAATCCCAAAAAGAGAAAAAGGCTAATCCATTCCTGTGGGTGTGAGGCACTTTCAATTGGTCTATGTCAGTGAGGTGTGGCTCAGGTTAAGTCTCCGCCCTCTTGCTGGGTCTGATAAAAATGGAGGCACAGGGAAAGAGACACAGAAAAGGGAGCCACCATATAATATCGATCCTGCCATGTTGAGAGAGGGGACTGTGGAAAACAAGCCCCCAAGAGGCTCAAAGAGCTGAGGCCCAGGGAGAGAAGAGTCATATGCCCAATAGCTTGTCACTGAACTCAGGAAGAAAGTGGAGCAATGGGGACTGATGGAGGAGGCCTAGAAGCCCTGTGCCTGACTGCTGACAGCTGAGCTCCAGAAGCTGGGGACCGAGAGATGGTAGATTCTGGAGGGGAGGGCAGAGGCCCTGGCAGAGAGCGGTTGCCATCTTGGTCACGTGGCAGCTGACTTCGGTGAGAAAGCATCTCTTATGGTGCCTCAGTTTGGAATTTTCACAGCCTTGGAACTGTAAGCTTTCACCCCAAATAAATCCCGTTTATAAAAGCCAACCCATTTCTGGTACTTTCCATCAGCAGTCCTTTGGCAAACTAAAACAATTAGAAAAGAGTATTGCATCAATATTAAATTTTCTGAGTTTAATTAATGCATTGTTGTTTGGCAATATTCAAAGATGAATGCTGAGGTACTTAGGAGGGAAAGGCCATGATGTCTGCAGCTTACCTGCAAATGGTTCAGCAAAAATAAGCACGTGTATGTGCACATCTCCAATATATACCCAGATATAGAAAAACAGAAAATGCAAGCCCAGCAAGGGGTACAGGTGTTCATTGTTCTATTTGTGCAAGTTTTCTATAGGTTTTTAATTTTTCAAAGTAAGATGGGGTCAAAATTCAACCAACCAACCAAAAAATAAATAAATTCTTGGAAGAGTGCTATTTCTCATTTTTGGTTGAAATAATGTGTTTTATGTATTAGCACAGGGTCAGTCTCTGGTAGAGTCAAGACGATGACCAAAAGAACCAAATTCTCAGAGCTTTTGAATTTCCACTGCATAAAATAATTCTCTTAGGCCTGTGATAGACTCAAGCATGTAACTTTCAGGGCCCTGAAGTAAAATTACTGCCTGGATATTAATCAGTTCATTTAATAATTTTTTTTAAAAAGGCAAAACATTTTGGGTTAGTTTAATTCAGTGTTCTTGCTAGAAAATTGAGGGAGTAGAGTGGGGGGAGTAGAGGCAAGCCCAACACCAAGGTTTTAATTTTCTATTTTATTATAAATTCTTAGGCTTAAGCTTTTGTTTCTTTTCTTTTCAATGTAGGACCTTTGGACCTTGTATAAATGTGTATTGGCAAAATCCTATTCATTCTTCAGGTTCTAGCCTAGACTCCTCTTCCTCCAGGAAATCTCTCATGACTTCTCCTGGATACTTCAGGGAACCCTTCCTTGGGGCTCCCACAACCCCTCGACTTTCCCTATTAAAAATAAAACCCTGGGAGCAGATATGGTTTAAGCAGTTGAGCGCCTGCTTCCCACATGGGAGTCCCGGGTTCAATCTCCAGTGCCTCCTAAAGACAAACAAACAAAACAAAAGCAAACAAACAAACAAAACAACTCAGAGGAGGAAATGTGACTCAGTGGTTGAGCGCTGGCTTCCCACCTACAAGGTCCAGGGTTAAATCCCTGGCCCTGGTACCTCAAAAAAATAAAACAAAAAATAAACCTCATTACACCAATTTTTATTGCCTGTTTGCTTGTCCTTCTCCATCGCTGGATCGTACACCAGGCTGTCAGTGCCCAGCCCAGGGCCTGACCCCAGAGGACACCCAGTTATGCTGCAGTTGAACTTAATGGAAGCCGCTGGCTCGCTCTCCCAAGCCGTAGACAACTCTGAAGGGCAGGCTGAGGCCAGCTCTCCGAAAGTGGCTCTAGTGAAACTTTCTTCGGCCTGTTGTTTCAGGTGTCCTGTATCGCGGCCCCTTTGGGACAGGAAGTGTCCGGTGTCACTGTGTTCTCCTCTTATTCTGATATCAAAGGCTCGACCAGGGAGTTCCTGAGCGAAGATCGGGGGCTTGGGTCCAGTTACCCACCACCTGCTAGAACAGCAACTTGGCCCCCTTGCCAAGCAGGGAACAAGACATGCTTTATTAAATAATAACATAATACATACAGATCCACTCCATCCGGTCATTGCAGCTCGGGGATTAGCTTTAAAGTCTAGCCAGGGTGGGACAAGAAAAATGGGCTTCAAGGGACAAAGGAGGGACAGGAGATTTGCCGAATACAAATTCCTTGCATTTTGTGGATTTAGCTGTAGAGTGGGTTTTTTGTGTTGTTTTTTTTTTATAGTTCTACCCCTTCCAAAAAGACTCCAAACAGAAACTGTATTCTACTGGTATCCATGACGGTAACTGCAACCTAGTGTGGTGGAAAGAACATCAGTTTAACAGCCAGAAAAGGCAAGTTCAACTCCCAGCTCTTCTCCTGTAATAGCAGTGTGAGCTTGGTGGATTATTTAACCTCTCAAAACCACTCTTTCATACTCTATAAACGGTGGACAATACCTTGCCCACAGAACCGTGAGTAGAACTGAAGAAGACAATCTAGAAACATTCTGTAAACTAAACATAATACAACATACAAATGCTTGCTATTATAACCATAGCTGCAAAATGCTATGAAACTGTGATAGGAGTCAGGAAATCACTCCCTGGAATGGATCAACAGCAGGAACTGAGAGCGAGCATATGAGAGAGCAGGGTTGCTGGGGGCTACAGATATGGCTGGAAGAGACTACGCACAGATAGCTGCTACAAGTTCATGTGTATTTAGTTAAGGATTTAAAACTTGGTGGAGGCCAGGTGGGTACACAGAGTGGGGGCAGATCCTTTAGCTGCATGTCTTTTTCTTGCCCACCCCTCACCCCCAGACCAAGCAGCTGATATGGTGGCACTTTTCACCCAAGAAGCCTACCACAGCTGAGAAGACTGCTGAATTTTTGTACATCTCTGTTTTATATATATATATATATTCCCCCTTATGTTCCATACTGTTTCCCACCTCCAACGTTTTTCTAATTATTCTTACTTCCTGGAAAGCCCCTTTCATCTTTCTTCACTCAGTTAAGTCCTCTTACTCTTTGTGACTCAGGTCAAACATCACTTCCTCCAGGACATTCCCTCTGAAGCCCCAGGTTGGTCCAAGGACCCCTCCCTGTGGTCCCTCAATTTCCAGTTTCACTTGTTTAAACAGGAATTATGTATCCAAGAGCCTGACTCCCCACCTGGATAGTCTGTTTTCTGGTAATGAATGGGCCTTATCCCATCTCCCAACATAGACCCTGGTCACTGCAGATGACCAATGCATGTTTGATGAATTGAACTCAGCATCAAGCCTCCAAACAGAAATTCAGTGGGCAGTTCCACTGAGAGCCCTCTACATCTGGAATTGAAGAAACAGAAGGCTTGCGGGCCCAAGGAACCCACCACTTGGGCCACTGGAGCTCCTGGATCTAGATGTTTAGAACGAGAGGTAGGATATCCAAGCACTGCCTAAGAACCAGCCTCAACTTCAGAAACTGCCTCAGGTGTCTGGACCAATGTTCTAACCAAACTGGTCTCGACTGTCCATCTCAAAGTGGGCTTTGCACATCCTTTGGAGCACAGGATAAAAAGGAACACTATTCTGGGAACTCAATTTAATACTCAAAACCTTTTTAAATATAGTTATTATTTGTTGAGTACTTACTATATCCTGGACACAAGTGTCAATTCATTTAATCTTTAGAACCAACCCTATATAGAGAATTGGGTGTGGCTCAAGCAGTTGGGTGCCTGCCTACCACAAGGGAGGTCCTGGGTTTGGTTCCCAGTGCCTCCTAAAGAAAACGAGCAAGACAGTAAGCTGACATGACGGGCTGGTGCAACAAGATGACACAACGAGGTGATGCAACAAGGAGACACAACAAGCAGGGAGCGGATGTGGCTCATGCAATTGGGCTCCTCCCTCCCACATGGGTGTTCCCAGTGCCTCCTAAAAAAAAGTAGAAGACGAGAAGACACAGAGAGCACACAACGAACAGACACAGAGAGCAAACAGTAAGAGCAAACGAGGGGCAGGGGGTAGAAATAAATCTTTAAAAAAAAAACTTATTAAAACCACCCTATAAAGAAAATACTATTAGTTGTTCCCATTTTTGGATGTAGAAACTGAGGCTTAGAAAAGTTAAATAAGTTACCTAAGGTTAAAAAGTAGTGAATGGTAGCAGTGAGATTCAGGCTCAGGCATCTGACTCCAGAGTCCACCCTTAAACACTACACCACACTGCTTTTGGCATCTCAAAGCCCACTCTACAGTAAAGCAGAGAGATATACGATGGAGCTAGTGATACAGTTTGTATGAGTTTTTTAAGACAGAGTATAAAACTTCAACTCTCAAATCCTCACTTGTTCCTCCAAGTTTCTCTGCCTCCCTCTCTCCACTCAAGCCATCTGGCCTCCCCTCAGTTTCTGAAAAGTGACAAACTCACCTCTCCCTCAAAATCTCCAGACCCGGGGCCTCTGCCAGGAGCGCTGCACAACCCTTCCCGCTCTCCACCCAGCCCTATCCTTCTCTCCTGGGCTCGGATGCCCCATCCCAGTTGGGCCTGGCCTGGTGGCCCTCTCAAGGTCTCCCACTGTTCTCCGGGGTGTACCCAGCCACCACCTCCATAGCAGGACTCCCAAAGGGTGCTCACATGTCCATTTTTTACATCTTGCTGGTCTGTCTCCCCCACCGGGCCATAAACATCCTGAGGGCAGGGGCCTGGCTCACCAGTGCCTGGCAACAAAGTGCTCAACAAATGCTTATTAAATGAATGAACAAACAGAAGAAAGAAGGAACTAATCAAGCAATGGAAGACAGGGCTGAAGGGAAGAGGGATTTCTGCCTTAGGTTCCTAACCCTGGGAGACATGCGATACACCTACTGTGTATTTCGTTGGAAAAACTTTGAATGAACCTCAGGATTACGAATACCTGTCTTTACTTGTTTGGAGAAAGCGACATATGGAGAAGACTAACCTGTTCATCTTCTCTGGGGGTTTGTGCACCCCCGAACATCAGCTTCTAAACAGGCAGACCTTGGAGAGGACCAAGGACCCAAGAGGCCTTGGAGCATGAACTTGCGTGACCCCAAGCAAGGCGGGACTGGGCAAGCGCCTCCGTCGCTGCTTGAAACCTTTCACCCAACTCCACGGGGCTGGAAGGGCCTAGGACCGTTGGCGCAACTCCCATGGCAATGAGCTCACAGAATTGCTGTGACCCACAAAGGCAAGAGCCAAACCTCTGAGTCTGTATCATCCAAACTCAAGGCTGCAGTTCACCGTGCAAAAGGGAGGTCACGGGGCGGAAGGCTGGCTGGGGCAGCCCGCTGTGGAGGAGGAAATCAAGCCCCAGACATGATTAGCCTTTCAGGGAGTAGTAGGGACACCTGAAGCATTTCCACCCAGCCTTAGGAAAATGTTTATGAAGAGCAGCAGAGGGGGGACAGAGAAAGGCGGGGGAGAGATGGTTATTAAAAATACAGCTAGAGCTGCAGGAGAGGAAATGTCTCTGCTCTCTTACTCCTAGCGGGTCCCCTATTGTAGAAGAGAAATAATACCCCCTTAAAAGTGCCCAACAGGAATTTTCCTCCTGATGTACTTTTCTATTCCTTTTTCTTTCTTTTTTTGGGGGGAGGGGGGCAAGGAGGAGGGGGACCCAGTGCCCATCCCTGCTCTCCTCTCCCCCTTTCTCCTTCCCCTGTGGCCCCTCCTCCAGGGCTCCTGCACCTCTGGGTTCCCAGAGCATCCTGAGGACACTGACCCCCAGGAAGCCAGGTGAGGAGGGAACGGACACCGTCGTTAGGTGGCATAAGCCTGCTGACGAGCTGCCCGTGCAGCCTAGTGAAGATACAACTGGAAAGCCAGCCTTTCACTCAAACTAGGTCACCTCCAAGTTTGCGTACTTCGGCTGGGAGTTCACCACAGACCGCCACCCAAGGCGCCAAGAGGTTAGTGGCTTCCCCTGGGACAAGCAGAGGTCGCACGAGGGAAGCAGGAAGGCCGAGAGGGGGCTCTGTGAGCGTGGGTGAAGTGAAAGAATGCAAGCGAGACATCCGCGGGCAAGGGGGTCCTCTGAAAGCAAGCTCCGGAGAGTTGGCAGCAAGGTCTGAACAAGCCCCGGGCGCACTCAGGGAAGACCTGCCAGCTAAAACCAAGGGGTCCTCCCTCCATTCCATACCCTGCGCCAGGTATGTGGCACTCAGCATCTATTTTCATACAACCGCTTCTCTCCTTAAACTACAAAAGTTCCCCCAAAATAGGTTGTCAGCTCCTTAAGGCAAGGGTTGTGTTTATTTTGTTGGTGTCCTCGATTTCACCAAATAGAGTGCCGTACCCAAAGCAGACATTTAATAACTGCCTGATGACCATTTGACTGTGGGGAAAAAATAAAATAAGACTATACAGGGTATATGGGGACCTCATATTTTTTTATTGTAACATTTAAAAAAATAAAGACAAAAAATTAAAAAAGACTATACAGTGGAATTGTTGAGCACATGGGCTCTGGGGTTGGACAAACTTGGGTTTGACACCCAGCTATATTTCTTGCTGGCTGTGTCCTCTTAAGTAACATATCTAAGCTCTCTGTGCTTCAGGCTCCTCATGCATAAAATCAGGAAGAGTGGTAGTCCCCACCTCATAAGGTCCTTGTGAGGATTCGGGAAGGTACTACACACCAGGGGGTAGCAGCATGTCCGGCACAAAGCAAATGTTCAGTAACTGTGAGCTAGTATCATCGTGAAATGATGGTCAGCTACTACCTGGCTTTGAATTTTCCTGAGAGCCTCCAAGTACCTCTGGATGTGGCTCCTAACAGAATACCTGGAAAAGCACTTAAGTCTTACCCAGCAGATTTAGGATAAGAGCAACCAGAGGTAAACAGTCTTCCCTTGAAGGCTAGTCTCCTTTCTGAATGGGGGATAGATTGGCAAGACAAACTGGTTCTTAGCAAGGTACTTTACATGTCCCGTTTTATCCTGTGGACAACAATGAAGGAACATGGGCCAGATGGACCTGAGCATTTCTCAGATCATGCTCCCTAGAATTTTTGTTTGCAGGTGATTATTAGGTGTGACATGGCGGGGGGGGGGGGGGCAGAGTTTAATGGTTAAATGTGGTCAGAAAATGATGTTTAACAATTCCTTAAAGGTTCAACGCGGACCAGCAGAATATCCCTGTCTACATATAATAACAGGAGTTTAAAATGCTGTTTGACCTAATGTAAGGGGGAAATGGAAAGGAGAAATGAGTTTATATGGCTATGAGTCTCTAAAAAAGAGTCTGGAGGTTGTCAGAAGGATTGCCCTTATGCACAACTGAGCAGAGTCTCAGAGACAGATAAAGTAGATACAACCCCAGGTATTGGTTCTTTTGAGGGCTAAAAAGACCGAAGGGTTCTATGGTCATGGCAGATGGGGTTCACTGCCATGTCAGTTGGCCCTTCTTTGGAGCTGGTGTTTCTGCGTGATGGAGCTGGACACAGATGGGATCTCTTTTCACAAGACTTTCATGCTACTTTACTGGAATTGTAGTTGATGCTGGGGTTTAAGATATATCTAGGGGATTTGAATCTCTGGACTGACAATATGATAGCCAGGCCCTGAGCCTCAACAGACTTCAGCTCCTACACTCTGGTTTATTGGACTTACCCCACTCAGCTAACATGGAATTGAAGAATGTCAACCACCACACCATGGAGCCAAGAGTGGCTACAACTGAAAGCAGGAGGATTGCATCCAGTATCCATGTGGAATCTAAGCCTCCTCTTGACATAGATGTGCAATGGACACAACCAATCCAAGGTCCACAGAGAAAATGTGGCATTGGTGTGGGAAAAGTGGCCATGGTGGCTGCTGGGTGCGGGGAATGGGAGGAAGAGATGAGATGTGGAGGCGTTTTCGGGACTTGGAGTTGTCCTGGGTGGTGCTTCAGGGACAATTACCGGACACTGTAGATCCTCCCAGGGCCCACTGGATGGAATGTGGTAGAGTATGGGCTATGATGTGGACCATTGACCATGAGGTGCAGCAATGCCCAAAGATAAACTTACCAAATGCAATGGATGTGTCATGATGATGGGAGAGAGTGTTGCTGTGGGGGGAGTGGTGGGGTGGGGCGGTGGGGTTGAATGGGACCTCATATTTTTTGAATGTAATATTTTTTAAAAATGAATTTAAAAATTAAAAAAAAATAAAAAACAATTCCTTTTCTCAAATGTTTTAACATATTCATAAGCATGGTGAATTGAGGAGTCACGGTCTGCAGCACTAGGGCTCTGTCTTTGAGGACTGTCCTGCAGGCTTGTGTCCTTCAGAATGCACTTTGAAAAATGCTCCTCCCTGCCCAAAGAGTACATGGCATCAACCCTGCCAGGAGTGCCTGGGCTCAAGCTGTTAGCTGTCCTTGATGCTGTCTGGTTCAGGTGGACATGAGTAATTTCCAACATGATTGGACTGGCTTTAAGATAACCCTAAGCTGGACAGGCTACTTGTTAGAGGAGAAGGTATCATCAGGACTAGGGCCTTACTTTTACCAGATACTTCATAGGGATAAATATCAGGGCCTGCTTACATGATCCAAAAACTAATAGGAAATACTCAGGATCAGGAAAGGGAGGGGTCAATATAATACAAGTGTAAAATACTCAGAAAATGCTCTTCAATTACCATGAAATGCGAGAACAAAAAGCCAGGTCCTTGGTGACAGTGTGGGACTCTGGATCAATCCTCACCTGAAGGCAGCCCACTCCTGCTGCCTGGCCTGGTTATGTAAATGAACAAATTTCCCTCAGATGTTAAGATCTGAGTTTTTCTTGGTGGTGGTGGTAGTTTTGTTTGTTTGTTTAACTGCAGCATAAACATTCCAAACTGATAGTACTATTGTAGTAGCAGAGAAGTCATGTGTACATGGTGTCGAAGGCCAGAACACGAGAACTCTGAGAAGGAAGTTGATTTAGTTCGACCAACCAGACTTGGCAGACTCCTGTCCTAATAAAAACCAAGCCCCAAATAGAATTTTTGGGTCCCTTTTATACAGAAGAAATAAGAGTGGGGAGACAAATGGTGCTTATATGCAAAAAGACTTTTTGTTGGTTTCTTCAAGAGTTTATCTGAGTATTGGATAGGTTATTTCCTCCAGGTAAGCTTGAATTAATTCATATCCCCCACATTCCAAGTCAGCTTTTAGCACGAACCTCCCACATTCAAGCTTACATCTTCCCTGAATATCCAAAACCTATAGAGTTTATACTTCTCAATTGGCTTTCTAGGCATATTTGGATATAAAATAAGTTTGGATTTGGGCACAGGCTATATTATTTCCCCCCTTTGATGCATGCTTAAGGTGAATAAGCTTTGGCATCACTATTGTAGAGTCTAGTCTCTCTGGACTGACTGGTATGTATATAGAGCCATGAGATGGGCAGCTGTCTACCTCTTTACTATACCATCTATTAGGGTGCGCATTCCGTTTATGATGAAAGGGAGGAGGTAAGGAAGTATGGTGCATCCTCCTATGAGGAAGGCAATTATCCCCCGTAGAAGCTTGAAACTGTTTACTGTTGACTGCCAGCTTCCAGAGGGATTACTTAAATTCCAGCCATTCCAGGTCTGCACTGGAACATGAGCAATTTTTACCATTTTGCTTATAATTTCATCAATAACCTTTCCAGTGCTGTCTAACTCAAGGCAGCAGTTAGAGAGATTGAATTTTCCACAAACTCCCCCTTCAGCTGCCAGGGTGAGATGGTTTTGATAGACAGCATTCCTGAATTTAGTTTGCTGTTGGGCTAGTAAGTTTAGTGCATGGGCAGTTCCATTAGTTATTATCTCTACCACAGCTTGCAGGTGGATGATTCAGTTTAGCATATAGATAGGGGTTTGATAATCCCACATGCCATCCTCTGCCCAAGTTGCCAGCCCATAGTACTGGATTATATGCTCAGGGGACCATTCTTCACCTCCCCAGCTAATGACAGCCCTTTCTTCTCTTATGTTTTTTTTTTTTTTTAAAGATTTATTTTTATTTATTTAATTCCCCTCCCCTCCCCCGGTTGTCTGTTTTCTGTGTCTTTTTGCTGCGTCTTGTTTCTTTGTCCGCTTCTGTTGTCGTCAGCGGCACGGGAAGTGTGGGCAGCGCCATTCCTCGGCAGGCTGCTCCCTCCTTCGCACTGGGCGGCTCTCCTTATCGGTGCACTCCTTGCGCGTGGGGCTCCCCTACGCGGGGGACACCCCTGCGTGGCATGGCACTCCTTGCGTGCATCAGCACTGCACATGGGCCAGCTCCACACAGGTCAAGAAGGCCCCGGGCTTGAACCGCGGGCCTCCCATGTGGTAGACGGACGCCCTAACCACTGGGCCAAAGTCTGTTTCCCATCTTATGTTTTGATATACTGGCTGGCTTAGCTCTTTCCCTTCTGTTAAGGGAATGAAGACAAGAAGGAGGGTTTTACTGTACTGAGCATACAAGTACCCCACCGCTATCACTTGTACTGGTCTCCAAAGAGATACCACATTTTCAGGACTAACTAAAAGAAATCTCAGCTCAAATAAAGGAACAATGCCTCACCTTCCTGTCAGATGAGTCCTGGAGTTTACTTGTACACAGTTTGGGTGCCAACCTTACAGGGGCACAGACAACCGAGGAAAATTTGACAGGACAAAACCATACTACACTGCATGTTTAAATAAAAGAGAGACAAAGAGATTCGGGAGGGTCTGGCGTTCCAAAGAGAAGACTTGTAAGGGATGTGGCATCTAAGGTAATATATGAAGAAGAACCCACTGCCTCTTAATCTTCTAGAGGAAACAGACTTCTAGAAGATCCAACAATTTTTCAAAGGAAAACTGTTAAATGCTATGGAAACTCTTCCCAGAAAAATGTGCACACAAACGAAATTCTGCAAATATTTTCAGGGGATTACAACCCTATCACCACTGCCACTGAAGCCCATCCGTGGACACTCTCCTGGAAGATCACAACCAAGGAAAAGAGCCTCAGGATTAGGAAGTACTTGTGTAACCTACCCTCCAAGGTAATGAACTAGGACCAGTGGGTAGATATTACAAGGAGGAGAGCATCTGCTCAAGAAGAAGATTCTTCCGTTGTCTGTCCAACCTGGAAACAGAAAGGATTGCCTGGCAGGTGGAAGCTTTTCATCACTAGAGGTTTTCAAACAAAGACTCGATGGCTGTTTTCAGGGACTTTGCAGAGAGGTTTCTAGCCTCTCACTGGACTACTGGACCCAAGGTCTTTCAGGACTTTGCTACTCAAGCTGTCATCTAAAGACCCGCAGCGGCAGTACCTCCAGGGAGCTCCTTAGCAGTACAGACTCAGGTGATTAATCTGCAAGTCAGAGTTTCAAAAGCACTGCTCTAAGATACCTTCCAGTCGAAGATTCCCCAAGGGGAGAGAAACAAAAATGTTCCAGTCCCTCAGCAGCAGTCTGCCACCTCCGCCTTCAGAGAGCTGCCCTTTTTGTTTTAAAAAGTATGGATTTCGACACTGTGGAAGCAAGGGCCCTACTATAAAGCCTCAACCTACACTCTCCCCATTTATCTTCTGAAAGGTTGTAAATGAAGCCCTAAGGCAGAAAAGGGATCATTATCCCTTTGTCTCTAATCCAGTCCCAAAACTTAAAGAAGGAAAAACTAATTTAAAAACATTTATCTTCATGATCATCTTCTTTAATAATAAGAATTGATAGGATGTATTGGGTGTTCACACGTTCCATATATACTGTTAGTGCTTTTTTTTTTGTCCATTATCTTACTTAATCCTCACAATAAGGGAAGTTACAATCATTTTTTCTCTCCCACTTACAGATGACAGCTCTGAGACTCCGAGAGGATGAGTGACTTGCTCAGGGTTGCACAGCTGGTAAATGGGGGTGTCACGTCTTGACACCACATTTCAAGTTCTTCATCACTAAAGATACACACTGTCCCTTTAGAGGAACTCTCGCCTTCTCCTTTTTTCAGTTGACAGTAAAGGTAGGTTCCCACAGAGCTCACCCAGGTTATCTAGGGACACCGGCAGGCTGCTGGCCAGGCAGCTACAGACACAGGTGCAGCAGGGTCTCAGATCTCAGCCCTCCATTATATCCTGTTCATTACACAGGAAGACTTAGAGGTCACGCTTTCAAATCCTGGCCCCTTCCTCATTATCTGCTCCAGCATCAGAGTTCTCCCAGGCCTGTATTGACTTGCTTTATCTCCTGGCCACGGTCCCATCTCCATTAGATCCCAGGCATTTGAGCAAAGCACTCAGCTATCCAGTTCTGGCTGAATGGAACTGACTCGCCATTCCTTCTCTATAATTTTGGGCATAGTCTGAGAGGATTTAGAAGGTGTCATTGACTTGGAATTGCAGTTCTTTGTTACAGAGTGAATTTCCGGACTATACTGAAGAGAGACCAGCAATCCCCCTCGCACTTACACAAGCAGCTTTGTTCCCCTTCAAAGTGTCCCTCTCACTGCACTGTGAACATTCATTCTGGGCTTCGCTGCTTCCCAAGGAGGACCTTTATCAAAGATCACTCTGACGTCCTACAGCACTAAGCCTCTGCAACGTTCCCTTGGAATTTGTTCACGTACTGCTCAGTCTTCCTTCTGCTTCTTGTTGTTAACTTTTCATTTCCTAGTGCTATTTAACTTTTTGTATGCTTTTGTCTTATATACCCCGATTAGGTCCCTTAAGACCAGAGCCACATTTTTTTAAAAAACTTTTTATTGAGGTAACATCTATTCAACATAAAATTTCCCATTTTAACCACTTTCAGAGTATGCAGTTCAGCAAGCAGCACCACACTTTGATTTTATTTCCATCACAGCACTCTAGCATACCTCCTTGCCTGTATTAGACATTCAGTGACTGTAACTGATTGATAACTAACCATTTTCATTTCACATATTGCCATGCACGTCTGTTGCTATGTCCAAAGCTAATTCACTCTTCCAGATACTGAACTTATTTGTGGGGAAGACACTGGAGAGTGGGGGAGACAACTCTAACCAAGCATGCTGAAATCCTGAAGCAGATGGTGCTGTGTAAAAAAGCCATACATTATGGTTCCAGCATTATAAGAGGTAACAATAAAACTTGCTCCCCTGAGGTAGGACTAAGCCACTAATCCCCCCGGTACAGCTGGAAGCACAAAAGCTCCTTAAAGTTCAGGGACACCAACCCACCTGGTTAGACAATATCCAGGCCAAAACCTCATTTCTCAGCTGCGCTTGTTATCACTTGCTCCAATTCCCAAACCACTTAAAGAGAATTCTGGGAATTTAAAAATAAACTTCCAGAATTATATTGTTTTCTTACTAAAACTAAAACAAAAACAAAGTTCGGTATTACAGGCTACCAGCCGAGGATTTCCTTCTGTTACAAAAAAATAAAAGGGTTCAATAAATAAATTATTTTTTAACTTTACTAGGTGCTGATTCACTTTTTAAAATTTTGTCAGATTTCTTTTCTATTTTCAAGACCCTCAATAGATAACTCCCTCTCCTGTCTGTTCTTCATTCAACAAATCTCTCTACAGAGCTGTCTACACTGCGCAGAGACAAAATTCAACAAAAACAGACGTGGGCTCTTAGGCTGGATTTTTCATGTTCAGTTCCTTCAGTACTAAAATTTCTTCGGCTCTAATTATCAGCTTCCCCACTAGCATTCCTAATAGGGTCTGAGGAATCCCCAAACTGTAACGGGAGGCGAAATAGTACAGTAACTGAGAGCAGAGGGCCTGGGCAAGGCAGAAAAAGGTCCACCCTGCCTGTGTTACTGACTCTCGCCAGCTACTTACCTCCTTCAAACCTCACTTGCCTCACATTTAAAATGGGGGTGGAAATCCTCCCTATCTCAGAGGAAGAATGCCTGTAAATATTCATATTTACAAATATTATTACATGGCTTTAAGCCAGAAGTTGGAAACTGAATGCCTCCAGGTATAAATAGGTATGGGAATCAACTCAAGTAGGCAGGGCCTCAGAGCCAGGAATTAGAGCGACCGGTGGGCACGAGGCGCGCAGGAACACAGCTCCACTAAGAGGCCTGGCTTGGCTCCAGTCAACTGTTACCACGAGGGGAGGCAGCCCAGTGTTCCCAGTTCTGAGTTTTCAAGAGAAACCAGCTTGCCAGACTCTGACGTGAAATCTTCCAATTTTTAAATGTTGGCTGAAAAAAACAGAGGCAGTAGAGTGCAACAGTTAGGAGCATGGATTCTGGGACCTGACCAGCTGGGTGTGAGTCCCAGATCTGCGATAGCCCACACATGACTCTGGACAATTTACTTAACCTCTCTGTGTTTCATTTTCCTCACCTACAAAACAAGAGATAATATTGGTGCCTACTTCACAGAGCTACTGTGAGGAATATGACAGCTAATACATAGAAGTGATTAGAACAGTGCCTGGCACATAGTAAGCATATGTAAGTTTAGCTGTTATCACCATGTTGTTTTGCAAACACCACGGAGAAAAAACAAAATATCTCTCTTAAGAGTTCTGTATGAGCCAATGCTTTGAGACCTCAGCTCTAACCATTGGACTCTAATGTGCTCTTGGGACTATTAGCCTCAGACTCCAACAGCCGTGAAGCTGGGTGAGAAACGTTTCTCTGCTTCCCCTTGCAGAGGGGTCTAGAGACCCAGGAGCGCTGTGTGGCTAGACCCCACAAGGATTCTGGGTACTGCCACATTAAATGACATGCCAATTGCCCCTCCTTGCTCCACATCTTCTCTCTCCAGGGCTGCAAGTGGGTTGGGGATTGCTCCTCCAGGCAGGCAGACATGACTCTAGACAACGTCTCAGATTCTCAGGCAGCACTTCCACCTCAGAGAAGTTCTAGGATCATGGAGGCCCCTGGAAAGCTTGACCCCTGCTTGTGAATTCATGGAGCTTTTTGGCTCTGGGCTAGTGAAATAGTCCTACATTACCAGCCTTTCCAGTTTCCTTAACTTAACCGCTCTCCAGGTTCTGCATGATTGGGGCGGTGCATGCCCATGAGACAACCTGGCTTGATGGATTGCTAAGTCCTGCAAAGAGGTTTTCTAAGCCCCCTGGCCTGCAAACATTTCCACTAGTCCCTGCATTCTCCCCCATTCTTCCCACGCTGTAGAATTTTTTTCTCCAGTCCTTCCTATAATTCCTACTAAGCTATAAGTGATACAGCTGCTAGCACTTAGCAACAGAAGGCTTAAAAGGGGGTGGGGGAGTCACTGGAAAATGGAGTTGTATCTTCAACCCATATCAAAAATCTTTCTTTTCCTCATTTGATTTCCTGTAATCTGATTTAATTCCATTCAGGTGCTGGGCTGTCCTTCACAATGCTAGTAATAACAACAGCTAACATTTATTAAGCACCACATTTCAGGCAGTTCACATCAGGCCTCACACAAGTAAATCGAAGATACTACCAGGATCCTGACATTACAGATGAGGAAACCTCGACTCAGAGAGGTTAGAGACATTGCCCACAGAGCTCTGCACTTTCTACATGGTTTTTCAGGAAGCCTACAACTGCTCTAATAGGGAAGCGGATTTGGCCCAATGGATAGCGCATCCGCCTACCACATGGGAGGACCAAGGTTCAAACCCAGGGCCTCCTGACCTTCATGGTGAAGCTGGCCCACATGCAGTTCTGATGTGTGCAAGGAGTGCCGTGCCACATGGGTGTCCCCCGTGTAGGGGAGCCCCACACACAAGGCGTATGCTCCGTAAGGAGAGCCACCCAGCACGAAAAAGTGCAGCCTGCCCAGGAATGGCGCTGCACACACGGAGAGCTGACACAACAAGATGATGCAACAAAAAAAGGGACACGGATTCCCCGTGCCACTGACAAGAATACAAGCAGACACAGAACACACAGTGAATGGTCACAGAGAACAGACAACTGGGGGGGGGGGCAGGGGGGTGTGCAGGGAAGGGGAGAGAGGGGGGGGAGGGAGGGAGAGAGGGAGAGAGGGAAAAGGAAAGAGAGGGAGAGAGGGGGAGAGAGGGGGAGGGAAAGAAGGAGGGAGAGGGAGAGAGGGGAAGAGGGAAAGAGGGAGAGGAGGAGAGAGGGAGGGAGCAAGGGGGAGAGAGGGAGGGAGGGAGAGGGAGAGACAGGGGAAGAGGGAGAGAGAGAGGAAGAGGGAAAGAGAGGGAAGGAGAGAGGGGGAGAGAGAGAGGGAGGGGGGAGAAAGGGAGAGAAGGGGAGAGAGGGGGGGAGGGAGGGAGGGAGAGAGGGAAAGGGAGAGAGAGGTAGAGAGGGGGAGAGAGGGAGAGAGGGAGGGAGAGGGAGACAGGGGAGGAGGGAAAGAGGAATAGGGGGAGAGAGGGAGGGAGAGGGAGAGAGAGGGGAAGAGGGAGAGAGAGGGAGAGAGGGAAAGAGAGGGAAGGAGAGAGGGGGAGAGAGGGAGGGAGGGAGAGAGAGGGGAAGAGGGGGAGGGAGAGAGAGGGGAAGGGGGAGGGAGGAAGAGAGGGGAAGAGAGGGAGGCAGGGAGGGAGAGGGAGAGAGGGGAAGGGAGGGAGGGACAGAGAGAGGCAGAAAGAGGGAGGGAGAGGGAGAGAGGGGGAGGGAGGGAGAGAAAGAGAGAGGGAGGAAGGGAGGGCATCAAGCTGAGTAGAATAAGCCAAGTACAAATATTGTATGATCTCACTGATATGAAATAAAATATGCAATTCAGGGAGTCAGAAAGTAGAATACAGGTTACTAGAAGCAGGGGTAGTGCTTAATGGGTACAGAGTTTCTCTTTGGGGTGATAGAAAGTTTTGGGATTGGATGGTAGTGATGGTAGCACAACATTGTGCATGTAATTAGCACTACTGAATTGTATATTTGGAAGTAGTTAAAATGGGAACATTTATGTCCTATATGTTACTACAATAAAATAAGATAAAAAACCTTGCCCAAGGTCACGCAGCCAATAGGAGGTAAAAGAGAGTGAAAACATGTCTACAACTCCAAAGCCCATGTTCTCACCCATGTGAAGGAATTAGGTCATCCTATTTCAGCTTTCTTGATAACGACAATGGGCTAAGAATCAGGGAAGAGAGCCTACAACTGCAAGCAGCAGAACTGCATCCACCATCCATGTGGACTCTAAGCCCCCTCTCGATTTAGAAGTGGAGGACATAACCACCCCAGGGTCCACAGGATGGAGGAATAGAGTATGGATTAGAATGGACTTACTGCTATTCTACTACAGAATTTTTGTGATTAGTAATGGAAGAAAGTGTAGCATTGATGTGGAGAAAGTGGCCACGGAAGCTGCTAAAGGTAGGGACAGGGAAGAAGAGATATGATGTGGGGGCATTTTCAGGACTTGGAGTTGTCCTGGGTGGTGCTGCAGGGACAGATGCTGGACATTGTGTGTCCTGCCATGGCCCACTGGGTGGACTGGGGGAGAGTGTAAACTACAATGTAAACCATTATCCATGAGGTACAGCAGTGCTCCAAAATGTATTCACCAAATGCATGATGATGAAAGAGGTTGTTGATGTGGGAGTTGTGTGTGGGAGGTGGGGGGGTATATGGGGACCTCTTATATTTTTTTAATTTAACAAAAAATAAATAAAGAGAGAGAGAAAAAAAAAAAAAGAATCAGGGAAATGAAACCCCAGTCTAAATCTCCCACTGGCTGTGAAAACAACATCCACAATTTCTGAGTTTGAGTTTCCTCCCCACCACACTTCTAAAAAATAGTACTCGAAGGTTAAAATAAGATCATAAAGGTAAAACTGATTTACATTTTTGGAAGATGATACATAAATCTAAAATATTATTGAGGTATCTGAAATAATTTCATAACAAAAATAGTGAGACTTTTTGGTCAGGTATAGATTTTAAATTGCTTTTAAATTACTAATGCAATACACACTCATAACAAATTCAAACAATATCAAGGAGTGTAATAGAAAGAAGGAAGAAAAGAAGGGAGGGAGAGAGGAATGGAAAGAAAGAAAGAGACAAAGTCCTTACCATGTTCTGGTAACTTATTTTACTAAAGAACATACTAACATAGTAAGTATATAGACCTATATATGCATACACACTTTTCTTTCTCGAATCAGGATCACAATCTGTAGTTTTGAAACATCTTTTTACTCAGCACTGTATTTATTTACATATTTCCACATCAAAATGTACAGAACTATTTCAGTCTTTTTTATCAACACAAAAGAACTGGATTCTAGGGAAGCGGACTTGGCCCAGTGGTTCGGGCATCTCTCTACCACATGAGAGGTCCGCGGTTCAAACCCAGGGCCTCCTTGACCCGTGTGGAGCTGGCCCATGCGCAGTGCTGATGCGTGCAAAGAGTGCCGTCCCATGCAGGGGTGTCCCCCCATAGGGGAGCCGCCCAGCATGAAAGAAAGTTCAGCCTGCCCAGCAATGGTGCCGCACACTTGGAGAACTGACACAACAAGATGACGCAACAAAAAGAAACACAGATTCCCGGTGCCGCTGACAACAACAGAAGTGGACAAAGAACACGCAGCAAATAGACACAGAGAACAGACAACTGGGGGGGGGGGGGGAGGGAGAGAAATAAATAAAATAAATAAATCTTTTAAAAAAATGAACTGGATTCTTTGGATGAACTGAGATTGAGTTCATCAGTTCCCTATTGAATGGCATTTGGGTTATCACTAATTTTGGTTCTGCAATGTTCATGTACATTATCAGTCTCTCAAGTTGATATGGTATATCCCAGTGACCCATCAGAAGATTAGAGCTACAATTTTCGGTATTGTTACTGAAATGGAACTTATCTTCAGTTCAATAAAAGATTCAACTCACATATGAAACCATCCCAGCAGCTAAGAAAACTAGTAATAAATAGTAATACCACAAACTGAATAATTCATTATTTTACTCATTCATTCATTCATTTATTCAAGTACTTGTGATCTACTGACCAAAATGCTAAGTTCAAAGGATTTAAAAACAACAACAACAACAATAGTGAGCAAGCCTCATTCCTACCCTTGAGTAATTTGCAATTCAGTGGGCACATATACTCATAAATGAATTTGGTAAGGAAAGTAAGAGCTCCACTAGGTTAATGTGAAGGAGCATGTAACTCTGGAGAAAATGGAGGTGCCCTGAGAGGAAAATACGAGCAGTTCCTTAAGAAGGAATTTGTCAGGATAACCAAATTAAAATAAGGAAAAGGGCAGCGTATGCACAGTAACAGGAGTTGCCAAGTTTAGTCTTGTAAAAGCACCCAGAGTGTTTAGGGAACTTTGAAGGCTCAATATATATAGTATCCAGGTGGGAAATGGCAGGACAGAACAATGGAAATAAAGATTGGTATCAGACAATGAGAAATGAAAAGGGGGACATTTGTACCAACCTTAAAGTAATAAAACTGATTATAAGAGAATACTATGAACAGTTGAATACCAACAAAGTAGACAACCTAGATGAAATGGGAAAATTCCTAGAAATACACAAACTACCTAAATTGACTCAAGAAGAAATTGATTTCAACAGACCAATAAGAATCCATTGAGTTAATAATCAATAACCTCCCTACAAAGAAAAGTCCAGGAACAGATGACTTTTCTAATGAACTTTACCAAATAGTCAATCCTTCTCGAACTCTTCCAAAAAGCTGAAGAGGAGGGAACACTTCTTAATTCATTCTATGAGACCAATATCACCCTAATACTATTAATAAAACCAGAGAGAGATATCACAAGAAATGAAAATTATAGACCAATATCCCTTATGAATACACAATCAAAAATCAGAGAAAAAAAAATACTAGCAAACTGAATCCAACTTACACTAAAAAAATAATAGGGCCACGGATGTGGCTCAAGTAATTGGGCTCCCGTCTACCATATAGGATGTCCAGGGTTTGATGCCCAGGGTTAATTGTAAAGGCAAGCTGGCCCACACAGAGTGCTGACCTGTGCGGAGTGCTGGTCTGTGCAGAGTACTGCCCCGTGCAGGAGTGCTGCCCCGCGCAGGAGTGCTGGCCCATGCAGAGAGCTGGCATAGCAAGATGACACAACAAAAAGAGACACAGAGGAGAGATAATAAGAGAGAGCAGATCAAGGAGCTGAGGTGGCACAAGAGAATGATCACCTCTCTCCCACTCTGGAAGGTCCCAGGATCGGTTCCCAGAGCCACCTAATGAGAATACAAGCAGACACAGAAGAACACACAGTGAATGGACACAGAAAGCAGACAACAGGGAGGGGAGGGGAATAAATAAAAATAAATAAATCTTTGTGTTAGTTTAGTCAGCCAAAGGTGTGCTGATGCAAAATACCAGAAATTCATTGGTTTTTATAATGGGTATTTATTTGGGGTAGGAGCTTACAGATACCAGGCCATAAAGCATAAGTTACTTCCCTCATCAAAGTCTATTTGGAGCAAGATGGCTGCCAACATCTACGAGGGTTCAGGCTTCCTGGGTTCCTACATTCCTGGGGTTTGCGTTTCTCTGGGTTCAATGTTCCTTTCTTCCTGGGGCTGGCTGCTCTTTCCTCTGCATGCTGACTTCCCGGGGCGCCAGCTTAAGTCTTCAGCATCAAACTCCAACATCAAAACTCCAACATCAGAAACCCTCAACTCTGTCCTTTGCCATGCCTTTTATCTGTGAGTCCCCATCCACCAAGGGGTGGGGACTCAACACTCTAATCATAACTCAATCATGCCCAGGTACAGATCAGATTACAAACATAATCCAATATCTATTTTTGGAATTCATAACCATATCAAACTGCTACAATCTTTAAAAAAGAACATACCATGATCAAATAGAATTTATCCCAGCAATTCAAAGGTAGTTCAAAACACATTAATACAATAAATGGGGGAAAAAAAACACACAAATATGATCATCTTAATTGATGGGGTAAAGGCATTTGACAAACTTGAGTACTCTTTCTTGATAAAAACACTCAGAAAAGTAGGAATAGAAGGCAGCTTCTCTACATAATAAAGGGCATTTATGAAAAATCCACAGCTAACATCATACTCAATGGTGAAAGACTTAAATCTTCCCTCTAATATCAAGAACAAGATGAGGATGCCCACTATCACAATTGCTATTTAACAATATACTCGAAGCGCTGGCCAGAGCAATTAAAAGAGAAAAAGAAAAACAAGGCATCCAAATTGGAAAGAAGTGAAACTATCTCTATTCACAGATGACATGAGCCTATATAGAGAAAATACCAAAGAATCTACAAGACAGTTAATTAGAGTTAACAAATGAATGCAGCAAGTGGTGGAATAGAAGATCAATACACAAAAACTCAGCTGTGTTTCTATACAAAAGCAAAGAACCATCTGAAAAGGAAATCAAGAAAATGATAGCAACTTAAATATCTAAGAACAAACAACTAAATATTAAAGGACTTGAATGCAAAAAAACTATAAATCATTACTGAAAGAAATTAAAGAACATGCAAATAAATGGAAAAGTATTCTGTGCTCATGTGTTGAAAGAGTTATTATAATCAAGATGTCAATACTACCCAAAGTGACTTACAGATTTAATGAATTCCCAATCAAAATTCCAACAGCCTCACAGAAATGAAAAAGCCAAGGGTCAAATTCATATGGAAGCACACAGAACTCTGGGTAGTCAAAAACATTTTCAAAAAAGAACAAAGTTGGAGGACTCACACTTTATGATTTCAAAACTTATTACAAAACTACAATAATCAAAACAGTGTGCTACTGGCACAAGGAGAGATATATAAGCAATGGACCAGAATTGGGATGCAGAAATAAACTCACACAGCTATAGTCAACTGATTTTTGACAAGGCTGTAAGGTCTACTCAAAGGAGAAAGACTATTCTCTTCAATAAATGGTGCTGGGAAAACTGATATCCACAAGTTAAAGAATGAAAGTGGAACCTTACCTCAAATTATATACAAAAATTAACTCAGCCTGCCCTGATAAAGATGCAGAGTGAGATGCTTCAAGGCTCCACCCCCTCTCCCCACCACACACACAGAAGTCCTGAATAACCAGTAAGAACTGCCAGAAACATCTCTCTCAAAGCTCCAGGAAACAGTTAAAAGATTGCAATATCAGGGTGACTGCCCAATCAAGAAAGAGGCTACTTCAGAGCAGTAGGACCTCAGAGCGTCGGTCTGCCCGTCCCTGTCAGAACCTAATGGGCTTGGCTTGGAGCTGACCCACATTCCCAGTGCAAATCCCTGGCCCAGGTTCCAGAGGGAGCAGAGTGAACCTTGTGCACATACTGGGAGCATGTCTGTCTGGCCCAACCTGCCTGGTGGTGGCCTGAGGGACCCACTGTCCCACACCTTGCCCTGCATGTGAAAGTCAGTTCACGGAGCTCCCCTACAGAGCATATGGGTCAGCAGTCAAGCCGTGCTGCTTGGGGCAACAGAATCCTGACTAAAGGACATATAGTGCAGTACCTGAGACAGAGAAGAAACTGATTCCGAGGGAAGAAGGGGCCCTTGAAACCTTGGAAACTAGGAAATTCCTAGGGCCATACACGTGTCTAAGACAAGACACACATGCAGAAAGGACCAGAGAGACCCCTACAGTTCAGCCTCAAGCTCTTATCTAAACTCATTTTATGAATAAACTCTGAAGGAGAACAATCTGCAAAGACTGAAATATGTTTTCTTTTTTCCTTTTTTTTTTTTTTTTTTTGTTAGCTTCTGGCACTCAAGAAAAGTTCTGTCATAATGCTAGTCAGATACAGCTAGAAACAGACACCTCAGAGTCTAAATTCCAGTGAAAACTCATTAAAATTTCAAAGTATCCAGGTTTCAACAAAAGATTACAAAACATGTTAAGAAATGATGGCCCTGGCAGTAGACTTGGCCCAGTGGTTAGGGCGTCCATCTACCACATGCGAGGTCCACGGTTCAAACCCAGGGGCCTCCTTGACTCACGTGGAGTTGGCCCATGCGCAGCGCTGATGTGCGCAAGGAGTGCCGTGCCACGCAGGGGTGTCCACCACGTAAGGGAGCCACACGCGCAAGGAGTGTGCCCCATAAGGAGAGCCGCCCAGCGCGAAAGAAAGTGCAGCCTGTCCAGGAATGATGCCACATACATGGAGAGCTGACACAACAAGATGACGCAACAAAAAGAAACACAGATTCCCGTGCCACTGACAACAGAAGCGGACGAAGAAGACACAGCAAATAGACACAGAGAACAGACAACCGGGGGGGGGGAAGGGGAGAAAAAGAAATAAATAAATCTTAAAAAAAAAAAAAAAAAGATGGCCCCGGCGAAGGAAAAGATAAAAGTACTAGAAGTTATCAGTGAAGATGATTAGACCTGGAGCATTCCAGAAAAAATTTTTTTCAAAAAATGGTCTAAAATATGCTCAGAAAGCTAAAGGAAAATATGGACAAGGAACTAAAGGAAATTTAAAAAATGATAGGTAAACACAAACCAAAATATCAATAGAGGTGGAAATTTTGAAAAGGAACAGAACAGAGCTAAAGACCACAGTAAAAGAAATTTAAAAATTCCCTAGAAGAATTCAACAAATTGGAGCTGACAGAAGGAAGAATCAGTTAACCTTAAAGATAAGAAGACTGAAATCATCTAGTCTCAGGAGCAGAAAGAAGAATGAAGAAAAGTGAACAGAGCCTGAGGAATCTGTGGGATACCATCAAGTAAACCAGTATAACATTGTGGGAGTCTCAGAAGAAGAAAAAGAGAAAGGAGCAGAGAGAATATTCAAAACTTTCCAAACGTAATTAAAGCATGAATATACACATCCAGGAAATTCAATGAATTCTAAACAGGATAAACCCAAATAGACCTACACCATGCCATGTTATAATCAAACTATCAAATGTTAAAGATAAAGAGAGATTTTTTAAAGTCACAAGAGAGAAGCAAGGGAGCCACAACAAAATTAAGTGCCAATTTCTCACTGGAAGCTGCAGAGGCAAGAAGGAGAGGGATGACCTATTTAAAGCGCTAAAGTAAAAAGTTGCCAACTAAGATCTATACCTGGAAAAACTGCCTTTCAAAAATGAGGGAGGGATTACAACATCCCCAGAGAAATGAAAGTTGGGGATATTCATCTCCACTAAATAAATCAAACAAGAGATGCTAAAGAGAGTTCTGAAGGTGAAAGAAAAGGGCAATAGACAATAGATTGAAAACACATAAAAAATAAAGATCTCTGATAAATGTATTGACATAGGTTTATTGTATTTTGGTTTAAACTCACATTTTACTTCCTACAGGATCTAAAAGGCAAGTGCATAAAATAGAATAAGAAATCAATGGTTTAGGACATGTCACATACAAGGAATCCCCAACAAGATTAATAGTGTATTTCTCGTCAGACACCATGGAGGCCAGAAAATAGTGGATGACATATTTAAAGTCCTTAAAGGAAAAAATTGTCAGCTAAAAATTCTACATCCAGCAAAATTATCTTTCAAAAATGAAGGAAAAATTAAGACATTTACAGATATATACAAAAGCTGAAAGAGCTCATTACCAGAAGACCTTCCCTAAGAGAAATACTAAAGGGAGTCCTTCATGTTGAAATAAAAGAACACTAAACAGTAACTCAAAGCCATAAGAGGAAATAAAGAAGATTGATAGAGGTAACTATATAGCCAAATATAAAATCCTATGTTTTTGTAATTTTGGTTTGTAACTCTTTTATCCCCCCATATGACTTAATAGGAATATGAGTTTAAAAATATTTAAAATCTATGTTAATGGGCATACAATGTAAGAAGATATAATCTGAGACAATGACAATCTAATAAAGAAGGGATGGAAATATATAGGAGCATGGAGTTTGTATACTACTGATACTAGGTTGGTACTAGCCAATCTAGGTTGTCATTAGTTTAAGATATTAATGGTAATTGCAAAGGTAACTACTAAGAAAATAACGTAAAAATGTAAAGAAAAGAAAAGAAGGAAATCAAAATGGAACACTGAAGAAAAGCAACTAAAAAAAAAAGTCATCATGGGATAACTGAAGAACAAAAAACATGCAAGACATATAGAAAACAAGTAGCTAAATGACAGAAATAAATATTTCCTTCCTTCTCGGTTATTACCTTAAATGTCAATGGCTTAAACTCCCCTAAAAAGGCAGACATTGGCAGATTAGATGAAAAAGCATGACCCCTCTATATGCAATTTACAAGAGACCTACGATAGGTACAAAGATGCAGAAAGGTTTAAAGTAAAAGAATGGAAAAAGATATTCCATACAAACAATAATCAAAAGAGATGGAGTGAATATATTATTGTCAGACAAAACAGACTAAGTGAAAAAGATGACAAGAGACAAAGAATGATATTACATATTCATAAAAGGTTAAATACAGCAAGAAGGAAATGGATGTTGTTTGAGCAGTTGGGTGCCTGCCTACCACATGGGAGGTCCTGGGTTTGGTTCTAGGTGCCTCTTAAAAAAAAAAAGACAACGACAAACACAGAACAAATGACACAGAGAGCAGACAGTGAACACAAATGACAAGAGAGGGGGAGAAATAAAGAAATAAATCTTAAAAAAAAAAAATCCAGTAAGACAATAAAACAATTATAAATATATATGCACCTCACAACAGAACTCCAAAATAAATAAAGCAAATATTGAGAAGACTGAAGGGAGAAATAGTCCTACAAAAATAGTTGGAGACTTCAACACACCACTTCAATAATTGATAGAACATCTAAACAGAAGATCAATAAGGAAACGGAGGACTTGGATATCCAGAATGCATAAATAACACCTACAACTACGTAACAAAAAGACAACTCAATTTTAAAATGGGCTGAGGCTTTTTATAGCCATTTCTTGAAAGAAGATATTCAAGTGGCCGATAAAAATATGAAAAGATGTTGAACATTATTAGCCATTAAAGAAATGCAAATCAAAACTACAATGAGATACCACTCCACACCTAGTAGAATGGCTAATATTTTTTTAAAAACTGAAAATAACAAGTGTTGACAAGGATATGGAGAAATAGGAACTCTTGTACATGACGGATGGCAATGTAAAATGATGCAGCTGCTGTGGAAAACAGGTTTCTCAGAAAGGTCAACACTGTTACTGTATGACCCAGCAATTCCACTCCTAGGTATATATACCCAAATAACTGAAAGCAGAAACTCAAATACTTGCACACCAATGTTTATTGCAGCATTATTCACAATAGGCAAAAGGTAGAAGCAACCCAAGCATCCATCAACAGACAAAGGGATAAACAAAATATGGTACACCCATACAATGGAATATTATTTCACTATAAAAAGAAATGACATGAAGGTACAAGCTATAAGTTGGAGAGAAACATCATGCTAAGTGAAATAAGTCAGATATTCCATGATTCCACTTACATGAAATAGCTAGAATATGCAAATTCATAGACAAAAAGTAGAGTACAGGTAACTAGGGTAGGATGGAGAAGAATAGGCAGTAATGCCTAATGGGTACAAGGTTTCTCTTTCGGTGACTGGAAAATTCTGGTAAATTTTGGTGATGATGGAGGCACAAAATTGTGAATGTGATTAATCCCATTCAATTGTATGCTTGGATGTTGTGGAGGTGGGAAAGTTCATGTATATATGTTTCGACACTTTTAAAAAGAGAGAACGAGAGAGAAAGACTGAAGAGACAATAACAACTAAATACTTGGTCCTGAACTGAAACTAATAATGGAGGGGAAATGCTCAGAAGGACACTATTAAGACATATGATAAAACTGAAATATAGACATTAAGTTCTATATGAATGTTAAATATCTTGAATTTGATAACTGTACTTAAGTGGTTAACATAAATGAACATCTTCATCTTAGAAAAAGCACATAGAAGTATTAGGTGTTCAAGGAGCATGATGTATACGACCTCTCTCAAATGTTTAGAAAATATATGAATAGACAGCAGGGTGGGTGGGTGGATGGGTAAACAGACAAAATGATACAGCAAATGTGGCAAAATGTTAAAATTGGTGGATTTGGTCTGGGGGTTACGTGGAGTTAGTTCTCTATACAGGTTTTTTCGGTACAACTGTCTTGAAATTATTTCAAAATAAAAAGTGTATTATAAAGAGGCAGGGGAGAGAGACTGAGATTGGTTTTGGAAGGGCTTTGAATGTACAGTTTAGAAATTTGGATTTTAAGTCTGTGGTTCTTAGAGAGGAAAGACCGTCCCGGGGGCAATTTAGATATACCACAGATTATTTATACATTTATCTGCTGATGGAAATTTGTTTTTTCTGGGTTTTGACTATTACAAATAAAGTTGTTATGAATAGTCATGTACAAGTCTGCTTTCTTTTCTCTTTGGTAAATACCTAGAACTGGAATAATTCAATCATGTGGTAGGTATATGTTTAAATTTTTAAGAAACAGTCCAATTGTTTTCCAAAGTACCTGTACTGGGAAGCAGTTGTGGCTCAAGCAATTGAGCTCCTGCCTACCACATGGGAGGTCCATGGTTCAGTTCTCAGTGCCTCCTAAAGACGACTGCAAGCTGGTGTGATGGGCAGGCATGGCAAGCTGACGTAACAAGATGACACAACAAGAGACACGAGAAGAAAACATGATGAAAGACACAACAAAACAGGAAGCAGAGGTTCCCAGTGCCTCCTAGAGAAGACAGGAAAGACAGCGAGCTGATGCGATAGGCAGGCATGACAAGCTGACACAACAAGAGACACAGGAGGAAGAATATAATGAGAGTACAACAAAGCAGGGAACAGAGGTGGCTTAAGATTAGGCCCTCCCTCCCACATCAGAGGTCCTGGTTCAGTTTCTGGTGCCTCCTAAAGAAACAAGGAAGATGAACAGACACAGCAAGTACAAACAACAAGGGGGTGGGGAGAAATAAATACATCTTTAAAAAAAAAGTAACTATCATTTTACTCTAGTAAAGGATAATGTATCAAAGTTCCAATTCCCATATCCTTACCAGCACTTGGTATGGTCAGTCTTTTTTATTTTGGCCATTCTAATAGGTACATAGTACTATCTCACTGTGATTTTGATTTGTATTTCCCTAATGACTAATGATGTTGAGAATCTTTTCATGTGCTTATTTGCCATCTATACGGCTTCTTTGCCATCCATATAACTTCTTTGGAAGTGCCTTCTCAAATCACATGCCCATTTTAAGAAATTAGGCTACTTGTTATATCATTATTCAGTGTTCTTTATATATTCTGGGTAAAATTCTTTATCAGATATATGCTCTGCATATATTTTCTCCCAGCCAATGGCTTATCTTTTCATTTTTCTTAACAGTCTCTAACAGCAGGAGCTTTTAATTTGATGAAACCCAGTTTTGATGTATTAGTCAGCCAAAGGGGTGCTGATGCAAAATACCAGAAATTGGTTGGTTTCCATAAAGGATATTTATTTGGGGTAGGAGCTTACAGTTACCAGGCCATAAAGCTTAAGTTACTTCCCTCACCAAAGTCTATTTCCATGTGTTGGAACAAGATGGCTGCCAATATCTGCCAGGGTTCAGGCTTCCTGGGTTCCTCTGAGCTCAGCGCCTCTGTTTTCTCCACAAGATCAGCTGTAGACTATTATGTGAATGGCTCTCTCTCTCTCTCCCTGGGGTTTCTGCTGTGTCTAAAGAGCCATCTCTATTCTGTGTTCTTCTCCTGGCTCAAGTCCTCTCTTCCCAGGGCTTGCTTCTCTTTCTTCTGGGAGCTTACTTCCTGGGGCTCCAGCTTAAGACTTCAGCATCAAACTCCAACATCAGAAACCCGCCACTCTGTTCTTTGCCATGTCTTTTACCCTAACTATGTGGCCCAATCAAAGCCTTACTCATAACTTAATCATGCCTAGGTGCAGATCAGATTTCAAATATAATCCAATATTTATTTTTGGAATTCATAACCATATCAAACTGCTACACCAATTTATCCATTTTGTCTTTTAATGATGTTTTTTGGTATCACATCTAAGAAATCTAAGCTAAAGTCACAAACGTTTTCTCCTGTGTTTTCTTCTAGAAATGATAACACTTTAGGTTTTACAATTAGGTCTATGATCTATCTCCAGGGAGCATTTAGGACACCTGTGGGGGCATATTTTGTCTCTGTGACAGGGCAGAAGTTCAACCCATAATTGGTGAGCAGAGGCAGGGATGCCAAGACACACACCATGCCATGAAAAACTTTCATGCCCACATGACTTTCAAATGTCCTGCCAAACATTCATGTAGAAATTGTTTATTTTTTTTTTTTAAGATTTATTTATTTATTTAATTACCCCCCCCCCCCCCCCGGTTGTCTGTTCTCTGTGTCTATTTGCTGTGTCTTGTTTCTTTGTCCGCTTCTGTTGTCGTCCAGCACGGGAAGTGCGGGCGGCACCATTCCTGGGCAGGCTGCACTTTCTTTCGCGCTGGGCGGCTCTCCTTACGGGGCGTACTCCTTGCGCGTGGGGCTCCCCTACGCGGGGGACACCCCTGCGTGGCAGGGCACTCCTTGCGCACATCAGCACTGCGCGTGGGCCAGCTCCACACGGGTCAAGGAGGCCCCGGGTTTGAACTGCGGACCTCCCATGTGGTAGACGGACGTCCTAACCACTGGGCCAAGTCCGTTTCCCTTGTAGAAATTGTTTATGATCACATAAGATATTTATTTAGCTCTTACTTCAAAATAACAAAAACTTCAAGGACAGTTACAACAATACATCACTTGAATCTTTCCTCACTTCTCTTGAATCAAAGCTTTTCCTTAAAAACACCTATTTCACTGTGAGTTCTAGTATATTTGTGCTTATGCCTTTTACATATTGAATTACATATTTTATTATAAGATAATTTCTTTTCATTTCTCCTTTATAATTCACTTATGACATTAAGTTAATTTTTATTTTGTGTAACTGGCTATATATTATCATACATTAGCAACATAATGAGCTTAAAAACAATGAACTGAGTGAAAAAAGTAAGAATCAGAATGACATCCATAATGAATACCATTTATACATTAAAATACTACAATTATATAATTAAGAGTTTTAGGGACATACAAATTAAACATATACATTTTAGGCGAATGCATACAAAAATATTCATATTATATCCATTAGAATGGCTGCCTAAGGGAAGGAGGAAATGGGTGTGGGAAACAAGGATGAATGGAATATAATAAAAGCATAGGGTAGGAGCCTTCACAGAACACCGAGGATGACATGCCATACACTGAGGCATATATAGAGTTCAATTCCCTGCCTGAGGTCCAGTTGAAAATATAATATCATAATTCTTTTTAAATTAAGCTCTCCATGCACCTGCCTGCCCCAGGCTTCATTTAAAGTTACAAACCTAGGAAGGCAAAAGAAGCAATCAGCTCACAGTCAGGACAGAAGAATCCAGGCTCCTGCAACATTCTCAGTATCACCAAAAGGCAGGGATCCAGACCCGCTAAAATGAGACCTGATTCTGGAATGAGGTCCCTCAGAGGCAGCAGAAGGGTGACTTAGAACTGCTAAAGAGAAACGGACAAGTGCAACGAGAAAAACAACAAATGAACAAACTTCTCTAGGTATAGGAATAAGGCAAGGATATCCACTCTCACCATTTCTAGTCAACATTGGACTAGAGTTCTGACCAGGGCAATAAAACCAGAAAAAAATAAAAAGCATGAAAAACTGGAAAGGGAGAAGTAAACTCTATTTACAGGTAATATAATTGTATATGTAGAAAATTCTAAGGAACCTACCAAAAAAATTACCCATACTGATCAGTGAATTTAGCAAACTTGTGGGATATAAAGTTAAAATAGTTAATGTAAAATAATCATTTGTATTTCTATATCCCAGCAATAAGTAATTGGAATATAAAATTTAAAACACTATTTATAATCGCATTTTTTTACTTAAAATACGGATAAATTTAACAAAAGAAGTGCACAGCTTGTACACTGAAAACTACAAACATGGAGTTTGTAGCTCCATGTAGACCTAATTAAATGGAGAAGTGTACCATGTTCATGGATTTGAACATTCATTATTTTTAAGGTTAACATATAAGTGATTCATCCATATAAATTTATTAATTCATACAAAAAACATGTTTTAGCATCTCCTACATACCAGGTGCTATTTTAAGTGCAAGGGATATAGCAATGAAAAAGATAAACAAAAATCCATTCCCCCATAGAAAGACAATAAAATAAACAAGCAAAAGACACAGGGTGTAAGATGATGATATGTGCTAGGGAGGAAAATTATGCAAGGGAGGGGGATAAGGAATATCCCAGAGAAAGGGATAAAATTTTAAATGGGGTAGAGACACTTTAACAAAGAAGGTATAGAAGTGAGGATTAGAGACACCTGGGGGGAAGTATTCCAGGCAGAGGGAAGAGCGAATAAAAATTCTTCAAAGTGGGAGCATGCCTGGCATGCTAGGAACAAGAAGGAGGGCAGTATGACTGGTGCAGAATGAGCAAGGGGAAGACCAGAAGGAAATGGGAGTCAGATAGGCAGGCAGCAAAGGGCCAGAGCAGGTAGGGTTTTGTAGTCCATTGTAAACACTGCTTTTATCTGAGGGGCATGTGCAGCCAGCGGAAGAGCTTAAGCAGAGAGTGACATGGACTGATTATGCTATAGAATAGGGGTTCTTAACCAGGGGTCCACATCCGTGGAAAGATTACAAGGGATCTGTGAGCTTGAATTGAAAAAAAATCAACTTGATTAGGTGCCCAACAAGACATGCGTGTTGCCTTGTCAAATGCTACACCACAGTTCAATGTTCTTATTCATGATAAATAGTAGTCTGCATATTGACATGCCTTTAAAAAATAAAATTTAACTTTAACTTTCCTACATTTTTGATGTATTGGATTATATTTAATGTATTAATAAGCATATATGGATAGTATTTTTTTGCATAGTATACATCATGTTTTTTTTTATTTTAGTAACTATATTTCAATATATATAACTGATTTCCTTTGCAATTTTATTTTACGCATTTAAAAAATTTTTGTAGGGACATGTTGGTATGGTTATATTTATAAAATAATACACAGTACAATATGGATTTAGTATGATTTTTATTTTGATGTAGCATGTTCTGAGTGGATAACAGTCTGCAAAAAGTTTGGTAAGGATGGTGGGGATGATGCTGTGGGAAACTCAAATTTCTAAATATTTGCCGAAAACGACCATTTGAACAGATGTTTAACTATGTTAGGTTATCAGGTATTGAAATTATGGGAAAGCTGTAGAATGTAATTTTGAATAATCCTAAGTTTTAATTTAAGGACATGCTGATGCTGAGTGTCATGAAACTATCTGCTGCTATATTCTGAGAAGGGGTCCTTGGTTTTTCCACCTGACTGGCAAAGGGGTCTGTGGAACAAAAAGGGTGAAGAAACCCTGCTTTAGAGGGATTGCTCTGGTTGCCATGGTGAGAATGGTAGGAACAGAAGCAGCAGAGACTTCCTCAATAATCCTGGCAAGAGAAAATGGTGGCTTGGACCAAGGTGGTAGCAACAGAGGTGATGAGAAGTGAAAAGAGCCTAGATCTACTCTGAAGATAGATGGATCAATGAGGATTTTCCAGAGAAACAGAACCAACCAGGTGTGTGTGTGTTTATATACATACATGTATATATGTGTAGATACACTATTTTATTTTTATTTTTTTTAAGGAGGTACCAGGGATTGAACCTGGGACCTTATACATGGGAAGTAGGTGCTCAACCACTACGCAACACCTGCTCCCCAAGATTTTAAGGAATTGGCTCACACAATTGTGGGAGCCAGCAAGTCCAAATTCTGGAGGAAGACCACAGGCTGGAAATTCCAGTAAAAGTAATGTTAAAGTCTTGAGTCCAAATTCCTTATGGGAAGTTGGCAAACTGGAAATTCCAGTAAGAGTTGAAGGTGAATTTCCTAAGGCTGAAATTCTGATCTCTGGAACACTGGGTGTTCCCTGTTAAGGGCTCCAAGTGATTGGATGAGACCCACCCACATTACGGGAGGGCAATCTCCTTTATTTAGGGTCAACTGTTTGTAGATGGTAATCCCATCTATAAAATACCTCCACAGCAACTACTAAGCCAAACTTTGACCAAACAACTGGTAGGCTACCCACAATGGCCTGTAAGATTAACCATCACAGTGAAGTAGATAGGATTTGCTGATGTATTAATATGAGTGGATTAGGGGACTGGGGGTGGGGGGAGGGCAGAGGGGATGGGGGTTAGGTACATTAAGGATGCCTCCAAGGTTTGAGGCTTACATACCTTGTAGAACAGAGTTATTACTTACTGGGCTGAAGGGAGACTGTGGGAATAATGAATTCATGGAGAAAGGGAGATAAATTTGATAGTTGGATATTTAGAAGTCAGAATAGGAGGTGTTAAAATGGGAGATGATATTTAAAGCCGTGAAGTGGAGGAGATCACCAAGGGAATAAGGGTAGGCAGAATAGGTCCAAGGACACTTCAACGTTGAAGGTCAGAAAGAAGAAGAGGAACAGAAGGGAGACTGAGAAGGTGTGGCTAGGGACGCAGGAAGAAAACGAAGAGTATAAAGTTCTAGCAGCCAAGCGGAGAGTATCTTTCAAGGAGAAGGGAGTGGCCAGTTATGTCAAATACTGCCTTCAGATCCAATACAATAAGGTTTGAACAGTGATCATTAGATTTGGCAATAAAAAGCTGGAAGTGTGGGCAGCTGCCTGGTGTAAGTCAGAGAAGTCGTGCAAGGATTGCTGGTTGCTCCAAGGAGGCTTCACCCCTCCCATGGCCAGGCTTCTCCCACCTCCATGTCTTTGCATGTACTGTTCCCTCTGTCTAGAAAACTTCCTGTTCCTCTTTACCAAATTGATGTTATTCAGGGTTTTGACCTCAGTTCTTCAAGGAAGGCTTCCCAGACCATGCCAAACCCCACACTGTAGACTCTCACAGTACCAGGTATCTCTCTCCTTCCCAGCATCGTCCTGGTGAAATTTTCCCATGGGTGTGTGCCAGTGTAAACAGTATTTGGCTGCACGCCACTGGAACAGGAACCGTGATCTTTTGCTCATGAACTTGCTCCCAGTACCTAGAGCAGGGTCTGGCACTAAGCAAGCACTCGACAAACAAGCAAGAGGTCAGGGAAGGGGGAGACTTATGGGTATTAGTGTGATCAGGTTTCACTATAAAGGTAGTGTGGTAAGCGAAGTAGATGTGGCTCAAGCAACTGAGCTCCCACCTACCACACGGGAGCTCCCAGGTTTGGTTCCCGGTGCCTCCTAGAGAAGATGAGCAAGAGAGCAAACTGGCATAGCAGTCAGGCATGGCAAGCTGACACAACCAGGTGATGCAACAAGGAGACACAAAGAGAAAAGACAATGAGAGACACAACAAAGCAGGGAGCAGAGGTGGCTCAAGTGATTGAGTGCCTCTCTCCCACAAGGAAGGTTCCAGGTTTGGTTTCTTGTGCCTCCTAAAGAAAAGATGAGCAGACAGAGAACACAGTGAATGGATACAGAGAGCAGAGAGCAAGCACAAACAACAAGTGGGGGGGGCGATAAATAAATAAAATAAATCTTTAAAAAAAAGACATAATGTAGTGAGGCATGCATCCAACTCAGGGAGAATGGGACCTGGATTCCAAGGGAAGACAGGTGAAGGCACTGCAGGGAGAGGGAAGTAAGTCCTTCCACTGAGAGGCATGGAGAAGGGGCTGAGGGAGACATCAGAGATCACTAAGAGGAAGTGGACTACAGGAAGTGGGGAGGGGGAGGAGAAAGAGTAGAGGGCTCTGAAATCCAATCTACCAGATTAGCCTTTTGGTTTAGGAGGCAAAGACTGAGCAGATGTGGACTTTTGCAATCCTGGGGCAGTAAGATAAGTGTTAGGCTGCCCCAAACACACCAAGGAATGAGATGTTCTGTTTGGGGGGCAGGAGGAATCCATCATTCACTGCTGCAAATTGAAAACTGGGGGACAGAGCTAATGGATAAAATGTGCATCCTGGAAGGAAGACTAATAACCTTAGCAAATGCCTATCTTAAGCTCGGGGCCCTTCCTGCGTTATCTATTTAAGCTTCAGCCCCCTGGTCATCTATCTAAGGTCACTCTCCTATCACCCTGCTTACTTCCTTCACAGCATTTTATCACAACTGGTTGTTATCTTGTTTGCGCGTTTCTTTCCTACCTTCCCCCACAAGCAATGTCAGCTCCTTGAGGGCAGGGAACTCGTCTGTCTTTAGGGTACTGGACCCCTCTGTTAGCACAGTACCAGGCACGTAGTGCATCCCAGATATTTACCAAGGGAATGGAAAAACTTAGTGCAAATCCTAATACCAACCTGTTTTTCAGACGAGGATCTTTCTTATCTTTCACAGTTTTCCACCTTGGTGTTTAAAGTGTTTACATGCTCGTGAGGCAGAGGCTCAGTACAATCTCACTGCTTTGCCGTTGCCATCTCGACCTTAGCTCCTTTGTCCACACAGCAAAATCTGGCCCTTCCCTGTAAAAACCCAAGAACCCAACACCTACTATTTGAACAAGCCCATGCTCTCTCCCATCCCCGTGCCCTTCCATGCCTTCCAGTTTCTGCTAAGACACCCTTCCCTGAGGCAGTGTCCCTCTTCCTGATGTCTTCCTCAACTCCCGTTGGAAAGGGCTGGTACTGCCCACAACCAATACCTCCCTTAAGTCACTTAGGTGTTTCATTCTCTCTTACTCCAACAGGGACGGCAAATAAACTTTATCTCATGTACCAATTCTGAACACGATCCTTGATTGACTAGTGAAGTCTGTCGTGGATGGAGGGATAATGACGGACAGAGGTATGGACTACATCAGTGCTTCTCAAACTTTAATGTGCACAGGAATCACTGGGGGAGCGTGTTAAAAATGCAGGCTCCAATTCAGAGAGTTGGGATGGGACCTGGGATTCTGCATTTCTAACAAGCTCTCGGGGACTGCTGCTGTTGCTGGCCCATGGACCATCCATGAGGTGTAGGAGACAGAATTTCTTAGGGACAGAGACTGAGTATAATTCTCCTTTGTATTGCACATGGTGAGGTGCAAAGTTGAAAGGATTAATGAATACTAAAATGCTGGAACCTCCTTAAAAAGCCAGTGGCATTTCCCACAATTAGTTGCCCTTTGAAAAAACCCTCTCTGGCAGGCACCTAGAACCTATTGGACTGGAATGTTCTCTCTATAGCCCAACCACATGGAAACAGGCTAGTAAATTAGGGAATCAATAGATGGATCTGGAACCCTAGCAAGAAGTCTACATGGACATCAATAACCCCAAGATGGCTGCTGGACGACCCTCCCCAAGATTCTGCCACTCAGAAGAAGACTTCCTCCAGAAGCCAGGAGAAGCCCTGGATATTTCCCAAGGACTTTATCATGGGGCCCTCCTGGGAGACTGATGGACGAAATAAGTAATCAAAATGGTGAAGAGCTGGAACTCCTCCCCTGCCATTAGCAAAGGGGTGGGATAATTAACAGTTCAAAAGCAGCGCCAGGCCCAAGTTCACTCTCTCGCCTCTGGGCCCCAAATCTGGTTGCCTTCTCCCCCACTTGGATCACCACACAAGTAAACCTGGGGATTTATAACCCATAATGGGAAATTGTGGCCTATAAATCAGCCCTCTTTATCTCTTTTCAGCCCCTTCCTCTCTACCTGGGACCCCTGATCTGTTATTTTCTCCCATTTTTCTTCCCTCCCTACCTGAATAAATTGCTGGCCTAACTCACCCAATGTGCTCATGAAATTCATTTCTGCAGCATAGTCAAAGAACCTAAATGAAATCCAGTAACAATATGCTTAGGGAGGGTAGGTGGTCAGCCCTGAACACCAGAGCTCTCAACTGCAGGGCTAAGGAATACAGGCCCCAGGTGGAGGCACGTTAGGCCTCTCCCCTCCTCCTCTTAGGCCCAAGCTTCCTCTGAAGAAATACAGGCTCTTTGCCTGCCTCAGAGGATGGCAGAGGACGGGCATGAGCCTGCAATGGAGGTTAGAGGTGGTGATGCCATTTAGCAACCCCTGCTTAACTCACAGACCAGATCGCAGTTGTTTCAGACAAGGCTCCGATGAATTAATCATTCCCATCCCAGCCCTTACCAGCTGCAGCCCCTGCCCAGGCTTACTGCTCCACCAAAAGTGGCCATCAGCTTGGTTCCAACTGTTCAAGAGGCCATCAGTTACACAAGCTCATACACACACGTACACTGAACTGCTAGGTCAAGTAAGAGGGGCAGGTGCACGTGGGATTCCTTAAGTCAGATGGGTGTGACTCTGGAACAACATTTCTCTGCACTCCCACAGCTCCATATACAAGGTCCCTTAAAAGCTCAGGCAGGAGGCGGCTGTGGCTCAATCGACTGGACTCCCGTCTACCATATGGGAGGTCCTGGGTTTGTATCCTAGAGCCTCCTTGTGAGGGCAGGCTGGCCGCCCATGCCGCACAGCGCTGATGGCCTGCACAGAGCTGGCACAGCAAGATGACACAACAAAGTGAGATAAGCAGACACAGAAGAACACAAGCGAATGGACACAGAGAGCAGACAGGAAGCAAGCCACAAGGGGGGGAAATAAATAAACAAATACATTTTTCAAATTTAAAAAAAAAGGCTCAGGCAGAACCACATCAGAGGTCAACTAAACTGGGCCCTAATTTCTTAAAAATCAGGAGCATTAGATTCCACACATCTGCTTTGCTTGAGCTGAAAGGCCACAGCTGTGGCTGGTAAGGCCAGGAGATTTGGCCCTTTTCTGCTTTGGGGTTACAAAAGCAGATCATGCTGGCTACTACAACATGAGCAACGATAGAAGAGAAGGCAGGGAAGCAGATGTGGCTCATGCAACTGGGCACCTGCCTACTACATGAGCAGTCCCAGTTTTGGTTCCCAGACCTCCTAAAGAAAACAAGCAAGACAGCAAGCTGATGCAACAAGATGATGCAAGGAAGAGACACAATAAGAAAACACAATGAGAGACACAACAAGCAGGGAGTGGATGGGACTCAAGCGACTGGGAGCCTCCCTCCCACATGGGAGGTCCCAGCTTTGGTTTCTGGTGCCTCCTAAAAAAGAAGACGAGCACACAATGAACAGACAGCAAGCACAAACAATGGAGAGGGAAAGAAAAAAAAAGAAGAGAAGACAGTGAAAGATCGGGACCGACTGGAATGGGGGTAAAAAAACATTTTCTGCTGGGTAGGAAATTACAGAAACAGTTCCTGGCTCTTCCCTGTACTCATGGCTTTTTCTCTGTTTCTTTTCACTGGAATCTCAGCGCCTGGCTGTGAAGCACTGGGGCTGACAACGGCAGGAGCAATGGAGGAAGAGAGGGTAGCAAGGTCCAGGAAGCGCAAGCTCAGTGCACACTGCCCAAGGTTTCGTAGGCTGGAGGCAGCACCAAGAAGGGACTGAGCAAATGGAGAGCCAGGTGGCTGGGAGTCGGGCAGACATAGAAACAAGCATGTGGAAGAGACTCGGGAAAAGGTAACCAAGGAAAGGAGGCAGAGAATTTATGGGAGACTATGGCATGGAGCAAGTTTCTATTTCCCGTAAATGCTGGATGTGCCTTGAGGACCAAATTTAATACAGCCAGATCTTTATCAGTTATCACCAGCTAACTTCCCATGAGTTGCTCAACAAAGCAGTGAGAGCCTAAGTAGCATGAAAAGTTTTTCTTTTAACAACACATACCTACTCATACTCAGATCTTACCCTGTACAGAACAAATCAGAAAAGATGCTAAAGAGCATGGAGATTCAGAGTGTGTGTTTTAGAATCAGAAAGGTTCCATCCCAGCTCAGATGTTTAACTATAGCTGTGATCTTTCTTTTTTCTAAAGGAGCTTTAGGTAACAAAATGTTACATCGAAACATAGCTGTGTGATCTTAAGCAAGTGATTTAGAGCTCTAGATCTCCAATGAGCCCATACTTGAAAAGTGCAGACAAACAGTAACACTCAAATGTTAGCTACCATCACTCATCATATTTTATTTTACATTAATATAGACTCACTAGGAAAGAGTCCAGAAGAACACTCACACACAAAATAGCAAGACTGGATGGTAGGATTGCAGAGGAGTTTTAACTTATTTTTGCTGAGATTTAATTTCTAATTTCCTTAATTAATATAGGTCTAACACAAATCTGAAATTCTTAGGATAAAAAACATATTTTTGTTCTTTTTAAATTTTAAAATACATAAACTGTTTTCCTTACAATATCTAGGAAGAAACATGGAATGAATGTCTATAAAACAAAAATACAGAACAGCAGATTATATCTCCATCCTATGGAATTTTTCTGAGCTTTGCCTGGTGTCTTAAGTAGCTGTTTGGTTGTTTCCCCCCAGCCCACTGTCTGGGAAAAAAAAAAAGTTATGTAACACACCCAAGTGGGTCACCAATGGAAAGGATCTGTATTTTTAATCACACACATAATCCCACTTGCAAAGATACCTCATAAACAAACATACGAATTACCAAAGAGAAGAGAGCATAAATGTGGGTTAAATCTAGTCATGACTAAGTGCCTTGCAAGAAGGACCCAAGAGCACAAAGAACTTTTCTGTGGGTCCCCATGCTAGTCTCTGTGCAGGTCACAACCAGCAACATTTAGTCAGCGTGGTCCAGCGCCTTCCTTCCATGGCAGCCCTCGCCCCTCGTTGGCACCAGTCACGAAAAGGACAGTGACAAGCCGAACAAGCATCCAGGGGACTCCTGCGCCCCGCCCCGTGCTGCGCCCAGCAGGCAGGAGGCGTCTCCATCCCAGCTCACTCGCCGGGCAGAGCCGCAGGCCAGCCGTCGCTGGAGAGCTGCCCCTGGTCCACTCGGCCTCGTTACATGAAAATAAAACGCCAGCCTATTCAGGGTCTGCCCAGCACATTATTGAGAGGAAGCTATAAAAGCTGCCAACATGGGTGACCTCAAACATTTTCCTTCTCAAACACGCCGGGAGGGAGGCACTGCCTTTCCTTTTCCCCGCCCCCTTCCATCATTTCGGAAAAGGCTTTCTGTGTCCTGACCGCGCTGATTGACATCACGGCCTCTTGGCCTCTCCAGCTTCACAAGAGCGATTTTCCCTCTTTACCGTTCAAAGTAGCCCCTGTTCCGACCCACTGCCCAGAACCCGCTTCCAGACCACACGGCCCACTGGCTTCTCAAAGTCTGGCTCAGAAACCAAATAAAAAGCTTTTCATGTACACTCAGTTTTATGTGGAGCCGCTGAAAAGTCTTATTTCCACATCTTGCACAGCTCCCACCCGAATAAATTCATTTTAAGTACCACTTTTCCATTTGTGGGTTGTGAAACTGTGAGGAGGTCTGAGGGACGGCCCCTCAGGCTCAGAGAGATGCTCCCGGCAGGCAGGGATGCAAGGTGACCCCTCAGGTGCAGGAAGACCGACCCTCCTCACAGCCCTGGGAAGGGCGGGACGGCCTCAGCCCCCGCTCCCCAGTTTCGCGATAAATGAAAGCAGGGCACTTAAAGCCCTGGCTTCAAATCCCAGCTCAGCAGCCCCCCAGCTGTGCTTCCTGGGGGCACAGGGTAGCCTCGAGAGCAGGGGTTTTTTGTTCCACAGACCCCTGTGCCAGTCAGGTTAAAAACTATAGACTCCTTCTCAGAATGAAGCAACAGATAGCTTTATGACCCTCAATATCAGCACGGCTTTATAATAAATTTTAGGATTTTTCAAAAATATGTTTTACAACTTTACCACAACTCCAACACCTGATAACCCAATAAGGTTCAACATCTGTTCAAATGGTCATTTTCGGCAGACATTCAGAAATTCAAGTTTTCCCACAGCGTTGTAAAACCACCTCCACCATCCTTACCAGCCTTTTTGCAGGCAGTTATCCACTGCGCTCAGACAAGCTACATCAAATAAAAAGCATACTAGGTCCACACTATACTGTGTATTATTTAATAAATATATCACACCCGCACCAACACGTCCCCACACGCGGACCCCTGGTTAAGAACCCCTGCTCTAGAACCTATTTCCAACGCTGAAAAATGGGGGGGGGGGGGGAGGGGGAGCCTATTGTAATGCCTTAATGAGAGGAGGGAACATAAAATGCTCACCACAGTAACCAACAGAGAAAATTCCCAATGAATAGCACCCACTGTCACTAAAATTCATTTAGAAACACGGTGCACACACCGCACGCTAGGTGCAGAGCATGAGCACAGTAGCCTGGTTCCTGGCCAGGAGGCGCTCCCAGCACAGCAGTAAAGTGCACAAACCACCCTAACGCGCAGGGGTTACTGCTTTGATGGTTCTGCACACACGCGCAGGGGGGCAAAAGAGCCAGGAGGGCCAGCTAATCCTGCCTGAGGGGAGCATGAAATAGCGACCCTTTAAAATCCTAAGGTCCTCCATGACCTGGCAGCTTCCACCCTGGCCTCATTTTCTACCTACCCTTCTGCCCCTCTCACGCCAGTCTTCTTTCTGTCCCTCCAATCCCAGGCTCCAAGTTCCATACCCCCATACCCCCGGGCCTCTGCCCGGAATGTCCCCCATCCTCACAGGTTCTTCTGGTTGGCATTTGGCCACTCACGTGTCACCTCTCAAGAGAAGCTCCTGGCCAACCCGAAAGACTCCTCTGTCCCCTTCCACCGCTTTGCCTTTCTTCATTACCCAGGAGTACATTCAAATCTATTGGCTTACACATTTATCATCTGTCTTCCCCACTCAAAGACAACCTCAGTTCTAGTGGTTTATGGGTTCTTGCGGGTATGAAATGGTATTTCATTGTGGGTTTGATTTGCATTTCCCTAGTAGCTAATGATACTGTTCCCAACAGTGACCTCTGAACCTAAAACAGTGCCCAAATCAGCAAATTAGTCCATAACAGCCTGTGATCACTTGCAAGTGAAATGTTAGGCTAAGAGCTTTATGCACATTAGCTTTTTCTAAGTCCCAGCAGTCTAGCTACTCCCACTCCCCTGTACATTAGCTTTTAATCCTTTCCATATCCTTATTAGGTAGGTATTGAGAGTAACCTTGTTTCGGGGGACAAATGTGAGCCAGTGGCTTACAGGGGTGGGAAGCAAGTGGCCTTGAGGTATGGGGTCTCAGAAAACAGACCTCACACTAAGGCAACCTGATGTGAAGGGTTTAAATGGAGTCTGTGGATGCATTACTTCCCCACCCAACCACCCACCTACTCCCAGACATTCTCAGTAAGCCGGCGCTTGGCTCGCCATGTGGGCACTAGCTTGCCACGCAGGCACTCACATGGGCACTCAGCTTGCCACGTGAGCACTCGGCTCACCACATGGGCACTCAGTTTGCCACATGGGCACCCACGTGGGCACTTGACTCGCTGTGCTGGCACTCAGCTCATCCTGCAGGCATGCTTTCTCTTCTTTTTCACCAGGAGGACCTAGGGATCAAACCTGGGTCTTCCCATATGTTAGGCAGACATCTTACCACTTGAGTGACATCCGCTTCTTTGTTCTTTTTAATGTAAGCATTTAGGGCTGTAAGTTTTCCTCTCAGCACTGCCTTTGCTGCATCCTCTAAATTTTGATATATTGTGTTCTTGATTTCATTCCTCTCAAAATATTTACTGATTTCCCTTGTAATTTCTCCTTTGACCCACTGATTATTTAAGAGTATGTTATTTAACTTCCATATATTTGTGGATTTTCCAATTCTCTGCCTGTTATTGATTCCAGCTTTATTCCTTTATGGTCAGAGAAGATGGTTTGTATAATCTTTTTTAATATACCAAGACTTGTTCTGTGACCCAATATGTGGTCTATCCTGGAGAACAATCCATATGCACTTGAAAAGAAAGTATATCCTTCTGTTCTGGGGTACAATGGTCTAGATATGTCTTTTAGGCCTAATTCATTTATCATATTACTCAAGTTCTGTGATTCCTTATTGATCTTCTGTTTTGATGTTCTGCCTATTGACAAGTTATGTAATAAAGTCTCCAACTATTATATAGAGGTGTCTATTTCTCCCTTCAGTTTTACCAGTATTAGCCTCATGTATTTTGGGATGCAATGATTAAGCACAAAAATATTTATGATTTCTTTTTGGTGGATTAACCTTTTTATTAATATATAGTGTCCTTCTTTATATCTTTAGAATAGCTTTTGATTTAAAGTGTATTTTGTTTGATATTAGTATGGCTACCCCTATCATTTTCTTGCTTACTATTTACATGGGTTCTTTTTTCCCATCCTTTCACTTTCAACCTATCTGTCTTTGGATCTAAAGTGAGTCTCCTGTAAACATAGAGTTGGATCATGCTTTTTTGTCAATTCTGTAAATCTGTCTCTTTTGACTAGGGAGTTTAATCCATTAACATTCAGTGTTATTACAGTAAAGGTGATAATAACTAAGTAATAACTCAGTAATAAATAAGCCATTTTGTCCTTTGGTTTTTATGTGTTATATCTTTTTTTGGTCTCTTTTCCTTTAGTGCAACCTCCTTTTCTATATAGTTGATCTTTTGTGAAATAGCCGATTCATCCCTTTCTCTGTATCTTTTAAATACTTTCTTTGTGTTTACCCTGGGGTTTCTATTACACAACTTACATCTATAACCTACTAATTTGAAAAGATACAAAGTAAGCTTCAATAGCATATGCATTCTCAGCTCCCATATCCCTGTTTCTCCTCTTTATGTTGTTTTTGTCCCACATTATCTCTTTATATTTTATGTGCCCATTACCAGGAAATTTGCCTTTTTCTTGTTCAATTATATTCTGACTGTTCTAGGAATTAAAGACTAGAGTTGTATACTGAGAATGCAGTACTATTGGGTTTTGCATTTACCCTTTTTGTTACCCTTTCTGAAGATCCTCATTTATTCACACTACTCCAAGTCACTTTCTCCTGTCTTTCCCTTTCAGTCTGCAGAACTCCCTATAGTAATTCTTATAGGGCAGGTCTCTTGTTGATGAAATCTATCAGTTTCCATTTATTTGTATTTTTAACTCTTCTTAATTTTTTGAAGCATAGTTTTGCCAGATAAAAGAGTTTTGGGCTGGGAGTTTTTCTCTTTCAGTACTTTAAATATATACAATGGCCTTCTCATCTCCATGATTTCTCATGAGAAATCACTTAGTTTTATTGAGGATCCCTTCTATGTGATCACTTTTTCTCTTGCTGCTTTAGAATTCTCTCTTGGAGAATTCTAATGGCATTTAATTCCAATTAAAATTCTAATTTTAAATTCTAATGGCATTTAACATTCTGATTAGTATGTGTCTTGGCATATGTCTATTTAGGATTTATTCTGTTTTAAGTATGTTGTGCTTCTTGGAACAGTATGTTTATGTTTTTCAAAAGAATTGGTAAATTTTTAACCATTATTTTCTCAGATATTCTTCTGCCCTTTTCCCCTTCTCTTCTCCTTCTGGGACATCCATGACATGAATGTTTGTGTGCTTCATGCTGTCATTCAAATCTCTGAGAACTGCTCAATTTTTTCTATTCTTTTTTCGATGTGTTCTTCTGACTGTATATTTTTATTGTCCTGGGTTCTCCTTCACTGATTCTTTCTTCTGCCTGTTCAAATATGTTGTTATATGCCTCTAGTGTATTTTTTTTAGGTACCAGGGACTAGGGATTGAACCAGGAATCCCTGGGAAGCCAGCACTCAAACACTGAACCACATCGGCTTCCCTGAGTTGTTTTTTTCATTGATTTGGCTTGTTGTTTCTTTGTGCTTTTACAGGAGGCACTGGGAACCAAACCCTGGACCTCCCATGTGAGAGGCAGGAGCACAACTGCTTGCGCCACATCTACTCCCCCTAGCACATTTTTTTTTTTAAAGATTTATTTATTTATTTAATTTCTCCCCCTCCCCTGGTTGTCTGTTCTTGGTGTCTATTTACTGTGTCTTGTTTCTTTTGTCTGCTTCTGTTGTCATCAGCGGCACGGGAAGTGTGGGCGGTGCCATTCCTGGGCAGGCTGCTCTTTCTTTTCACGCTGGGCGGCTCTCCTCACGGGCGCACTCCTTGCGCGTGGGGCTCCCCCACGCGGGGGACACCCTGCGTGGCACGGCACTCCTTGTGCGCATCAGCACTGCGCATGGGCCAGCTCCACACGGGTCAAGGAGGCCCGGGGTTTGAACCGCAGACCTCCCATATGGTAGACGGACGCCCTAACCACTGGGCCAAAGTCCGTTTCCCCCCCTAGCACATATTTTTTAAGATTTATTTATCTCTTCCCACCCCCTCATTGTTGGTACTTGCTATGTCTGTTCATCTTCTTTGTTTCTTTAGGAGGCACCAGGAATTGAACCCAGGACCTCCAATGTGGGAGGGAGGCGGCTAATTGCTTAAGTCACCTCTGTTCCCTACTTTGTTGGGTCTCTCATTATGTTTTTCCTCGTGTCTCTTATTGCATCATCTTGTCACATCAGCTTGCCGTGCTACTCTTCCTCTTTAGGAGGCACCAGGAACCTATGCCCCCTGCTTTGTTGTATCTCTCGTTATGTTTTTCTTCTTGTATCTTTTGTTGCATTATCTTGTTGTGTCAGTTTGCCACACCTCCCCACCATACCAGCTCGCTGTTTTCTTTAGGAGGCACCGGGAACCATGTGGTAGGCAGGAACTCAATCACTTGAACCACATCCACTTCCCCTCTAGTGTATTTTTAATCTCCATTACTGTGCCCTTCATTTCCATAATTTCAGTTATGTTTCTTCTAAATTTTCAAATTCTTCTTTATGTTCGCACATTGTCTTCTTAATATCCTTTATCTCTTTTTGCACATTTTCCTTCATCTCTTTGAATTGATTTAAGAGATTTGAACTTCTTTGATTAGTTGTTCCAAATTTTGCCATCCCCTCTGAAATTTTAATTGTTCCCTCAATGGAGCCTCTCTTCCTGTTTCTTGCTATGGCTTGTAATTTTTTGCTGATGCCTCAGCATTTGGTTACCTTGATGAGTTAACTATGAAGATCCTTTTCTCCCTCTTGTCTAGGGCTTTGTGCTAGGGCTTTTCTTTGATGCTTGGTCCAACTTAATCTAGACCTTGAGAGTAGCCCATGTTTATTCAGATTTCCTTAACTCTTCATCTGATTCTTGCCCTGGATATGTGGTACAATTTTCAAGATTGCACTTTTTGTGCAATTGTTTCACCTCCCAGAGAAAGCTTCCTTTCCTTTCTGCCTTCTCTGGGAATCTTTATCTGTTCTGTTTGATTTTGTGTGGAATTTTCTCCCCAGCTCCTATGATTTGTTTAAATTCTCTCCCTCACTCAGTGCCCCCTTGTCCTTAAGACTTTTCAGTTCTGGGACTCCTCTTGTCACAGCAGTTCAGTCCCCATGCCCTTTTTTTGTGTTCTGTGAGACTTTTCTGCCTCTGGCTTCTTCCCTGCTAGAGTATTATGCCATCCAAGGGACCCAGATGGGGTCAATCCAGAAAAGTCTCTTTGGCATTTATGTGGTCCAGCTAAGAGAAACTGGATTGAGATAGCAGCTCATGCCAGCAGTTCTGCCGTGTTCTCTCTTCACCTACCCTCACCTGGGGCCCTTTTGTATGCAGCACAAGTCAGCAGTTTGTGTTCCACCCTGGGTCTCTGTAGATCTGGGTCCCTGTGCCCAGATGTGCATGGGGTTCTAACTCCCTGCTGTAAGTGGCTCTATAGTCTGCATCTGCAGCAAGAGGGACCCAGGCCATGCTGCCTCTGTGCAATTCCCAAGCTGTATGGGTGAGGGAGAGGGGGCCATTCTGGCAGGTCCAAAAGAAATCTCTTACTGATCTTAGAGATTATTTTTCTTTTTCTTTCATTCAGCATTTGAGGAGTCTTTCTCAATTCACTATCATCCTCCAGAGTTCCAAGCAAGTGGAATTTTTTCTCTTATTAGCTGGTTCTTAGGGAAGACTTTTCTAGGAGATGTCTTACAACCGTCCCTCTGATCTTCATAGTTACATTTCTGATAAATGACTCCCAGGGACACATCCCAGGACTGATAAATAAAGCTAAAGGTTGCCCCTACATCTGATAATCTTACCCTCTAGAGTCTGCCTTAAGACCCAACAATTAGAATAACTGGACAAGACATAAAAATTCCCATGTAACAACAGCAGCTATCATTTATCTAATGCTTATCGCATGCCAGGTCCTGTACCAAGCCTCTCCGTATGCCCTCACACACTCCCTGTCAGTACAACTTTCCCCATTTTCACAGAGGGGAAACTAATGATCAGAGAGGTTAAGTCATTTTCCATACTCACACAGCTAAGAAGTAGACAAGCCAGGATCTGACTCCTAATCGGCTTTCAAAGGCTGTGCCTTTACTCACTGTGTCCCCGGGGCTTGACCCTGCCTGCATGAGTGCTCCTCTCTCTGGGTCTGGCTCCTTGGTCACTGAGGGTGTACAGCACAGGGCCCTGGGCTCGGACAGACTGTTCTCAAATCTCTGCTTTGCCTCTTCCTGTGTGTTCTGGCAGTTTGATACCCATTCAGAGGCTTGGTGTCTGCACGGTGGGTGAGGGACACCCACCTCAGAGTTGTGTGAATGAAACCAAAATACGTGCCCACTATGTGCACAACAATCAGTGTACAGACAGTGGGAGACATCTCTGGACAAACCTGGATTGGCTGCAAACGGAGGGGCCGCCTCCCGGCTATCACCAAGAACTGGGCCAGGGGCGCTCTCTGGCTCACGGAAAGCTGCCCCCAGAGGGCAGAGGGCAGGGCCCCTGCCAGCACCCTCAGGGCAGAGGGCAGTTCAGGATTTACTTCTCCTCTTTTGGGGGGAGCCCTCTAGGTCCCTCCACCAACTCTGACTGGGCTCAGGCACACTCCACAGTTCCAGTTCTCCCTCACACACTTTGAAAGAAAACATTTAACTCCATTTATCAAGCACTTACTAAGTGGCAAGTCCTGTGCTGCTATTGCGAGTGCGTGACCTCCAATCTTTACTTGTGTATCATCACTTTCAGATGAATGACTTGATTTATTAAAGCTACAGTTCACTCTTTCGTAAAATGAAAATGGTAATTTACCGGCCTCACTAGGTTTTTTTGAGAATTAAATGAGATGGTGCACATTAAATTCTTATAGCAGTCCCTGGCACATGAGAAACAATCATTGTTAGCCTTCTGGTTCTATCCTATTTCATAGCCAAGAAAACAGACTCTGGGAGGGTAACCCATTTGTTCAATGGGTGATCTGGACCCAAGCCTGCCCGACACCAGGCCCCTTCCAAGCCGACATCTCAACACGCCCACCCAGTTACCAGTGGGTGAACACGTAGGCCTGCTTGGAATAGGAGGCCCCCCGTCCTGAAAAGCCTCCATTCGGGGCCCTCCCAGTCAAATGTCATCCTCCTATCTGCTCATATAACACCTCCCTCTGCCCACCACAAGTGAACCCAGGACAACGACGGCACTGGTCTCCCACCGCCGCCCTGTGGTTCTGTGCCTCCCGCAGGCCAGCGGCCAGCCCCCCTACCTGCCCTGCCGGCTGCCAGCCCCCAGCTTCACGACAGGCCATTCACGCAGAAACCACGGCTATGAAAATACGGAAACGCATTTCCCATCTGGAAACGCCTCAGAGCTAAATATTATGTAGGATGTGATGGTGCTCGTCTACCGGCAAAAAAAGCAAGGCTAAAAGAAACACAGAGACCCAGGGAGACTGCTAGTGAGAGGGCCAGTGCGTCAGCAGGCGCTAAATTTAGCTTCCTAAGACTCTAACTTCGTTCTTTCAGGAAAGAGAGAGGTAGGAGAAAATGTATGAACACAGTTAAATGAAAGGGCCTTTGAAAGAGAGGAAAAAGAGAGAGAGAGAAAGAGATCCTTTGAGAGAGGGAGAGAATCAATATTCTAGCTACTGGCAGAAATGAGTGTGGAGAGGAAGCCCTCTTGGGAAGGCTGGCCCCAAGGCCATCAGAAGGGTTCAGCCTGGCCCATCCACACCCAAGGACCCCAATGCCCTGGCAGAAGGCCCCTTTGGACCCAGTGGCTGCGTGATACAAAGGAAGCTGCAAACTGAGAAATTCAAATGGTAATTGCTGGGGGCAAAGGAAGCAGGTGGATTCTGAAACACTGGAAGTTCTGGAAAAACCTGTAACACAGCTTTAAAACAGATTCTGCTTTCCAGTAGAGTGGCTGGCATAAAAGCACTCACCATCCAGGCACCAAATGTCTACAGAGAGTGTTTGGAAGCCTAGGAGAAGACACAGCACTGTCTCAGGCCAGTGAGAAGTGGCGCTTCTGAGTTCCTGGGTGCGGCCAGTTCAAGTCACAGCTTCAACTTTAACCAACTCTTTGGAGCTGGGTGAGTTTCACCTCCCTGGCTATAGCACATTCCATCCTGGTGGGGTTCTAAGACTTTTTTTTAAATACTAAGTTACCATATATTTCTGGATTTCTGTTTAGGGAAGGGAGTAGGCAACACTAGAATTTCCCCCTAGAATCAAGCCTTCTATTTGGCCTCAATAAAAGATCCATTAAGATATTTCATCACAGTATTTTAAATGTATTGAAAAAAAATAAAAATAAAACAAAAAAAAAATCTATTGGTCAGACAAAGGGCTAATAGTTTTGCTATGTAGTGAGTCCTTACAAATCAAGAAGAAAAAGACCAGCACTCCAACAGGAAAATTAATAAAGGGTATAAAAAGCAATCCACCAAAATATACAAATAAATTATATGGAAAAATAATTCAATCTTTCTGATAACCAATAGAAGGGCATATTGAAATAAAATGAGAGGGGACCTCATATAGCTCAAGTGATTGAGTGCCTGCTTCCCATGTACATGGCCCTGGGTTCGATCCCCAGTACCTCCTGAAAAAAAAAAAAAGGATAAAGTTAGCAGAGAAGCAATAAATTGCTTTAAAAGAGAGAGAGACAGAGAGAGTTTTTCCCACATACCAAGTGGCAAGGTGCACTAACACCCGGCAAGAGCCAGGGTTCAGAGAATTCAAAGCCTCATGCACCCCTAATAGGCAGGCAAATTTGCACAATATTCCTGGGGGTAATATGGCAAAATGAATACAAAAATTCTTGAACAGACATGCCATTTGACCTAGTAATTCTATTGCCCAAGATTTTTCTTACAAAATATTCAAGGATATGCACAAAGATATATCTATAAGGATTTAACCCCAACATTATTTTTCAACCCTAAAATTCTGTTACTAGCCTTCTAGTCAATAAAAGGGATACATCTATATGGTGGAATATAACAGTTAAAGGGAAGCGGATTTGGTCCAACGGAGAGGGTGTCTGCCTACCACATGGGAGGCCCAAGGTTCAAACCCAGGGCCTCCTGGCCCATGTGGTGAGCTGGCCCACACACAGTGCTGACGTGCACAAGGAGTGCCGTGCCATGCAGGGGTGTCCCCCACATAGGGGAGCCCCACGCTCAAGGAGTACACCCTGTAAGGAGAGCTGCCCAGCGCAAAAAAAGTGCAGCCTGCCCAGGAATGGCGCTGCACACATGGAGAGCTGACACTGCAAGATGACGCAACAAAATGAGACACAGGTTCCGGGTGCCGCTGACAAGAATACAAGTAGACACAGAAGATCACAAAGCAAATGGACACAGAAAGCAGACAATTGGCGGGGAGGGGAAGGGAAGAGAAAAAAGCTGACACAACAAGATCAAGCAACAAGTGGCACGGGGAGGAAAACATGAGAAACACAACAAAGCAGGAAGTAGATGTGGCTTAAGCAATTAGGCGCCTCCTTCCTACATGGGAGATCCCAGGTTCAGGTCCCAGTGCCTCTTGAAAGGAAGATGACCAGACAGTGAGTGCAAACAACAAGGGGGTGGGGGAAAACAAATAAATAAAATGAATCTTAAAACATAAAACATAAAAAAAAATAAAAGAAGACGAGCAGACACTGTACCCGCTGCAATGAGCAGATGCCACAAGCCAGCAGATGCCTCAGCGCGTGGGGAGCGGATATGGCTCAGGCCATTGGGTACTCGCTTCTCATATGGGAGGTCCTGGGTTCGGCTCCCGGTGCCTCCTAGAGAAAAGCAGGCAGACAAAAGAACCATCTGAGGGAGGGGGGGTTAAATTAAAAATAATAATAATAAATAAATAAATAAAGCTTTTTAAAAATACAGGTACACTGAAGAAAATACTGGAAGGAAATCCATGAAAATATTTTATTTCCTTATATGTACTTTTCTGTGTTTTCAAATTCTGAAACAGTTAAGTGATTCTTTTGTATTCAGGAAAACTGTTGTTTTTTTAGGAGACAAGGGGGGGAGTCTTCCCTTCTTTGCAATAAGTAAACGGTATTGAACTAACAGCTCCAGCCAGAATCCTGCCCAGGCCAGATGCCACCCAGAGGACAGAGGCCCAGCCCAGGCTATCCTCAGAAGACTCCCTGCACAAGCACATCCATAAGCCTAAGACATTTTCCGTCCATGGACCACACATTTCATGTTTCCTCTTGCCTGCTTTTTACCTAAGAATGATCGCAGGTCTACGGTTCGTGAAAAGAAGATCGGATCGCAACCAAAACCCTGGTGGCAGTCTCCTGGGGCTCTTGGCAGGCCTGTGGAGCACAGTCCTCCGTCTTCAAGCAAAGGCAACGATAAACCACCACTGCAGCCAGAGGGCTGACGGTCCCTAACGGCTTCAGAGATCCAGCACTGCCTGGAGCCTCCCGTCAGCCCTCAGGCAGGCAGGTGGCCTGTAGATTCCTGTTTTATGAAATGGGAAGTGAAGGTCAGGAAACTGAGGGAGTGGCCTGACTCACACACAGAAGCATGGCAGGAGCCCAGATCTGGCTTACCGTCTGGGGCTCTCTCCAATCTACCAGCCTGCACCTTGGTCCCTGCCAGGGACCTCCAGCTGGGAGGGGGCCAGGGGCCCTGGCACCCTCAGCCCCATATGGCCAGACACGAGTCCCCGTCTCCCTCGTTAGCAGCCCCACTCAACCCTCTGCCCCTGCCCCAGCTCCCGTTATAAAAGTGTTTTTGAGAAATTAGGAGAAGCTCCTCTCACAGCTCATTAAGTCCTTTAACCATCTAATCTGCTATCACCTTCTAGGTCAGAAAGTTCTCATTTTTCCAACCAAAATTCTATGATTCAGAACTTTCTTGGTTGTGAGTTGTAGAAATCAAATCCACCTGGCTTAAGTAGGGGGAAAATGGAATTCATTAGCTCCTGTCACTCTGGGGAGTCCAGGATGCATCGCCAGCTTCAGGATCGACTGGATCTAGAGGCTCGAATGTCAGAGCCCTGTTTGTCCGTCTTCTCCATTTAGTGAGCAGACATTCACCATAGCCCCAGACCCATGCCCAACCAATCCCACCAAAAATAGACCACCTTCCCCCAGAGCCTTGGCAAAAAGTGTCAGGGAGGGCTCAACGGGCGAGGATGACCTGCTCACTGTGGACACAAGGCAAGGTCAGCCCCTCCACCCCAGCCACGCAGGAAGAGGAGCTCTCTTCCCAGCAGGGAAAGGGAGCAGCAGGAAAGGAAACCGACAGCAGATTTCCACCTAAACAGATCTCTCCCACTTTAAGAACAAATCTGTGTTTTGGCACAGGCATTCCTTGGCAGCAGTAAGCAAGAATGACACCTCAGGGCTAGGGTTACTTTGTCACCCAGAAAAAGTAAATTATTAGCTAGCATTCACAAGAAATGCCCAAATCCTATTACAGAAACCTAGGCGGAAAGGGGATTTTTGTAGTCCGGTTTTTAGAAGTATAATTTACATAAGTAAAACGCGCCCTTTTTAGTAAATGCAGTTGTGGAACCACCACCACAGCAAACATACAGGGCATCCCTCCTTCCCCATCCTCACCCCTCAATTCCTTTGTGCCCCTTTGTAGTCAGCCCATGCCCAGTCTCGGGCCACTGCGGTCTTGTTTTCTGCCCCTATAGCTGTGCCTTTTCTGGAACATTATGTAAATAAAATCATTCAACACGTAGCCTTTTTAGTCTGGCTTCTTTCACTTAACATAATGCATTTGAGATTCATCCCTGTTGTTGCATGATTCAGCAGTTTGTTCCTTTCATTGCTAAGCATCATTGGTGTATGTAGTGAAATTTTTTAAATTCACTTACAAAATTTTGATCTATGATATCCATAAGGTACCCTATACGAATCATTGTTTTATATATTAGTTCAACAAGTACCTAAGTTTCCTCTGTGTGCCCCATTGCTCTTTTTTTAACTTTATTTTGCACATTTAATAATTGAAAACAAAACAATAATTTAAGAAAAAAATACATTTGATTAAAAACGTACATTTCTGAATTAAATGTACTGGATACATATAAAAAATTTTTAATCACTCAATATGTTACACAATATATTTGGTTCATAGTAACAAAATCATACAGTAATTGTCCTTTGTGTCTGGCTTGCTTCGCCCAACATAATGTCCTGCAGGTTCATCCATGTTGTCTTATGCTTTACAACTTCATTTCTTCTTCAGCTGCATAATATTCCATAATATGTATATACCACGGTTTGTTTCCATCTTTTAGTAATCATGAATAATGCCGCTATGAACATCACTGTACATGTCTGTTCACTGCTCTCAGTTCTTCTGAGTATATTACCAGTAGTGGTATTGCAGGGTCACATAGCAAGTCTATATTCAACTTCTTTAGGAACTGCCAAACAGCCCTCCACAGTGGCTGTACCATTCTGCACTGCCACCAACAGTGAATAAATGTTCCTATCTCTCCACATCCTCTCCAACACTTGTAGTTCTCTGACTTTTTAATTGAGGCCATTTTGATAGGTGTGAAGTGATATCTCACTGCAGTTTTGATTTGCATTTCCCTAATTATTAATAATGTTGAGCATTTTTTCATGTATTTGTCATTTATATTTCTTCTTTGGACATGTTTATTCAAGTCTTTGGCCCATTTTTTAATTATGTCATTTGTCTTTTTATTGTTGAGTTGTGTCTTTTATACATCCTAATATT